>NC_037668.1:61529499-61829499 GCF_003255815.1 Theropithecus gelada | reverse complement strand
GAAAGGCACCAAATGCAGTGAGAAGAGATGTGGTGAGGGTGGCAGAGGAGATACGAGCAGGGAGGCAAGGCGCCAAAGGCCATCATGAAGGGGGACTGCTAGGACATGTGGCAGGCTGGAGGAGGGAAGGGCCAGTGTCTGCCAGCACTAGTTCACTTGACAAACAAGAACAGGGGTGCATCAGTGTCAATGGGACTGGGGTGCTGAGACCCAGCATTTGGAAGCTCAAGAGAGGGAAAGGCTGGGTGCAGTGGCTCACGCCTATATCCTAGCACTTTGAGAGGCCAAGGCAGATGGATCCCCGGAGATCAGGAGTCCGAGACCAGCCTGACGAATATGGTGAAACCCTGTCTCTACTAAAAATACAAAAATTAGCCGGACATGGAGATGCATGCCTATAATCCCGCTACTTGGGAGGCTGAGGCAGGAGAATTGCTTGAACCTGGGAGATGGAGGTTGCGGTGAGCCAAGATCACGCCACTGCACTCCAGCCTGGGTGACAGAGCAAGACTCTATCTAAAAAATAAAAATAAATTAAAAAATAAAATAAAATAAGAGAGAGGGAGACACTTGCTTAAGGGTTGGGTCTCAGAGCAAAGGGTTCCAACTTGTGGCCCACGGGGTCTCTGAAATCATTCCCAAATACTGAGAGATGTGAGGATGTGTTTCAGACAAAAGGCTGCACAGAAGCTTTTTTCAGATTTTCAAAGAGGTATTGACCCCTCCAAGAGGAGAAAACACTAGCCAGGATTAGACTCCAAAGATCTTCAGAGCTGGCTTCTAGTCTGAGACATCAGCCTGAGTTTTCATGTCTGAGTCTTGTCTTTATCACTCCCATCACCAGGTTTCAAGCTTTTTAAAGAACAATGCCAAAAAAAAAAAAAAAAAAAAAAAAAAGGCTATGTATTCCAAGCAACTTTTCCAGAGAAGTCGGGTTTATCCAATTGTTTAAATAACAGTAGCACAAAGAATTGTTTGTTGGGAGAGCAATTCAAGCAAGGAAGCCCAGTGGGTTCCCAAATATCACTTGCTCACCAGCATGGAGAACAGGCCAATGGAAGCCAACAGTGAAAGTTTACTAAAATAAGTGCAAAAAAACCTTCTTCCTTCTTGCAACAAATAGCCCCAGAAAGCTGCCAATCAATAAACCACTTCTAGTTTTTAAAAAATGCTTAAACAGATTTCTTTTATTTCAGTAGATTTATCTCCCTACCTGAGTCTGTCTTGGAATAATGCCCACCAAAGCCTTTCCACTCTGCAGACCAGGTTTGTTATGATGGGTAAATGAGAAAGTCTTGGGTGCTGACAGAGGGCCTGGAAGCATCCAGGGAAGCCAACCACACCCAGCAAGCTCGAGCCACCTTCCCCTGGTCACTAACACATGCTACACTTCACTCCCATGGAACTTCTCATCTTTCCCTGCACCTGCTACTGGGCTCTTTCTTGTAGGCGATTCTTTCTCTCTTCTCAAGACCTAGCTAAGGGACACAACTATGGAAACCTTTGCAGTTATTAATCATGACATTCCTGCTCCCAGGAGATTATACCCGCATCTTCCATCACACAGTGCAGGGGTCTCATCTGTTGCTGCTTCAGCTTGCTTCCCTGAGAGGAAGACTTCCCTAAGTACCAAGCCCGGTCCAGTGGTCAAGTACCATGTTCAGTCATGTGCGTCTCAGTGTGCTTCCATGGCACTGGCAATTCATCGTCAGAACACTTACTATATGTGTTGCGATCTGACTTTTGCAAGATGTTGAAGGTTCATAAAGGAGGTCAGAGACTGTCCCCAGCTTTTCCACCATTATATATTTTTTTAAACATTTTAGTAATAGGTGCATACTAATTTTTTCTTTTTTTTTCTGAGATGGGGTTTTGCTCTTGTTACCCAGACTGGAGTGCAATGGCACGTTCTCGGCTCACTGCAACCTCCGCCTCCTGGGTTCAATCAATTCTCCTGCCTTAGCCTTCTGAGTAGCTGGGATTACAAGCACCTGCCAACATGCCCAGCTAATTTTTGTATTTTTAGTAGGGACAGGGTTTTACCATGTTGGCTAGGCTGGTCTCAAACTCCTAACCTGAAGTAATCCACCCACCTCGGCCTCCCAAAGTACTGGGATTACAGGCATGAGCCACCACACCCAGCAATATTTGTTGAATGTCATTGTCGTCAGATGTATCTGTGTTCATCCCACCCACTAGACTGGGAGCTCTTTGAGGAAAGGGCTTCTGTTCTACTTATCTCTGCATCCCTGGGACCCATCATACGGCCTGGTACTGAGAAAGCAATTGTGTTTGTTGAATGAATTCATGAATGAAGAATGAACAAATGTCATTCTGTAGTTAGGGCAATGGAGTCAACAGCAAATCCAAAGACCTCATTCTGAGGCTTTGAAGTTTTAGAGATTAGGGGAATGAATGAATAAGTAATCCTTGAGTAAGTGGCTTGCCACAATTCTCTAAGCCCAAACTTAAGACTAATTAGATTTTGGAGTTAAATCAGCACTAGACAGAACTATTGATTTCTCCCCCAAAACCTGTCACTCCCCATTTCTTCCCCACCTTTGTAAATGGCACACTGTCCAACCAGGGGCTTGAACTTGGAATACATAGCCTCTTTTATTGTCATTATTATTTTAAAAGCTTGAAACTTGGTGACGGGAGTAATAAAGACAAGACTCAGACATGGAACTCAGGCTGATGTCTTAGACTAGAAACTAGCTCTGGAGATCTTTGGAGTCTAATACTCTCAGCTAGTGTTTTCTCCTCTTGGAGGGGTCAACACCTCTTTGAAAATCTGAGGAAAGCTTCTGTACACCCTTTTGCCTGAAAGACATCCTCACATCTCTCAGCATTTGGGGAATGATTTCAGAGACCCCATGGGCCACAGGTTGGAATCCTTTCCACTGAAGCCCTACACTCCCCACCTTGAGTTTCCCAGTGTTGGGTCTCAACATCCCAGTCACATTGATACTGATGCATGCCGCCGTCCTTGTTTGTAGGGTGAACTAGCACATGAAACAGAGCGTGAGCCTCAATGTCTCTGTTTGTGTACCCAAATCTTCAGTAGGTCCATTGGCTCATCTTAAAACACACATTGAATCCTCCACTTTTTCCATCCCTACTGCAGTCACTCCTACCCAGCCACTGCCACCATTAGGCCTCCCCTGGACTCTGACAGTATCTTCCCAGAGGCCTCCCACTTCATCTTTCACATACTTACAAACCATCTCCACACAGAAGTTGGACAGAGATTCAAACATTAGTGAATATGTTCTTGTTACACCCCTTCCTAAAAACCTGCAAAAGTGTTCCATAACATGTGGAATAAAATCCAAACTCCCCACAGTGATCCTCCAGGCCTCCCGAGGCCTTGCCTGCCTGTCTCTGTAATATTTATACTGTGACCATGTCCCCACCCCTCCTGACTCCAGTCTCACTGTCCCTCTCTAGGCTCACTCCCACCTCACAGTCTTTGCATTTGCTCTTCCTTTTGTCTTTGTTTTGAGACAGGGTCTCACTCTGTCACTCAGGCTGGAGTGCAGTAGTGCACTCTTGGCTCATTGCAGCCTTGACCTCCCTGAGCTCAAGCGTTCCTCCCGCCTCACCCTCCCGAGTAGCTAGAACTAATGTGTGCCACCATGCCCAGCTAATTTTTGTATTTTTTGTAGAGATGAGGTCTCGCCACATTGCCCAGGCTGGTCTCGAACTCCCGGTCTCAAGCGTTCTGCCAGCCTCAGCCTCCCAAAGTGTTGGAATTGCAGGCCTTAGCCACCACACCTGACCATTGCTCTTCATTTTGTCCAGACATTCTTCCCAGAACTTCCTTTGACTGGCTCCTTCTTAGAACCCAGGTCTCAGCCCTGATAATCACATCTCCTCAGAGAAGCCTTCCTTGACACCTGGCCTAAAGGAGCTCTTCCTATCACTTCACTCTGCTCTATTTCCATCATCACACTTGTCACCGAAATTATCTTTTTTATTTTTATGTGTTTCTTATGGGTTTCCTCCACCTGGAATACCATTCTCTTCACATTCCGAAGTTATCAGTTTTTGTATTTACATGCTTCTTTTTTCTCCTGTACTAGATTGTGAGCTCTAGGAAGACAGAGATTAATGGAGTTCACAGCTCCATTCCCCCTAGTTTTTCACACAGTTCTAGCATATAGTAGAAGTTTAACAAATATTTGTTAACTCAATAACTGGGTGAATGAATTAGTACATTCAAAATGTGTCCATAGAGTGAAAGTCGGCTTGGGGAAAAAAAGTGAGTGTAGTATTGGTCGTCATTAACAGGAACCAGAATGCAGACAGGGAGGATCCAATCTACATGGATTGGATCACCCCAGATTACTGTACTTGACTCTCCAAGTTACACTGCCACAAGGACCAACTGTGTGGACAGAAAACTAACCAAGTTGGCACGTGGGGAGAAACATAGAAAACCAGAGGTGATTAGCTTATAGAGACAAAAACATTCTGGAAGGAATGTTGTTGCTGTCTTGCTGTCTTTCACTATCTAAAGGGGTACTGAAAGAAAAAGGAAATAGCTTTGGCTTGGAGTACTAAGGGCAGAATCCAGATCAATGGGAATTAGTTTGATAGAGACATATTTCAGTGATAGAAAGCAAATGGTCTTTTGAGGGGATTCATAGCAAGGGAAGGGGCAGCAAAGGGAAATGGTAAGCTTCCCGTCTGAGAAACTGTACAAGTGGTACAAGTGCACCATTTGGCAGAGACATTAAGGAGGGGATTCAAGCAGCAGAAGATGGCCTCAAAAATCTCTTTCAAATTTGAAATGTCTGGGTTCCTATGATATATAAGTACAGAGTTAAGAAAAACAAATTCTGGCCAAAAAGAGTTCTAGAATGCACTTACCTATCTACCCCAATAAAAGAAAACACCACCAAAACCGGGTCTACAAATTAAGCAGCAGAAACACTAGCTGAGCAATGTCTTGTGCACCTGAAGGCATTCTAGAAACAATAAGAACAGCTTTCTGGCTTTTCACTCTGTGTGTGATCATTCAGAACATGGGACTCCCAAATATTTTGACTATTCAAAGATGCCTCAGATTCTAAGAGAGGATAGCCAACATTATTGCCTCAGGGCCAAGGCGGTCTTGGGTTTCATTTCTGAAACTCTACCACTTCCTAACTGTGGGACCTTGGGCAAAGAAATTAAACCCTCCAAACCTCAGCCACATTATCTGTAAAAGGAATTTCACTTATAAATGGAGGGGTGGAGATAGCAATTGAAGCCAGAATGGCACAATGTGATAATTATCAAAACTCAGTGTAGACACATAGATATTCACCATATTATTCTACGTGTTTGAAAATCTGCATAATAAAAAGTAAAAAGAGATGGAAAGTTCAAAAGAGCACCTACCTCATACAATAATTGTAGAGCTTAAAGAAATGATTACATCTGAATTGCAGGGAATTTTTACAAATCTGAATTATTACCATAGATGTTTAAATATCCCATTTAATCATTCCAACAACCCTACAAAATGTGTAGTATTAATCTCCATTTGGCAGATGAGGAAACCAAAGTTTAGATAAATTAAACCGTAACAAATTCTTCAAATGTCATGGGGCTGAAATGGAATCTGAAACCAGAGTTATCTGACTCCACCAGCACACCGCCTTTATTTTAAGAATAGCTCATTGTGTTCTATTTTGTTGACAATTAGGATATCATTTATTCATCTAAGTCAGTGGTTTCCTATCTCTTTTCTCAATAGCAGAAACATATTTTTCAAATTCAGCCCTTCTCAGAACTCCAGTAAGTAAAACTGATAAAAGCTAAACAGCTCTGGCTGAAATGGATTTTGGGGCCCAGCAACCAGCCCACTTGACTCCACGGTACCCCTGAAGCACCTTGAGGTATATGGAGCATAGTGTGAAACCCCAGATTGAAGCCAACAACAACAACAACAACAACAAATCCCAACCTGAAGAAGTACATGTTAAGGGCAGCCTGATTTGTATAATGCATCTTTCATTTCACTGTCTCCCATCACATCGGATCCTCATTATCAACTCTGAGGTGGACAAGGCAGTGCATATCATCCTCAATTTGCAAATGAGGAAATAAAGGCCAAATGGAGTTAAGCAGCTGGCCAAAGGTGCACCAGTTCAATTTTCAGCCAAGTGCAGACTGGAAGTATAGTCTGTCTCCATTAACTCCGTGTGACCTGGCAAAGAGGGTGCCATCTACTGGAAATTGCTACTGACCCTTGGTCCACGAAGTGGACAATCAGCTCCTTGGCCACTGAGAGCTGAGCACAGCCCTCCTGCCAAGGCCCTGTCCCGGAGCAGATGGCAATGAGCAGGGGAGAAGGGCTCAGTGCCACTGAAGGACCTGACAGCAGGATTTTGGCTGTAGATAGGCCATTCCTGTCTGAGCCATGTCATGCTGAGCACAGGGCAGGGAGGCAGGACTAGCCAAAGTACCTTCCACCTTCATCTGCAGTAAGTAAATGAGCCCACAGAGGGACAGCAGGTAGTGCAGAGGTGGGTGTCCATTACACTTTGCGTTTCTTCTTAGCTCTTGCTTTGGCATCCCTGAAACCTGAGGCAGCTGATAAATGCCTGAATGGCTCCCCAACTCCAGAGCATCTCTGAACTGAGCTGTAGCATGTGTTGGAGCAGGCAACACTTAATTATCAGTTAGTCTTTAATTAGCTCTTAATTATTAACACTTAATCCATCTGTAAAATGGGGACACTAATACCTGCCTCATAGGGACTCTGGGAGCATTAATTAAGTTTACAGTCCACTTTGAAGATGCAAAATGTGAAATAAGTGCTCAACAGTGGTATTAATAACCACAGCAGATTTACCTTCTTTTCCTAATGAGGTCCCTTTTTCCTCTCTGCTCCTTCCTTTCCTTTCGAATATCCATCCCCAACAATATCTGCCCAACTTTGCCCTGATGGAGAAACACTTAGCTCTGTGTTTCCCAGACACAGGATTTCCCATCCAGGAAACGGGCTATTTACAGCCATCTTCCCGCACTTTAATTTTCTATTATGTCCTCTGAATATGTCAGTGCCTTCCCAGTAAATATTTTGATGTGTGCTCTTGCAGCAGCTTCTGTGGAGGCTGAATGGGACAGCTGCTCCCTGTATTAGGGAATTCCAGATGTGATTTAAAACCATCAGTCTCATCCATGTGAATGCCTAGCCTTTAGGTGGGAGAGGGGAAGGATCTTCTAGTTGCTTCTGGGGAAAGCCACGAGCCATGTAACCCTTAGCCTTGGCTAGGGTGGTTTTTCAAGGACCTCAGATTCACATGCGTTTAGGATGAGAGATGTCTGCTTAGTGGGCTAGTGAAGAGGCAGCCTGGAATATAGCGCTAATCTGGCTCTTCACCCAGGAAACATCAGAACCTTGGTCAGCTCTTCTATAACGCTTGGACAAAGGACCATGGAAGGGGCAATATACAGCTTTTAGGGTTTCAGCAGCCTCAAGGGCGGGCCAGAACATTCCCCTAGAAGGTCAGACTTCATCTCCTCCCTCCTCCCTTTCTGCCAACGGAATAGGGGGGTACTCACTCTTCTTGAAAGCTGAGCTCATTGCCTCTTAGAGTTCCAGCCACGGGGACAGAGAGCTGCTCCATGGAGGTCCAGGGCTGTGAGGCTTCAGGCAGGCCTTGAACTCTCTTCCAGATTTCATGGCAAGTCTTGTCTAGGCTGTCTTGGGGTGTGTCCTGGTGGATCCAGATGTATCTGGGGAATGGGCCCAGGGCGCAGGGGCGCTTGGCCACCAGGGCCGAGGATGAAGGAAGCCCATTCCCACTTGCCATCCTCCTCCGCTCTTTCTGGAAGCCCCTCTGTCCACCCAGGGCTAGAAGACATCCACCACCACTCCTCATTCACCAGAAAGGGAGATGAGGATGGGTCTTGGCAGAAGTGGGTCAGTTCTGTCTGGCGGTCGCTCCCGCAAGGTGGTTAGGTTCAGAGGCCTTCGATTTGTGTGGGAGGGGTGGGTGGAGGACAGTTTTCTTTTGGGGAGGGGAGGGCTTATTTTGATTTGTTTTTATTTGCTCTTTCCTAACTTTTGCCGCCCTCCCCCTCTCCCTCAGAAGAAAATATTTAAAAGTCAACAAAAACCAGTAGCTTAGGAACAGTGGAATGCCCCGGAGCTCAGGAACCAGGCGCCTGGGCGGGCAGAATGACATCTGGGAACAGCTGGAGGGGGAGGGCTGGCTCTCCCCACAGTCCCTGGCACTGCCCCCTTGCGACGCCGCCGTGACACCTTGCGGCGCCTGGGCTCAGCCCATGCTGGCCCGCTAAGACACGCGGAGAACTGGGTGCGGGCCTGACACCATGGTAGGCACCCGGTGGGCGGGGCCCCGCAGGAAACGCTCGCCTGGGCGTTCCCAGGGAGCCCCTCGCAGAGCGAGCGCCAACGGCCCGGTCCCCGCCGCCGGCCCAGTTCTTGCTTTACTCTCGCCCTACCCCACCTGCTCCTGGTCTCCCGCTGCTGCTCTGCCGCCCCGGGAAAGAAGGGACGAGGCGTGTGTGGATGGGCCCACAGCCCTCAGTCCCGGCCCCCAGCAGACCCCTGCCCTGGCCGCGCCGCGATGCGGGATGGGCACCGGGAAGGGCCCAGCAGCTCAAGAGCGCGCTGACTCGGCAAGGCAGGCTGGGCCGGGCGGCTCCCACCAATTTGCCCTGCCAATGGCTCCCACACCCTCGCAGTCGTCGAGCGGGGGAATTCTTTCTGTGGGTTTCAAACGCAACGGCTCGGTGCGCGGGACGCCCCGGGTTCGGAGCCCAAGACCCGCCGGTGGGGTGGGTGGGGGTGGGGCCCAAAGGACCCCAGAGCGCTTCGGCGGATCAGAAGTCAAAGCCAAACGCGCCGCCGCCCCACTTCACCGCTCCACACAAACCTCACCTCTTGCCTGGGGGGCCCCCTCATCCTGGAGTTTAATCCTAACTGCCATTTTATGGGGCGCTTGCCCTGTGCCAAGCGCTGGGCTGACATTCAGTCCTATCAAAGCTCGTGAAATTAGTACCACTTTTTATTATCGTTCTAAATGGGAGGAAAGCGAATCTCAAAGTCATAAATGATAGTGTCCAAGGCCCACTAAGAAAAGGGGAGCTGAGATTCAGACCCCAGCACTCTAGGCCTGATCTAGCCCTTGAGCACTGAGACTGCTTCAGTAGGTGGGCAGGAGCAGGGGTAGGAGGTCCGAGGTGCTGGGAGAAGGGCTAAGTTAGCTGTTTACTGATCAACAGGCCCCTACCCTCACTGAAGCAGCTTCATTCAACTGGGCACTGACACAGTACCTCCTCTGAGGGAGACTTTCTGGTCCCAAGAGTCAGGGCGTTGTTTCTTTAATAATACTCCTGGAAAGGAAGAGCAAGAGGGTGGAGAAGGAAGAAAGAAGAATGGACACAAATAGAAGAAGATGGCAGTCTATAAATGCAGGGCTGGGTTGAATCCTGACACTTCCCCGCTGTGTGACCCTAAGAACTTTCTGAACTTCTCCTATCCCCATTCATAATTCCCCCAGTACTGATGCAACCCCTCCTTTGTGCCCGATGAGTTGCTGGGCACTGAAGAAGCATAAGGGTGGGCAAAAGTGGCATGGTCCCTGCTCTCATGGAGCCTGTATACTAGTGAGGGGAGATCGATGCAAACTAGCCAAGCGAGTAAAGCAGCAATAATTACAGATGCAATGGGGCTCTGATGGAAAATAACTATTAGGTTGGTGCAAAAGTAACTGTGGTTTTTGCCATCACCTGCAATGGCAAAAACTACGATTACTTTTGCAACAACCCAATAACAAAGTGAGGCATTGGGGAGAAGAGGGGAGGCAACATTCCATGGTGGTCCAGGCCCACCTCTTTGAGGAGGTAAATTTGAGAAGGATGAGAGGAATTCCTTTTCTGTAAAATGGTGTTCATAAATTATGAGGATCATGTTTCTGGCACATAGTAAGCACCCAAAAAATGTGTTGGATGAATTAATGGTATACTGTATGTAAAGTGCCTGTTATATAGTAGGTGCCCAATACACAACCTTGCTCTTTACAGAGGGGCTGAGTTCCTGGAAATGTTGACTCTAAATTTTGAAATCTGAGCTTCATTCTCCTTTGATTTTCATTACAAAATTGAAGATGTGTTCCTTTGGGGAAAATTCCGCGGGCCTCGACCGAATAAAATTATAGTTAAGAATGTAGAAAACCTTTTAAAATAGTGTATTTAAAGGAAAAGTGATCATTTCTGATGAAATATTAATAGTTCTGAAAATGTCACTCAGTGTTTGTGCTGCTTGGCATTTGGTTGGCTAACACCTAAGCTTAGAGCAGAACGCCAACGACCCTGCACTGCCCAGGCCCCAGGATTCTGGAAAGTTAGCCAGCTCACTCTCTCTTCCTGTTCCCTCTCCCCCTCAGCAGGAGACCAGGCAACAGGGGCTAAATCAGAAAGAACTGAAAAAAAAAAAAATCAAATACAGCAGGGATAGGGAACAAAGATAGAGCATGTTTTTAGCGTGCACAGATGAGATTTCTAGAAAATTCTGCAAAAATCGTAAGTGATGTACTTAGAAATAGTATAAAGCTATGTCCATATGGTAGCCACTAGCCACATGGGGTTGTTTTAATTTTATTTTAATGTAAATTAAATGAAAAACTCAACTCCTCATTTGCATTAGCCACATATTATATGCTCAGGAGCCACATACGGCTAGTGGCTACCATATTGGACAGCACAGAGAACATTTCCTATCATTAAATACATATACTCAGGAACCAGAGTCCCTGGGTTCAGATTCTGAGTTCACGTTTTCTGGCAATGTAGGCTTAGGCAAGTTCCTCTGTGCCTTAGTGTATTCGTTTGGGAGGGCTGCCATAATGAAGTCCACAGACTGTGTGGCTTAAGCAACAGAACTTTATTTCCTTGCCATTCTAGAGGCTAGAAGGCCAAGATCAAGATGTTGGCATGGTTAGTTTCATTCTGAGGTCTCTCTCCCTGGCTTGCACTTGACTGTCTTCTCCCTATGTCCTCACATGGTCTTCCCTGTATATCTGTCCCCATCCTAATGGCTCCTTTAAAAGACACCAGTCACATTAGATTAGGACACACCCTAATGGTTTTTTTTGTTTTTGTTTTTGTTTTAATCTTAACTACCTCTTTAAAGGACTCATCGCCAAATATAGTCACATTCTGAGGTATTTGGGTTTAGGATTGCAGTATATAATTCAGCCCATAACACTTGATTTCCTAGTCTGTAAAATGGGATGATAATAAAGAATACTTGCTTTGTAGCATTACTATAGATATTCTATTACTCACCAATTGCTTAACACATGGAAAGTCCCTCGAACAACAACTGGCAGATAAACGTGTACAGTCATTTGCTTGTTGGTCACACTGAAATGCATGCCTTTGGAGTTTCTGAATAGCAGATTTGGTGTTTTGTGTAGGGAGGGAGAACTTTGTTGTCCTGGGGAAGTTGTTCTGTGATGGAGAGATGAATTCACATAATCACTTACTCCTTTCCAGGCTTTGTTCAGTTTTTAGCACCCATCGTGGGTCAAAATTGTGCAAGACACAGGGATTAGAGATGATGAAAAAGATGTCTACCTAGACAGAATCATCTAGAGAAGGAGGCAGGGGTAAAGCATTCCATAAGTGCCTGGTGCAGAGCAGTGTGATATAAACTGACTTATTCCAGTTTCCATCCAACATGGAGTTATGTTCCTCCAACACATGTATCTATGCCCAGCACTGTTTGAGGTGCTGAAGATAGGGTAATGAAGAAGACGAGCTTAGTCTCTGTCTTTTTTAGAGTTTGAAGTGAAGCATTTAATGGTCATGGACACCATTTCATCTGTGAATTATTTTTAGCTTGGAAAACTTCTTGAACTCCCCCTGACTACCTACATTACCCTGGGCAGGTTGCTTTAACCTCAATGTCTCCATTTGCTCATCTATGAAACAGAGACAGTAAAATATCGACCTCATAGACTTGTTTTATGATAATGAAATAATACATGTAAAGTGCCTATAATAGCTTGGCTAATGTATGTATCCAATGAATGTTGGTTATCATTATTTAGAATTCTGGGATTCTTAACTTTTCTCTGTGGAACCAGGAAGGCCTAAGGAAGAGGCAATTCTCCTTACCTCCCATCCAGTCAAAGCCTCTTGTCACCTGGCTTTCATCTCTGACACAAACATGGCTGGGCTGGAAAACTCAGGAACATGGGAATGTCCTAGGCTATTTTACAATCATCATATAGCCCCTAAAGCTGCTTACTCTTGTAGGTCCTTTTAGGTTCCTCATCTAACATATTTTAAACACACCCACCTCTCACCGTAAAAATAACTTTTTGGCTATAGAAGAAAATTGAAAGGATTTTTGCCATTTTGCTTTTGAAAGTTTTTGGCCATGAGTAATTTATTTAATTTGTGATGGGCTGTGATTTCTCACCAATCTTAGTGCCTACTCGAGAAATCTTGTGCAGTGAGAAAACTCCAACCTACAAATTGTTACCAAATGCAATGAAGTTTTTATGACTACTAAATCCAACAGTTAATGAAGTTGACATAATGTTATACTCTGCATTTAATTAAATATTTACTGATTTCCATGTGGCAGTTTTCTTCTTTATATTGTGGGACTAATCATAAAATGTTTAGGACTCAAAGGTTTTTGTAGGTCCCCTAAAATCCAGAGGGACCCCCATTCCCATGCGAATAAGGTTCAATGGGTCAAACTGCCAGAGGCAGGATCCATGCATAGGGGTATCCCAGGCAAATATCTTGGGGATTTAACCATCAGAGCTAAAGGAAGGGGAGGTTGCAGCCATGTTTCATGGGAGTGAGCCTCCCCCTCATGTTGTCTCAGCAACAGGACAGGGCTGCAGAGCAGCCAGCCATTTCTAGGACTTTGAAAAGGAACCTTGAATATTCTGCAAGCAAAGCTGTGACTCTGTGGCTTCTCTCTCCTGGCAACACCATCAGTGATCTCTGCCATTTCTTGGGGGTGTATCCCTTATTATTGCCTCATTCCTGGCCCATAGGAGAGGAGGCAGTTAAGAGCTTGGGTGGTGGCAGCTGACACACTTGAATTGGAATTCCTGCTCTACTACTTGATAAAGGTGGCTTTGGATATGCTTAACTTCTCTGACATATCTTCATCTGCAAAGTGGTAAAAACAATAGGTTTGGGGTAGGGAGAAGGTTTAAATATGGAAATACATGTTAACTTCTCAACACGGTGCCTGGCTTATGTTAAGCTCGTAATAAAAAGAAATGTATAATTATGATTATCACTAACTATTATTATTGACAGCCTAGCAATGTAAAAATGGCAGCCTATGAGATCTGCACTTAAAGTTAGGGAAAAAGAAGGTCATAGATGACAGAAGAAAAGAATATGGTGGTGGCAATAGTGGTGCAGTGAGGTAGCAACAAAGTCAGAATTCAGCTGGCTTTCCTCCTGCTTTGGTCTTTCTGCCAGACCCCAGTGGTGATAGGTACACCAAGAATTCCTGGCGAGGCCCTTTATGGGAAACCCTTCAGCTAGAAGCTTTGTATTGTGCCCTTCCTTCCATAGCTTCCATGTCGGGACATTGGTCACTAAAATGCATTCACTTAAGACTTCTTTTACCTTACTGCTGAGATGATTTGAGGCAGCCTTTCAGATTAAAAAGTACAAACTACACCATCAAAGAATAAAGGAAGAACTGACTCCATCTAAAGAAAAGCAGAAAGAGTTGCTACTTTCCAGCACCTGAATTGGTCTGGCCGCATGGAGGTAATAAGGCAATAAAACTGGGTATCCTTATCTGTCAGCTAAAGCAAAAAAGGAAACACGTCGGGTGGCAGAGTTTTTATTTTCTGACAGCAGAAAATACACATCTTCATCTGCAGAGACAAAATGTTTCCAGGAAATAACCCCAAGCATGAATTTATCATGAGTCCTTGTATAAAGGACACTGAGTGACATAGTGGGCAATATACACAATTCTGTTTTCATAAAAGACAGAGATGCTGTTAGGTTCGTCAGTTTCTCACATCAGGGTTCTCTGAAGACAGCATAACATTAAATCATAACTCAGTGAAGGCATTTCTTTAAGGAACTCAAATAATGAAGTCTAGAAGAGACACCTTTGGGTCCATTCCACAAACATTACTGAGCACCTACTTAACCATCCATTCATCCATCCACCCATCCATCTCTTTATCTATTCATTCAGCAAAAATTCCCCGAATGTCCACCATGTACCAGGCACTCTGAATGGCACTGACAAATACTGCTTGTAAGAACTGTCACCTGGACTGAATTTTGAAGGGCAAATAGGAGAAGGCTAGTCACAGAAGGAGGAGGGGAGCTTTCTAGGCAAAGAGAACAAAACACAGAAGGACTCAGGGGAAAGGGGAGAGAAAGCATGGCTGATTGCAAGAGTGCAAGGGTGTCAGAATGGCTAGAGCTTGGGGATTTGGGAGGAGGGAGATCTGAGGCTAGAGGAGTTGGCAGGGACAGGTGATGGAGGCTCTTGTAGGGAGGGTCTAGCAGGGAGCTTGGATTTTACTCTGCAGGCCATGGGGGAAAGTCCGGAGAAGACAGAGGAGCTGTGAAATCAGGTGAGTGTTTTAAAAAGACAGCTGGTGGCAGAGAGGAAGACGCATTGAATAGGGCTAGAGCAGAGATGGGCATCTGTTACTCAGTTGTTGTAAGTAACCTGAAACACAGCCATTGTGGACTCTGGTTAGAATCTGGGAGGTGTCTAGGAGGCAGAATCTGGAGGGCTCCGTGATGGCTTGATGTGGGGACTGGGCAAGATGGGAGTCCAGGATAAATAGGTTTCTGGCTCAGGATCTGGGTGAATGTGGAAACTGTTTCCTGAATTGGGGAGCTGTGCAGAGAGGCAGGCTGGGTGGAGAATTAGAATTGAATAAGCCCAGGTCTGAGCAGGCTGTGGAGGAAGTAGTGGGGTGGGGCTCCTATGAGACATCTGAGGAGAGAGAATATCAGATACAATACAGACCCTGGGACTTGGGAGAAAAGAGGTTTCCATCCTAGGATTTGCCCACCCATCAGCAGGGACAAATAAGAAAACCAGCAATTATGGAGAGACTGTTGAGTCAGAAGAGAGGTCTATTTCCACCCCCACGCCCTTCCTTGGTACCCTGTGAGTGCTGCAGATTTACACACTGTGTCCTCCCTCCCTGAGCTGGCCCACTCTGTGCTTTCTTCCTGGAAAGTGCTGGTTCTCACCTGCCCCTCCAGTAGGCTGAGCTAGGAGCCCTTCTTGTTTCCATCACACGCTATGTCTCTTCTGGAGTCATCAATCATGCTTTGCTATTTAACTCTCTTCTCAATAAACTATCAACCCCCTGAGGACAGGGGCCATGGGAATGTCTTATTCTTCTTTATGTTTGTTTCCTCAGCACCTAGCACAGACTCTGACATGTAGCTCAGTGTGGCATGAGCAAACGAATGAAAGAGTAAATGAAGAGTAAGTGAATGACTACACAGGATGCTATGCAAAAAACGAGGAAGCCTGTATAAGAGTATTGCTAGCTGCTGGAACAAATTCCAATATTTCAATGGCTTAACACTGTTTTGTCACTGGCATGAGCTGTTTTTCCTTATACACAAACGAAGAATTTTCTCCAAGAATGTCAGAATTTGGTGACCGCAGCATGTGGTAGCACTATAGGAACGGCCTAGGCTGTGGGTCCCTTCTCACTTCTCCCTCCTCGTTTCAGAAGCCCATAGCCTCGCCTTGGTGTGGTCTGGGCTTTTTCCTCATGAAGCCCCTCTGTTGCCACTCCTTGGGCAGCAGATCACTGCCACCTCTATGGCGATAGCCTCACCCTTGGGAGATACTCGCTTTGGCCTGATCATGCTCATGATTTTAAAATTGTGCCCCAATTGGGATCCCAAGCTTTTCCTCTGAGCCCATCTTTGTCCTGTAGCCCTTCTCTGCAGCCCTGCCTGCCCCTTGGCCTCTGTTTCTGCCCTCACATTGCTAGAATCTCCCATTTGCTCACTCTCTCTCCTTTGGCTTCAGAAGGCTTTTTTGATATTTTCCTGGGTCAGAATGAAAATTTCGGGGCATCAGGTCTACCGCTCCTCCTTGAATGAGGCAGAGTTCTCCAGAGCATCAGGCCTTGTATTCTTTCTAAATCAAACTCTGATTTTATCTGGATATTAGGCTTATCTTGGCTAGTCACTAGACTGCATTGGGCTTTTTTGCAATGTGATACTGTAAAGACACCTCAACCCACGGCTGCCTGTTGTTCATAGGGAGAATGGGAGGGGGAGGCAGGGAGCCAGCACCGGGGGCTGGGCTGAGACCAACACTCTCCTAGGCTAGATGGGGGTGGGCTGTTGTGTCTGACTCCTGTCTCTCCACTGCCCTGCAGATGTTTCCAGGGTCCCCATCTCTGCCTTTGCCCCCATGTTTCCTCGCTCAGACCATCATAGTAGTCTTCCAAGTGGTACCCTTTCCCTTCTTACCCTTTCCTCACAGAGAAGCTAGAGTATATGTCAGGCCACATCACTTGGCTTCTCTTTCCCAGAAATGAAAACCTGTCTTTCGTATTCAGAGCTGTCTACTTTTCGCTACAGGAGCCATGCTGTACACAGAAAATAAATGTAAACAGATATCTCTTTACATACATTTTCTGACTGTCAAGCATCTCTCTCCTTCCTCCATCTGAAAAGTCATCTCCTCCTGTTATAGGATGAATTGTGTGCCCCCCACCCAAATTCATGGGTTGAAGTCCTAACCCCTAGTACTTCAGGATGTGACCTTATTTGGAGTTAGAGTCTTTAAAAAGTCAATTAACTTAAAATGAGGTCATTGGGTTGGGCCTGAATCCAGTATGACTGGTGTCCTTATTAGAAGTTTGGACACAGATATGTACCGTGGGAACACATATGAGCACACAGGGAGAAGAAGGCAGACATCTACAAGCCAGAGACAGAAGCCTCAGAGGGAACCAACCATGTCGACACCTTGATCTTGGACTTCCAGCCTCCAGAATTGTGAGGCAATACATTTCTGTTGTTTAAGTCACAGGGTCTATGGTACTTTGTTGTGGCAGCAGCCCTAGCAAATTAATACACCTTCTATTTCTCACTGGCTAAGAATAAAATGCAAACTCCTCGCCATCCACTAATAGACCCTATGTGATCTGCCCCACTCCCCATCTCCCATTGCTTACCTTGATCCAGCCCCATCCTCCTCCTCCTGGCCTGCTTCCCTTTTTACAGCCTTGCCTGTGCTCACTATACCAAAAGCTCTTCCCCCAACTTTGCATGGCTGTCTTGCTTAATTCTATTATTACATTAATTAATTAATTAATAGACAGTGTCTGGCTCTGACACCCAGGCTGGAGTGCAGTGGTGCGATCATGGCTCACCGCAGCCTTGAACAGCTGGGCTCAAATGATCCTCTGGCTTCAGCTTCCAGAGCATCTTGCTTAATTTTAGATCCCATCTTCCACCATTGCCATCTCAGGGAGGCCTTCCGAGACCGTCTCTTTAAAGCATGTCCCTGTATTGTTTCTTCTAGCACCATAAACTTTCCTTTTGTAGCATCCTTAATTAGTAACTTTATGTGTATTTGTGTACATATTTCCTGCATTCATTAAGTCAGGGACTGTTCACTAGGTGTATACTCATTGTCTAGCACAGCACCTGGACACATAATGATGCTCAATAAATATTTGTTGAGTAAATGAATCTTCACCTTTTTAAGGTCTTTATCCATGTCTCAGGTTCCAGCCCAAATCCTACTTTCCTTCTTAAGTTAGCCTTCTGATCCCCCAAGTTCAAGAAAAGCTCACTGTCTTGACACGCCTCTCGGTAGCATGCCAGTTCTTCAGTCATGGTGATTATCGCTGTCTGATGGTATCAGTTACATCAGTTACGTGTGGGTTTCCACCTCTGGCCTGCATCCTCCCAAAGCAGGACCACACGCTGTGCATCTCTGCATGGCCCACAGCACAGCCTGGCTCAGGGCCCCAGAGCACCCGAGGTAAATGCACGTGGACCCAAATAGATCAGAGAGCAGGAATGGCGGAGAATGTGAGTAACTGGGCCTTTTACAGGGATAAAATAGGTGCTCCTGCCCTCCACAGCACCCAGGGAGAAGGATGACAAACACTCCTTTTGCCTGGGAAGGTTTTGGGGGTAAATCTCATCTGCCTGTTGTAGCCACAGAGCAAAGTTCTGGAGCTGAGAAGAGGGTAAGAGAAAGCCCATTGGCCTGCAGCCCTAGAATTACAGAGCAGCCCAGACTCTCTTCTGCCCAGCTGTGGGCTTCACAGGAGGCCTGGGCATCTCTGCCAGTTCCTTTCTCTGGAGGAGAACCCCGCCTCCAAGAGAGGGGTAAAGTCGGAGTTTAGAAGCCAGGAGCCCACCCCCAGGCAAACGCAGCTAACAGCCCCCAAGGCCACCACCACCACTCACTCCCAGCGTAGTCAGTCCCTTCCTCCTCTCCAGGGCTGGTGGGAAGGCTGAGCCCTCTCTTTCGGGGGCTGAGTCTGGACAATGGGAAGGGAGAAGCCCCCTCCCCGCTGCCCCAGGGACATAAAGCAGGCCTTTCACTGAGGAGTTCTGGCTGCTTCGGTTGGTTCTTGGCACCCAGCAAGGCGGCGTCAGGAGGGGCGGGCAAGCAAGCGTGTTGGGGGTGGGGACCGGGCTGGCGATTCTGAGGAGGTTCGCCCGCCCAGGGCCACCGGGCTGGCTCCCCAGCTGTGGGATGAGCTCATGCAGGGAAACCGGAACAACTTGGGGTAGGGGGGAGGGAGGAAGAGTGGCATCTAGGAGGCTGCGAAAGCGTGGCTCTGGGGAGGAAGTTTTTCATGGGGAGTAGGGGCAAGCCTCCACTCCTCCAGCCCTGCCCCCTCCCGCCAATTCATATCAACTCCACAGCCCTTCTTCACACCCTTCCTTGGATGGAAATTCCTGGCCACGCTGACAGCCGGCGAACTTGGGTCGCCAACCACCCCCAGCCTGGGTCGCCATCCCTATAGTGCCTCTCCACACGCTTCCCCGGAAATTCTCAGGCCCCACCGCCCGCCGGCCACTGCCCCCTTGGCCACACAGATGCCAACGCTCCGTTTTGGCCAAAACGGGCTGCTCCTAAGCCCGGAGCACAGCTTCTCTGGGGTGCGTCGACAAAGCGGGTGGGGGCGCCCATCGCAGGTGCCTTTCCACTGCACGCGCCAGCAGGAGCCTCCCCTCTGGGTCTTGCCCCTCCCAGTTTCCTCCAGCCTCCCTCCATGAAGCGTCTCTTCCCTCTCGCCGAGAGTTTGGCGTAGACAGCGAAAGAGCCATCGTGACTGGCGGAGAAGCCTGGAGTAGACAGACAGAGACGGCGACCGAGTCGGGTGGGGGATGGGGTGGGGACCGACGCTGAGCCCTTGGGGCCTGGAAGCCGCCGCTACTGGGGAGGGGTGGGGAGCGGATCACGCCCTTGGGAAGAACTCTCTTCCCAAGGGGCCTTGGCTGGGAGGAGGAGGGGGAGAGGAATAAATAGGGTCCGATTATTTAAATTTGGGGATAAATTGTACTAGTAACTCTTGCACCGTCCTTTCACCAATCTCACTCCCCACCCCCAACTCCCGTGCACACAGGGACTGCCTCTGCCATCCTGAGATTTTTGTCTTAGGGTAGGAGTGGGACCGCACTGGGTCAAATGAACAGGTCCCCTCTCCCCCCCCACACACACAACCCCGCTCCACCGCCCTCCAATTCTTAACCCTGCGTCTGTCTACGCACACACGCACCTCTCCTGGGATGGGGTAGAAGGCTATTGTGAATGAGGCTCATAAGCATCGCCCCCGGCCCCGGATTGCAAGTTCAAAGCCACCAGCCAAGAGCAGCTCTTAAGAACCAAGACTTGGGGAACCGCGTCCTTCTTTGGTTCCCCAGAACCTTTTCCCAGACAGGATTCCAATTTCCAAACGTGGAAGAGGCGTGTGTGTATGTGCCTGTGTGTGTGAGTGCGTGTGTCTATGTCACTGTGTGTGTGTGTGTGTGGAGTGTGGGATGTATTAATGGGTGATCTTATAAATGAAAACGGGAGGATTGAACTTAAAAGAAACTGGTCAATTGCAAAACAAACAGGGATAAACAACCCTTTAGATGTAATTTGTGGTTTATCTGGAGGTGGAGGTGGCGCTGAAGAGGAACCCCCGCCCCCCAATATTTTTTCCTTAGCTGCGCCTCCACCCCCAGCATTTGGAGCGGCTGAGAAGCGGCTCCGGAGTGATTAATCCGGGGATAATTCACCCCCCCGCCCCCCGGCGCGAACCCCGCGAAGCGGGATTGGAGCGAGTCATTTCCGAGAGCGCAGCGCGCCTCTCCCCGGCCGGGCGGACACTTGGTTCATTCCAGCCGCAGAAGCTCAGGGCTCCCGCGTACCGGGATTTTTTCCGAGCAGAAAAAAGCTCCAGAGCTCTCCTGACCTCCTTTCTCCTCGGCAGCGAGCGGAGCCTCTCCCTCGGCGCTGCCGGCCGCGCCATGCCGCGCTCGCGGGGACTGGAGCTGGGGCGCTGCGGCTGCCCCGCGGGGAGGGCTCGCGGCGAAGCCGGGATTTCGGCGCTCGTGCCGGGCGCCGGGAGCCGCTGGGGCCGCCCGCCGCCGCCAACGCCGCCGCCTCTGCTGCTGCTGCTGGGCTGGGGGCTGCTCAGCGTCTCGGCCGCCGCGGGTGAGTCCAGCCGCGCCGAGGAGCCAGCGGCCGCCGCGCGCCCCACCCGAGCCCCGAGCCCACCCATCCTGACCCGGTCCCAGTCCCTCCCCCGGCCTCTATCCCTGCCAGAATCTCCCACCCTCCCAATTGCCTACTCTCATTCTCATCTCCTGCTTCAGTCTCCCACCCCACCCTCAGCCACGTCCTCACCTCCACCCTCACCCTCATTGCTGCCCCAGCCCCAGCCGCAACTTGGCCGGATGCGGCCGGCGTGGGGGCCTAGGAGACAGACATCCCCGCCTGGGGTTGCGGGGCACCTGGTCTGTGGCTTCAGTTTCTCCAGCCTCCCAGCCCCCAAGGTGCTAGGCTTTTTTCCGATAAACTTTCCCGGAGCCCTACTCCCCCGGCTCCCGATTCTGCCAGGCACGCTGGTCCAGGGGGCTGCAGAGGAACCGTGCACCCCCTCCCCATTTCCGCGTCTGCAAGGTCTGCCCTTCCCTGCCCCCGCCCATTTTCTCCAATTGAAACCGGTGCCCCCTCTAGAGCCGCCTGGAGACTGCGGCCGCCACCCCCCTCCCCAAATGCTACCCCTCCCTCGGCGCTCGGAGCTAGGAGGGGGTTCAGGTGGGCGCGTGCCCACGGTGGGGGTCCGGCGCATTCCTTGCAGGAGGGCTCAGGTGGGGGCTGGAGGGTGTTGAGGGACTGGAAGGAGGGGGTGGGGGTTGTAGCCGGGGGCGGGGGAGGGAGTGTCGCCGCCAGGCTTCGCGCTGCCACATTCCCCTCGGTTCTCACTCCGCGCCAAAGTGCCCTTTCCCGCGCCCTGCTGCAGCCGAGCGCCTGGGCTGCGGCAGCGGCAGCGGCGGCGCGGGCGGCGGGACCAGCTCCCGACAACCGAGTCCGGGAGGGGGCAGACCTAGCGGGTGCGGAGAGTCCCGGAACTTCGCGGGTGTCTGGCTGCAGCTTGCAGCGCGCGGGGGAGGTACGCGAACCTTCTAGGGAACCGGGTCCCCTGTGGAGGCTACTGGCCGTGACTGGTCCTCTCCCACTTTACCCACAGTACCCCTCCGAAGCTCAGTTCTAGCCACAACCTAGAAAGTTCCGCGTGCCCGGGTGGAGACGGGTCCAAACCGGGAAGCCTGGAACCGCATTTTCATTTAGCCCTGGAGGCTGATACCCACTGGGGAAGAAACCGAAACACCTGCTGCCGAGGCCTGGACCTAGGGCACCTTCGACCTGCAGCTGTGTTTTCTTTTGTTTTTGTTTTTGTTTTGTTTTGTTTTGTTTTGAAACCACCGATTGAACCTCTGAAGGTTTGGCCTGGACCACCACAGTTCCCCTTCTCGGGGAAGTGCGCCTCTCCTCTGGCAGGTCAGTGAGTGGCGAGCTCTCTGGCCCACTCTGGCCTCCAGCATCTTGTGAGTCTGTCCTCACAGACCGTGTCGCCCACCGCTTAACCGCGGCGTGTTGGGGTTCTTGGTCAGGGAGGGCGCCCCGAGCCAGCTCTGGCTCTCTCATTCCTAGCTGACGGGACTTTCTCAGGTTCTGCTAAGAGTCATAGCCACCGACACCCAGAGAGGGGCGCCCGCGGTGCGCGCGCCTGGGAGCTCTGGCCTCTCGCACACCCACACCCACTGGGAGGCTGTCCATACCGACGCTGCTGGTCACCCAGACTTGCCACATGGGCGGTGGGGGGATTGCTGCTACCTCCCGCCAGGCCTCCCGGACGTTTGTCGAGGCGAGGCCGGTGTCTGGCTTAGCTGATTGGGGAATGTCTCGGCATCGGACTGAATCGTTTTTCTGGCTAGATTTGTCCCTGCCCCTTGGGCATATCCTGCCCCTAGGGGAGAGAAAAAGGCCGACTCACCGGTGCTTGCACTGCTCAGCGGTGCTGGAATCCTGCCCTATAGAGATCCATTTGCTCGCAGCTCCTTGGTCAGTAGAGAAGTTGAGGGGAGGGGACCTTGTGTTCATGGCTTGGGGTAGTTCCTCTCTGGCAGACCCTGCTCTGGCTGGCAAGCTTCCAGCACATTTCTTTTCTTCTCTTTCTTTTTTTATTTTTATTTTTTAAGACGGAGTTTTGCTCTTGTCGCCCAGGCTGGAGTGCAATGGCGCGATCTCAGCTCACTGCAACCTCTGCCTCCTGGGTTCAAGCGATTCTCCTGCCTCAGTCTCCCGAGTAGGTGGGATTACAGGTGACCATCACCACGCCCGGTTAACTTTCGTATTTTTAGGAGAGACGGAGTTTCACCATGTTGGCCAGGCTGGTCTCGAGCTCCTGACCTCAGGTGATCCGCCTGCCTCAGCCTCCCAAAGTGCTGGGATTACAGATGTGAGCCACCGCGCCCAGCCCAGTACATTTCTTTTTAAGCTTTTCCCGCATTTAGATGGGCTGTTTGGCCTTGCAGGCAGCAGAGATTTGGAAATGAACTTGGTGACAGGAGATCGGCAGGATTTGGTACATTAGAAGGGGAAACACATTCATTTTGTGTTCAGTTCACACTGTTGAATTTAAAAGATGCTCAGGACTGAACCGTCTCCCTTCCTCGGCTCAGTGATCACTGGATAAATATCACTGTATAAATAAAATGATTTGAAAAGGGGAGTCTTCTTACCCACTATTTATACAGATCACCGTATAAATTAAACGATTTGAAAAAGGGGAGTCTCCTTACCCACCCATACCTTCTCCCCTCAACCCCTTTAGTCCCTGTCCTGCCTTGTACTCCCCCACCCCCAGCCTCCCTGGAGACTTCCCACCAGTTACCTGCTCTCCCCATCAATCGCCCTTCTTCTTCTTTTTTTTTCTTTTTTTCTTTTTTTTTTTTTGAGAGGGAGTTTCACTCTTGTCGCCCAGGCTGGAGTGCAATGATGCAATCTTGGCTCACCGTAACCTCTGCCTGCCGGGTTCAAGTGATTCTCCTGCCTCAGCCTCTGGAGTAGCTGTGATTACAGGTGCAAGCTACCACGCCCAGCTAATTTTGTATTTTTAGTAGAGATGGGGGTTTCTTCATGTTGGTCAGGCTGGTCTTGAACTCTTGACCTCATGATCTGCCCACCAAAATGCTGGGATTACAGGTGTGAGCCACCGCACCTGGCCACCCTCCCTTCTTAAAACACATTTCCCTTTGACCTGTAAACAGGCTCATCTTTAACATAAAACAAACCAAGAAGACTTCTTGGCCCTATTGACCTGTCTAAGCCACTGTCCCATCTCTCTTTGTCTTTTACAGTCACTTCTCTTCAAAGGGGTCTTCATGTCACTTTTCTCTACTACCAGTCACTCCTTACTTCAGCCTCTGTCTCCAGGATGACACTGGAACACTCTAGAAGAGAACACCAGTGACCACCTCAATTGCCAAATACATTGTACTTTGTCTTTATTTTCCTTTATCTCTCTGTGGCTGTGGCCACTTTGGATGAATTTCTCTTCCTTGGGCTTCTGGGACACTGTGTCTTACTGATTTTTTCTCCTGTCTCTTGTGTGTTCCTTCTCAGTCTCTAACACTCACTTATTCCCCTCCCTGAAGTATGGTGTCCTGCAGCATCTAATTCTTTGTACTTTTTCCCATTCCTTTTCACCACTGCCTGGGTGAGCTCATCCTTGCCCAGCCCTTCCACTACCACACTCTGAAGCTTCCAGACAGATCTCTTCTGCCAAGACGTCTCTCCTGATATTCATCTATTGACTTCCTGGTCCACGGGAACTCTGGGTCTAGGTAACCCATATATCCAGCTGATTCTTGGACCTCTTCACTTAGATGTTTCTCTTCCAAAGCAATCTTATTAGCTTCTTTCTTAAGCCTCCAGTATTTCCTGTGTGAGCTGGTGGTTCCTGTAGCCTCCCAGTTATGGAGCCCGGAAACCTTAGGATTATCCTCAACTCCTTCGTTATCGTGTGGCCATGAAATTATGTCAGTTTCATATCCTCAATCATTCTCAAACCTAGCTACTTTCCTTGAGAAGCTCTGAACATTGAAAAAGCTATCTTGCCTTCCACTCCCTTACTAAGTAATTTTAAAAAAGCAATATTAAACTATAAGTAGACGGAATTCTGCAAAGTTCTGATTTTTCCCATGCCAACCACGTCATGGCTTAAAAAAAAAATCAAATGCCAAATTAAAAAAATTTCCCCTGCTTTGTATGTTGCTGAGTGCTTGCTTTTAGTCAGCCTCTTGTAGACTAGAGCACTGACTGTACTCAATATTCTATTATAGTGCAAACTGAGTTGTATTAAAAAGCATTTATTCATCTGCTTTATATTAAACTGTGAGCTTACTGAAGGCAGGGACGGTGCTTTATTTCTCTTGGTATCCCCCTATCCAGCTCAGGTTCTGGCATAGAATTGGTACTTGATGTGTGGCTGTTCAGTCAGATGATTTGTACAGTTTTCTTTACCTTGGACAGTTTTCCAGGGACTGATAAGACTAAATCAGGGGTCAAGGAAGCCAGCTGGTTTGCAGAGGTAATAAGATGACATAGACACCTGGTCCCCTGTTCCTTTTCCCCACAACTAAGTATCACCGTTTGGTGACAGCTCCCTAGATCCTAGAACCAATGCAACAATAAGCCCTTGGCATACCACTCTCCTCCAACCCTGAGCCAAGGAAAGGCATTTCACTACTCAGTCACCAGTGTGTGTATGAATTTGAATTTCCATTTGCAATCAAGCTGAGGGTTTATGGTTTTTAAAAAATGAGCTGACTGCAGCAGAGAGTGCCCACCGTGTCTAGGGCTGGTGAGTGTGTGGCTTTGTTGAAGGTGAGATTAGAATCATGCACCAGGGACTGGAGGACCAAATTGCAGGGTCTTGGACACTGCCTGGTTTGGGTTTCTCCGGCAGAGCCTAGCAGGCAGCTTCAGCAGCACCTCCTTCACCCTCATTCATGTCCCTGACTTGCCTGTTTCACCCTTATCATCACGCTAGCAGGATTAAGGGAATCTGATTGCTCCGCAGAGCCTTGTTGGAGACCCAGCTGATCTTCAGGCCTCTCTAGGGCTCAGGCTCCCTGCTGTAAAAAGGACAAGTAATTCCTGAGTTTTTGGAAAGATTAGAAACCAGAGATGCAACCAGTCCAGTGCCATACCTCATCGAATGTGCCTATGAAATAGAAACTGTGGCCGAAGGAATCAGCCAGTAAGTCTGTGTGCCCTCACCATGTCCTGCCCCACCTACCATGCTCAGAATGCTGTTTTGGGCACCCAGGGGAGTTACACTAACAGCTCATGTTCACTGAGTACTCACTGGCACTGTCTTAAGCACTTGTGTGTATTAACTCAATCCTCTCAGCAACCCAGTGAAGCCTGCAGTATTATTATTCCCATTTCATAGATGAAGAAACAGGTTCAGAGAGGACACATAACTTATCTACACACTAAGTAAATAGCCAAGCCACAGTTTGGATGCAGGCCTGGCTGATGCCAAATCTTTTACTCATAACCCTATTGCTATTCAACTTCTTGGGGACTCAGCTGGTACCACATCCCTGGAAGCTTCTGCCCAGGCTGCCTTCTTTGGCCTTGCTCTTCCCACTGTGCTATCCTCGTCAGTTATGCTGTGCTGCTTTTGAGGCCTGAATCCTACACTTTTAATCCTCAAGCAGCTATTGTCCATTCCTTTCCACCACAAGCTCCTGGAGGGGAGGCTGTAAAGTCATTCTTGGTTTCTATCCCCAAACACCCATCTAGGTGGAACTCTACTGTGGGTTCTTACAACTCCTCAAGTTTCCTCTGTTGTCAGACTCATCAGGACATATTGAAATTTCTTGCTTAATGAGGTGGTATCTGTCTCATTTCCCTAAAGGACTGTGAACTCAGGCAGGGCAGTGTAGCCCAGCTCAGAGCACATAGTGGACACTCATTGAGTGTGCTGATGAGGCAGTCAGAGATGATGAGACAATCAGAGGCAAGTTGTTTGGAACCCAGGGCTTCCTTTCCCTCAGACCACCCTCTTGGGCATTCCCAGGGCAGCTGGGAGCTGGGAAGACTGGAAATGGGTTAAGGGGCATCTTGAAGTGGGAGGCAGCCCCAGGCCCATCTGCACAATAATAATAGCTCTCCTTTACCGAGTGCTGGTTAAATGCTTTATAGACATTACCATTTAATTATCACTGTAATCTTATATTTGAAGATACTGAGGCTCAGAAAGTGGGCCAAGGCTGTAGAGCAGGTAGGTAAAGAAAGCAGGATTAAACCTCAAGTTTACCTGACCCTAGGGCCCATCTTTATGGAAAGCACTTGTTACAGTGCTGGGCCCATTGTTAGCATTCAATGTATGTTACATACTATTACTATTACTATTACTGCAACTACAGTCTACTTGCTTTCTGCACCAGCTTCCTAGAAATATAAGAGAAACAATTCACACACTGCCACTCTCAGGCACCACTATATGCAGTGGGGAGGGTCTTTTCTTTTTGCTCCTCTGGCTGAAAGCACACACCTTAGAACCTGGTCCCCTCACCCAACCCATCAACCCAGCTCTATGCTCTTCATCCAGGAGGGTAGGGAGGGAGAACCCTGTACCTCGAGAATGCACTGCATTGCCCTCCCTGGGTTTCTCTCATTGGGTAGCACATGGCCTCTCACCCTTCCTCTCCATCTGCTGCAGTGTCATGAGAGCTTCCCCAACAACAGGGGAACATCGGGGTGAACCTGAAAATGGAGGATTATTTCAGAGTGTTTATCCTTACAAAGACTCTGTCTCAGGGTTCACTCACTTTGAGAAGGACTTGGTTTTCCCTTGGACCCAC
The DNA here is from genome assembly GCF_003255815.1 of Theropithecus gelada. Lineage (NCBI taxonomy): Eukaryota > Metazoa > Chordata > Mammalia > Primates > Cercopithecidae > Theropithecus > Theropithecus gelada. The sequence goes on along the minus strand of NC_037668.1, from coordinate 61,802,070 downwards.
AGAAAGCAAAGAGTGGGCTATGCAACATGAGAGTTTCTCAACTTGAAAATGATGGCGTGGCTCTCAGAGCTCTTTCCTTACTCTTGTAAGTTAAGAGAAACAAAGGAAACTCATATTTATGTTTTCCCTGGACTCTAGAGAACTCAACCTCCTGGACTGTCTTTTCATACTCCTCTTCTAAAAATGAGATTCTCTATCTTCTTTTCTTTTCTCCCACCGAAACACACACTTAGTTCTTAGAGCTTTGGGAGAAGGTGAGACCCCTTTGGCCTTCTCAGGTAGCTTAATGTCACATGAAAGATAGTCATGACCCACTATACACCCACAAATGTGAACTTTAGCCAAACAGCGGATGAGAGGGGAGGAGATGGAGTGGAACATGATGAGGTGGGATTGGAGACATAGCATAATTTGAGGTAGACTGAGCTCAGGTAGGAAGACGTAAACTGGGTAAGATCAAAGGTAGGTTGGGCTGTATTGGCACAGGATAGATAGAGTGAGATAGGTGATGGAATGGAATGGGATAGGATTGAGCGAGATGTGATGTTGGGGATGGGATTGAGAGGGTGGGGTGTGCAGTATTCAGGGGATTCACTGGGATGCAGGGTGAGGTGGGGAGGGAATGTGTTAGAAGACACTGGGGTGGGATGGGATAAGATGGGGTGGGTGGAGTTGGGATGGAGTGGAATGGAACAATTGAGATATGATGGAGTGGAAGTGAGATGTATTGTGGTAGAATGGAATGAGATAGAGGGGAGTCAGATTTATTGGGATGGTTTGGGTTGGTTGAGTTGGAACAAGAGACTGGGAGATAAGATGGAGTTATTATATAACCAATTGAATGGGCACCAATTGAGTGGGCATGAGGAAATGGGAAGTGAGAAAGGGCACTGGAAATAGCTGAGCCCGCCTCACAGTGTTGTAGCATCTTCATCTTCCTGAGCAGGACTTCTTGAACGTTGGTCAGTTTCTTTCTCACCTGAATTGTGAAATTTCCAGCAGACATAAAGTCTCCATTGGCCTTTGGTCCCATATAGCATGAATCCTAAAATGCTGGAGGCTCCCTTTTCCTGCCATAAGGGATCATTCTTCAGAGAGACGCTGGGAGTGCCATGTGGCCACCACCAGGAATCCCATCAGAAAAATATGCTTGGCACAAACCAGGAGCACCAGGGCATCTCCTATCAAGTCCACCATCAGAGAAAGACATTGTGCCTACCCTAGAGCTAGTACAGTGGCTCCACTCACAGAAAGGAAAGCCGAGGATGGAGTAGGGGTTTACCTCCACAGCCCCCTCTGCTGGGGGAGTCTCTTTCCTAGAGATTCTTTTACTTTCCACCTTTTCGTGTCTGTATTGGAAAATTTTAAACTGAATTTGTCTTTCAAGGGATGTCAGTCCCACCCTTGAAAAATCATTATTATAAGGAACTTTTATGATGCTAAAAATAATGTATGTATAGTTAAATTGCTGAGAGCACCAAATTACTCTGAGAAATTTACTTGAGAATCTCCTGTGCCATCTAACACAGAAAATAAGGGCTTATATTGCAACACAAATAGCCTTCCTACCTGCCAATGTCTAATTTATACCAATTAAGTACAATTATAATCCAGAAACCTCAAAAAATTATGTGTCCATCTTCAAGGTTTTCAAATAGAAAGCAGAATAAGTTCTATTATTAAGTAGCTCCATCTGTTTATTGATTGAAAGTAAGCGAGTGTGACGGATGTAACTGTAAAGGGAAAAAGCAGAGACTTTGAAATTTGAGATACAAGTATATTATGAGAGAATGTGCAGACATTTTGTGCAGAATGATTGATGGCCCTTTCTGAGATGAGTAAGTGTGGTAGAGTCGACTCAGGCCTCGGGAGATTTGTCTTCAGGTTGCTGCCTGACCCCACCCCTTTCCCTACCCCAGCCTCAATCTCTCTACCTACTGACCTTCATTGCTTCCTGCATTGCCGTTTCAGGAATGGAGGGAGTTCAGTGATTGGCTGGGACTTGGTGATGTGTGTGGACTTGGCAGTAAGAAGGAGATGACAGTTTAATAGTTTATTTTCAGTTCATGCTAAAATGTTCCTAGCATAAAAACAGACATCTCAATGTTGGCATCCCCTCCTGCCAGGGACCTATGTGGCCCTATCCTCCTGGCCTTATCATATGTGCATTCCTAGAAGGGCTGACCCATAGCAGATCCTCAGCTGGGAGAAAGGCCTTGTTCAGCCTGGGAGTCAGGAATTCAGCCTTCCAGACTTGGCTATGCCCCTAACCATCTATGTGACCAGAAGCCAATCATTTCATCTTCCTAGGCCTCTATTTTCCCACCTATAAAATGGGGATAATAATACACAGTGTGTCTATGCAATGATGGATTTGGAAGTTCTTTAATCAACAAAATAAAAAGAAGTCAGAGATATTAGAATAAGACCAAAAAAGTATCTAGTTTAAGCCCATCCAGTGGGAGATCCTGCCCAGGGCTCGGGCTTCTTGGCTTTCGAGAGATGGGGAACTCACGACCTCTGCAGACAGCTTGCCAGGCTATTTTTCAGGTCTCAGGGGTGATAGGTGAAGGAGGGTGGGCTTGCTGAGCTTCTTGGCCTCGATCCATTCTTGCCCTCCAGTGGCCTATGGGACTGCTCCTGAGAACTCAAAAGGGAAGAAACAAGCCATCTCCATCCAGAGCCCATCAGACATCCTGGTTGCAGCCTTTTCCCCAACCACCACCCACCCCTGGGCAGCAGCACTGTGAGTTCAGTCTCGGAGAGTTGACTGCTTGGGCTTCGCTCTCACTGACACATTCATCCAGGGTATGAGATCTGAATGAGGCCTTTAACTATAGCAAGAGGAAAATTCCCTGTATTCGAGAACCACTGGGACGCACATCTCCTACGATACTTTGTTCTAAGGAACATGGAAAGAAGACAATGTTACAGGGGCAGTTTTCCTGAGTTACGTGGAAGGCACAGTTGACGTTTTCTGTTTTCTGCACCCCCACCAAGTCTCAGGTGCATAACATTTGAATTAATCCTACCCTCAGTCCACAAGCACTTTATGATCACCTATCTGTGCAAAGCTCCTCTCTTATTCGCAAAGTTTGCCTCCCTTCATCCCCAATCCTAAAGCTATCCCAATCCCAGTAAGTACTCATTCTGATGTGTTTGATGTATGTCTTCAAATATGCATGGATCCAGGCAGGGCGCAGTGGCTCACACCTGTAATCCCAGCACTTTGGGAGGCTGAGGCAGGAGGATCACGAGGTCAGGAGTTTGAGACCAGCCTGATCAAAATGGTGAAACCCCATCTGTACTAAAAATACAAAAATTAGCCAGGCGTGGTGGTGTGCACCTGTAATCCCAGCTACTTAGGAGGCTGAGGCAGGAGAATCACTTGAACCCAGGAGTGGAGGTTGCAGTGAGCCAAGATCGCACCACTGCACTCCAGCCTGGGCGACAGAACAAAACGCCGTCTCTAAAATAAAATAAAATAACATAAAAAAAGCATGGATCCTTATAAAATATATAGGGTTGTTTGTATGTATATGTATTTTTTATTTCTATAAGTGATATTGAAGTATAAATTTCATCTGCTTTCTTTATTTACTCAATAACATATTTTGCATATCTCGCCATACTCATTGAGTGTACCTAGTCAGTGGTTTCTAACTGCTGCATTGCATTACGAGTTATACATCCATCACATTTTACGTATCTGTTCCCCTGAGGCTAGCCCTCTAGCTTATCAGCAACTCCCCCGTACTCCACCACTCAAAGTTCTGAAGAACATCCTTGTACATTCCCTCTTGGGACCCTGTGTGAGAATAGTTCTGGACTATATGAAGGAGGATTTGGTACCTGGGTTAATGTGTTAATTTTTCATGTTCTGCCATGGTGTTTTCCAGAGCACCATGGAAATGGTGTGCCAAGTCACATTTCCACTAAGAGTGCCCAAGAGTTTCTGTCTTCCCACGTCCTCATGAGTACCTAATATTAGCCACCTGTCCAATGTTGCCATTTTTAGGAATGTAAAGTGCCATCTCATTGTATTAATTTACACTTTGAATACTAGTAAGTCTGAACCTCTCTTACAGGCTTGTTAGCTGTTTGAACTTCTCTTTTTCTGAATTACCTATTTATATTCTTTGCTCATTTAAAAATTGGATTTCTTATCTTAGAAATCTTTTGGTTGATTTGTAGAAGTTTTGTTTATAGTCTAGGTGTTGCCCTTTGTTAATTTTAGAAGTTACAACTAGCTTCTTCTAGTCTTTTATCCATCTATTTGGCATATGCCAGCTTTCTTTGGACACAAATGCTTCATTTTGATATAGTCAGATCCATCAGTGTTTTGGGGGAGGTAGAGATTGAGATATGAGGGCACTGATGAGCTAGAGGGCAGGGTGGGGTCCCATGGGACCTGCTGTCTGTGTGGAGGACTCTGAGGAGTCCTCGAATCTTCCTGTCCATCCTGGGCCCCCACATTCTACAGGAGGTTTCTCTTCTGGCTCAAGGCCCTGTGTTTCCTGAAGGCCCCAGTTAAAGTACAATTTAATGGATGGATGCTATACCTAGATTGGGTAGGAGGATTACTCAGTCCTTCAACAGGCATTTATTGAGTGCCTCTGTGTGCCTGAGCTCTCAGTTGCCTTGGGGACATGGGCAAGTTTCAGCGCTGAGTGTGCATAAGAGAGGCAGCTACACACAGGCTCAGAGCAGCATTACTCACAACAGCCAAATGGCGGAAGCAACCCATGTGTCCATGTGCAGATGAGTGGATAAACAAAATGTGGTATATCCATATGATGGAGTATCTCTCAGCTTTAAAAAGGAAGGAAATTCTGACACCTGCTACAGCATGGCTGAACCTTGAGGACATCATGCTAAGTGAAAAAAACCAGTTACAGGCCAGGTGCACTGGCTCATACCTATAATCCCAGCACTTTGGGAGGCCTAGGCAGGTGGATCGCTTCAGGCCAAGAGTTCAAGACCAGCCTGGCCAACATGGTGTAACCCTGTGTCTACTAAAAATACAAAAATCAGCCGGGCATACTGGTGCATGCCTGTAGTCCCAGCTACTGAGGAGGCTGAGTCACAAGAATCGCTTGAACCGGGGGGGGGGTGGAAGTTGCAGTGAGCTGAGATCGCGCCACTGCATTCCAGCCTGGGTGACAGAGCGAGAGTCTGTCTCCAAAAAAATAACAAATAAAAAAGAAAGGAGCCAGTTACAAAAGGGCAAATAAATACCTACCATATGCTTCTACTGATGTGTGAGGTATTTAGTGCAGACAAATTCATAGAGACAGAAAATAGAATGTTTGTTGCCAGGGGCTGGGGAGGGAGAGATGGGGACTTAATCATTTAATGGGCAGTGACTTTCAGTTTTGCAAGATGGAGAGAGTTCTGTGGATGGATGGTGGTGATGTTAGCACAACAGCGTGAATGGACTTAATGCCACTACATTATATACTTCTAAATGGTTAAGATAGCACATCTTATGTTATATGTATTTTACCACAATTTTTTTTAAAAAAGAGGGACAGCTCTTTAGACACAAAGGATCAAGGAAAGCTCCCAGAGAAGGATGTTCAAGCTGAGACCTGCCGGATCAACAGGAGTGAGCAGGTGAAGAGAGGAGCAGGAAACGGCTTGCGACAGTGCAGGTTCATCTGCATGGGCTCCTGGTTGAGTGAGAGTGGGTTGTTCCAGGTCTAGAAGAAGGTCTGCTCACCAAAGAAAGGCACTGAGAAGTCTGGAAGGTTTGGAGAAGGAGGGTGGCCAGATGGCTTGGCTGGCAGCCACAGGTCTCTGAAAAAACACAATGAGGGTAGGATGCTACTGGGGAAGGCCGGTCTTGGTGAGGGTGCCTGGAGCCCCATATCAGCAAGGAGGGGCTGAGGGGATCCTTTTTCTTCCACGAGTCCTCTACCCGGTGCCCCAGCCTCCCAGGGAGGGTAAACAGCTAAGTGAACAGCCAAAAGTACATGAAACCCATTCCATGAATCATGGATCATAAGTTAAGATTCTGTTCATCGTGCCTTCGTGAGAATATCACAAAACTTCCATCCAGAAAGAAAATAGGCCAAGTGTGGTGGCTCACGCCTCTCATCCCAGCAGTTTGGAAGGCTGAGGTGGGAGGATTGTTTGAGGCCAGGAGTTTGAGACCCGCCTAAGTGACAAAAAGTGAGACCTCTTCTGTATATATAAATAAATAAATAAATAAATAAATAAATAAATAAATAGCTGGGTATAGTGGCATGTGTCTATAGTCCTAGCTACTCGAGAGGCTGAGGCCGGGGGATGGCTTGAGCCCAGGACTTGGAGGCTGCAGTGAGCTATGATTGTGCCACTATACTCCAGCCTAGGTGACAGAATTAGAAGACCCTGTCTCTCTTAAAAACGTGACTGAAAGAAAGGAAGAGAGAAAGGTGGGGGGAGGGAGGGGGGAAGGAAGGAAGGGAGGGAAGAAAGGAGAAATAAAAGGAAAATAGAAAGTCTACCTGCTTGGGCTGAGTTAGCAAGTCCTTTCCAGGTGCTGTCTGTGGGGAGACCTGCCATATTCTACCTTGTCCAGGCCATGTGTGCCTGTCAACTTTTTGTTCCTTTTGCCTCTCTCCTTTTCTCTCCCTTCTCTGCCAATCTCCTCCACTTATGTCTTTTCGTTTCCTTTCCTGTCCATCCTCTTCCCCAGTACTGCTACTTCCCAGGAAACCAGGACTCCTCCTCATTGTGAGTCATCCTCCTCCCGATCCTCAGCCTTGCCATCTGTGAGCGCCTATTCCTGACCTTTGACCTTGCTGCCACCACCCTCACCCCATCCAGGACCCTCCCCTCTGTGGCCTTTTCTTTAGCCAGGCTTCAACCCCGTGCCTCTGTCAACAAGGTGGCTTTTTAAGGCCTTTGGCTGCTCCTGTCTGCCCAGGAGCTTGGGGCTGGGTTGTGGAACACTCACTGAGTACCTAGTACAGTGGCCCTGGGTTGGGGGTCATGGGCACAAATACCTTTTAAAACCAAGTTCCTCCCCCCAAGGACCGTTATAAGCTACTAAAGGCCAAAGGAGCTCCAATACAGCGGAGGGGGAGAGGGGAAGAAGGAAGACTTCATTCAGAAGGTGCCAGCAGGCTCTTCAAGAGTGAGCAGGCATTCAGTTGAAGGAGGGCAATTTGCAGGTTGAATATCTTAGAGGGAGCAGCTAGACAAAGGCTTAACGCAGCAGGCTGTGCTTGGGAGGTGTCAAGTTTGCGTCCCCCCTTTATCAGCATCATAGTCTTCTTTGTGGAAGCTGTGCCTTAGTTTTTATTTTTATCTTTTTCATAGGCAGAGTCTTGATCTGTCACCCAGGCTGGAGTGCAGTGGTGTGATCATGGCTCAATGTAACCTCGACCTCATGGGCTCAAGTCATCCTCCCGCTTCAGCCTCCTGAGTAGCTGGGGCTATAGGCACATGCCACCACACTTGGCTATTTTTTTTTTTTCTAAATTCTTTTGTAGAGATGGGGGTCTTGCTATGTTGCCCAGGCTAGTCTTGCACTCCTGACCTCAAGTAATCTTCCCCGTTCAGCCTCCCAAAATGCCAGGATTACAAGCGTGAGCTGCAGTCCCTGGCTGGCTGTCCTTTGTTGAACACTCAGGCCCTATGCTTAGTGAGAGCTGCTCATTCCTCCCTTACGCCTTACAAAACTCCTAAGAATTCTATCATTTTGCAGTTGAGGAAACTGAGGTTTAAGAAATTAAATTACTTGCTAAGACTACACAACTAGGACGGGGGAGAGCCTGGATTTAAACCTAGTCTGATTCTACAGCCCATAGGCTTAACCACTGTACAGGTTTCCCAGTTAAAAATGTAGATTCTGGCCAGGTGCAGTGGCTCACGTCTGTAATCCCAGCACTTTGAGAGGCTGAAGTGGGAGGCTTGCTTGAGGCCAGTAGTTCAAGACCAACCTGAGCAGCATAGTAATACCCTGTCTCTACAAAAAATAAAAATATTAGCTGGGCGTGGTGGCGGCACACGCCTGTAGTCCCAGCAAGTCGGGAGGCTGAGGCAAGTGGATTGCTTGAGCCCAGGAGGTTAAGGCTGCAGTGAGCCATGATTGCACCACTGCACTCTAGCCTGGGTCACAGAGCAAGACCCTGTCTCAAAAAAAAAAAAAAAAAAAAAAGTAGGTTTCCAGGTCTTCCTCTGATTTTCTGAATCAGAGGATCTGAGACCAGGGTGCAGGGATCTGCGTCTTTAGTGAGTTCTTCCTGCTCACCTTCTGATGACCCTGGTCTTAACCCCACTCAGGAATGACTAGAAGAAGGGCTCAGGTCTTGGGTGACTTTGAGCAAAGGCTCTGCCTCCACAAGTCAGCCCACACCTGAGCTGTCTTTGCAGCACCGCCTTCCCCTCCTTCTGTCCCTCCTTTATAATTAGCCCTGGCACTGGGCGCTGATGGCGTCAGGACCTGTTCCCAGGGAGTGTGGCAGCCCAGAGGTGGTCACCAGGGTGACCAGATTTGTGTTGATGAGATTAGGCAGCCCCCTGGAAGAGCCTGGGAAGGCACCAGCCCCAAAGGCACGCATTAGCATTCCTAAACTGCTTAATACACTTCACAAAAGGCCTGTTGGTGAGGGTTGGCCTGACAGCTTGGAGCTCCTGAATCACTAAGTCTTTCCTCCAGCCCTGGATTTGTTAGGTGAGAAATCAGGACACTCAGGGGAGTCTTATCCTCAACTTCTTCCGTGTACTAATTCCCATTATTCTAGATTTAATACTCTCTGAAGAGCAGACACGCAGCACTGAAATGCCATTTTCTTCGGGCCTGTTGGTGGGGGGCAGCTGGCATTTCAGGATGAGGCATGGCAGGCAGGCTGAGGTGAGGTCAGCCAGCCAGGAGATGAGGAAGCTACAGAGGGTGGGGTTGAGGAGGCCAAGGTCCAGCCTTCGCTTTGTCCCTGGTTGGAACAGGACCTCGGACCCAGGGGAGGGAGCAAGCAGGGTAGAATAGCCCTAGCTCGGTGAACGGGTATGTAGAGAGTCTGTGGTCCCAGTGAGGACCCAAGGGGCTCAGCAGGGAAACTGAGGCAAATGGCCAGTTATGCAAATAGGACCGTGAAGGTGGGAAGCACAGTAACATTGGGAGGCCCAGAGATGGCATTGATTCATTTATTCAGCCATTCCTAGGGTTTCATTCATTCCTTGGGTTTCAGGAAGTGAAGTAGGGACTACTAAATAAACGCTCGAGGAGGGCAAAGGTTTCGTGACCAGATGAGTGTGGGAAACACTAGACCCTTGGCTTCTGAGGTATGGTTCAAGGCCTTGCCAGGAAGCTTTTTAGAAATGTAGCCTCTTGGATCCCATCCCCCACCTACTGAACCTACATTTTAACAAGATCCCCAGGTCAATTCCTGTGCCTGTGAGAGTCTGAGAAGAACTAGGTAGTGCATTCTCTGAGCACAAACATTAGAATAAGGCTGACCCCGGGCAAATCCTGGTCCTAGTTCATTCTTGGCCTCAGTCGTCACATTAGTAAAATGGGGCAAAAATCCTGACTTCAAAGTCATGCTTGTAAAGGTCCATGCTTGCAGCGTGCCTGGCTCAGAGCATGCAGCTCTCCTACCCCTTTGTCCTGATGAGTCTATGCCCCACTGAAGGCGGGGTTTGGCCCTTTTGTTCTCTGCTGTGTCCACAGCATGTAGCACAGTACCTGCAGCATGGTGGATGCTCAGTAAATATTGTGAATGAATGAATGAATGAATGCTCATCAAGTGGTTGTCAAATCAAACTGAACATCCTGGAGACTGCTTTTGGGAGCAGCAAAGATGCAATTTTCCTTTTTATTTTCTGCTGCTGCACCAAATTACGGCAGATTTTTCAGAGTGAAGGATTGCTGAGAGGCTGAGCAAGGGACTGGTAGAGGTTTTTGATGCAGAGCAATGAGATAGTTGCTCTGTGTCTGCCTGTGTTTCAGGAAAATTCTGTTGTTATTGAAATCTTTAGTTTGAAAGCTGTTGTTAAAACTAAATATTTTAGGAAATGTTAGCCATTAACACCTTAGTAAGAATAAGCCAATTCGTCCAGAAAGAGTAGGATCAGGTAAGGTGGTAAGGGGGTAGACCTCTGTGGATCTGGACCCTCCCAGTGTCCCTGGGCCTCAATGAGATTTTGAACCTAGAAGTTCGTCTTACCCAATGCTGTGCCTCTCTTTACTCTTGCTCCAGCCCTTGTGGTCCCCTCCCTCTCAACTCAGTCCCTAGAGTGTCCTGCCTCTGGCTCTGGACCACAGGCTCTGTCCTGGGGCCATTCTCATCTCTGTGGCAGCCTCACCCGCTCACTCTCTTGAACAACCTTGTGTCCTACTTCACAGAAAACTTGACACTAAAGGAAACAGCTGTGTGAGACTTGCTGCTGAATTTGTGCAGGGAAGCGCTGAGGACACCATACCCTGTGTTATGCAGGGACGTCACTGCCATAATTGGCATCCCTGTGCCCCATTTCTCTAACTTCTCCCTCCCCTCTGTTTCTTTCCCATTAGCCCATGCACACACTTTCTTTGTGTGTTAATAATACACTAAAAAACAGCCCCTCCCTGACTGTGCACCCGCTTTTGGCTGTCACCCCGTCTCTCTCCTTTCCTCTCCAGCCATGCTTCCTGAGATGATGTCTGCCAACTCATTTCTCAGTGCCTGTTACCTGGCTTACACTTTCCTCAATCCAGGGGAAGTGCTCCAGCCCAGGGCACCACATGACTTCCTGTTTACTAAATGCAAGCATCTCTCCTGGCTCCTAGACCTTCCACAGTCTGGCCACAGCCAAGCTTCTTGACCTTCTGACCATCCTCCTCCCTCCCCTCCCCATCTTCAGCGTCTGACACTGCTCATCACTCCTTCCTATTTAACATTTGCTTTAATATTGGAGCTTCCAGTATTTGGCCTTGACCTTCTCTTTTTATTCTTTATTTCTTTTTCTTTTTTTTTGAGACAGAGTCTCGCTCTGTCGCCTAGGCTGGAGTGCAGTGGCACGATCTTGGCTCACTGCAAGCTCCACCTCCTGGGTTGACGCCATTCTTCTGCCTCAGCCTCCTGAGTAGCTGGGACTACAGGCACCTGCCATCACGCCCGGCTAATTTTTTTTGTATTTTTAGTAGACATGGGGTTTCACCATGTTAGCCAGGATGGTCTTGATCTTCTGCTCGTGATCCGCCCGCCTCGGCCTCCCAAAGTGCGGGGATTACAGGCATGAGCGACCTCACCTGGCCTTATTCTTTATTTCATTCGCTCCTATGGCTTTCATGCCACTGTCGAAATGCTGAGAATCTCCATACTTAGGTCTCTGATGAAGACCTTGCTCCTGAACTCTGGACCCGCATAACTCCCCATTCTGCACGCTGAATTCTTCATTCCTGCTGTCCCCTATATGACTCTTTCCCACCCCCAGAAACTTTACCATCCCAAACTTTTGTGGCCCACCTCTATGAATTGCTTCATGCATCTTCACAGTCATGCATCTTCCTAAGCCAGAAACCTGGGACTCATCCTGGGATTCCACCCCTCTCTGCTCCCTTTCACTAACCACATCTTACGGATTTTACTTCTCAAATAATTCTCAAGCATTTTTCTGCATCTTTGCTGGTGGCTTGAAACTCACCCCTTTTCTCCTGAACAGTTGGAACATAGCACTCTTGCAACTGCAGTGGCAGGCCTATTGGCCTCCCACATCTGTCCTCGCTTCTTCCCATAGGTGGTTCATGCTTATGTCAGACAAAGGGAGTGAGTTTACTCTCTAGAATGGAAGAGGAGGGGCAAGACAAAGATCAATGAGAAGTTGATACCTCTTGAATAACTGGCAAAGAGTTTGAAGTTTTGGGTTAAGAGTGACTTTGGAAGGTGCTTAAACTGATATGCCACTAACACCTGCTCCCTGCTGGGGCTCTGATGAGTAGGGTAAGGACCTAGAATAATGGTCAAAGGGAAAAGTACTGATTCATTTATTAATAATAGCCAGGCATGTGCCAGATACCCCTCAAGACACAGGTCCTGAGCTGGGCTCTGGTGGTACATTCCTGTAATCCTGTGACTCGAGAGGCTGGGGTGGGAGATTCACTTGAGCCCAGGAGTGATCATGCCATTGCACTCCAGCGTGGGTGACAGAGTGAGACCCTGACTCTAAACAAACACAAATCATTGGTCTTTGGTGTGTCATGTTGGAGAACATGGCTTGACCTGCTGAGGCTGAATGGGGCTTTCCACCTCCTTTCACCATGAATCTAAATCTTGAGAATGGAGCACTCAGGACATCTGCAGAGTTAGGGCTGGGATTGTGCCTCTCGAGAAGCCTCAGTGTCCACTTTCCTAGCCAGCTCTCAGCATGAGAATGACAGAGGGCTTGTTCTACTCATCAGTTTCAGGTAGAACAGGGGGCGTCTGGTGCCTTGGGAGTCCTCTCTAGCCTGGGCAGAAAGGACGTCCCCTCTCCTCTGTGTGCTGAGACTGCCATGGGAAGGCAACAGGACTCCTAAATGCCTCCCCCTCTCTTGACACAACCTAACATTGTTATGGCGAGGGATGTTCTCCCATTCTCCGAGTTTCTGCTAAGAGTCTTGTGTTTCAAGGCACTATTTCTACCAGGCTGCACTCATTAAGAAGGACATGGATTCATTTCCCCATTTCTATTCCTGTGTTTTCAGGTCTGCTGGCACAGATCAGCTCTCCCCAGATCCCACCTACCCTACAAAAATTACACTGGGAGATGCTGCCAAGGGGCAGGGAGGAGGTTCATTAGCATTCTCAGCTACATTCAGAGCCACCCCTCCAGGCAGCAAGAGTGCAAAGCCATGGCCAAGTGAGGAGGCGCCACTCAAAGAAGCAGGCATGCAGCCCTCCTACCTTTCTGCTGTGCTGGTACAGAACCTCAGCCCCTCCCAACTTCGTACGGCCTCAACTTTCCTTTATCCCCCATATGTGATCTGAGTTGAGGCCATGAGTTATACGCTTTCCTAACTTGGGTGGTTCTGTTCTTTGGCCCTGGGAAAAGGCATCTTCTTAGGACCTCGTTCTTATTCTCTTTGTCTAAGATTGAGGCAACCCTCATTCATCCCCCAAATGCACCTCATTTCAATTTCCTTTTCAAAGGAGCAGGCATCCTTGCCAAGGGGCTAAAGTTTCTCATGCAGTCAAGCAGAGGGGTTGGGGAACCACCATCCCTTAACTGGCAAGCCTCTGGGGTCCCCCAAGGGCCATAGCTTGGTCTTACCAATCAGAGTGGACAAAGGGCAGTGTGACCTCACTGACTGGGAGTAGTTCCAGCCCAAAGCAGACTTGGCATTTATTTGGCCTGTGCATTTTGATGGCGGATAAATGCGGTTTCCGTTAGGCTCTTTGAGATATTGAAAATAGCTCACAAACTCTGATTACTGCCTTTGAAGACCCACAGGAGTCTGGGAACCCCAGGCAGGGAAGACCATTCTTGCCCAGTTTCTCCTCTACACTCTCAACACCCCCTTCCTTTCTTCCCTTCTCAAGTTTGGAACAAACTGGGTAAAAAACACAAGAGGAGTCAAATGGAGAGATCAAAATGTTAGCTTCATTACCTTACCGATAAAGTTGATTGGAGGACGTGGCTTTGGATATGTGGCAAAATTGTCTTGTTAATACATCACTCTTGAATTGAAGAAGTTACCCATTCATTCACCAGCAAAGGAAAGAGCCTCAGGCTTCCCTCACAGGGGCAAGGCCTGCTGGATAAGTTAAGGAGGTGCAAAGGTGGGTTAGGGCTGAGCTAAGTATGCCAAGTTATTTCCCTATAAATGCGCTTTGGACAAGTCACTCCTCCTCCAGGATAGGGAGAGAGTTAGGGGTCAGAGAGAGATTGGAAAAATGTTTGTCACTGGTACTTGGTCCTCTGGAGCGTGGACTGAGAATTCTTTCCCCTCTGTGGAGACAAGAGTAGGATGAACATGTTCTCTCCTAACACTGCCCAGTGAATCTGGACCTGAGCTGGTTGGCACCGCCTGCAGCTGGGGATGACTGGGGCAGGCGGGACCTGTCTCACCCAGTCAAGAGGAATGGTAGGAGCCCCACCCACCTTGGACTCAGCTGTAGATACCAGACAGCCTTGGAGGTTTCTCAAAGCTGTTACCCAGAATGAGAGGAAATGTTGACTAAGACATTGATCATCTGGCCCGCTTATCTCTGTGGCGTATTTATTTATTTATTTATTTATTTATTTTATTTTTTTAATTTTTTTTTTTTGAGACGGAGTCTCGCTGTGTCTCCCAGGCTGGAGTGCAGTGGCGTGATCTCGGCTCACTGCAAGCTCCGCCCCCTGGGTTCACGCCATTCTCCCGCCTCAGCCTCCCAAGTAGCTGGGACTACAGGCGCCCGCTACCACGCCCGGCTAATTTTTTGTATTTTTAGTAGAGACGGGGTTTCACCGTGTTAGCCAGGATAGTCTCGATCTCCTGACCTCGTGATCCACCCGCCTCGGCCTCCCAAAGTGCTGGGATTACAGGCTTGAGCCACCGCGCCCGGCCTCTGTGGCGTATTTAAATAAGAAAATAAATTGTTCATTTTTCTTTACCCTTCATTGTCCCCTGGAAGAGTAAATGGAGAATATATTTCAACTAGGTGAATTGTTAGGAAATGGGACCACGGTTTAAAATGCATCAGCTCTGGAGTCAGACCTGACTCTCCTTGGTTAACTCCTTGATAGAAACTGATGTCGGATTAGGGCCGGGCATCACACATTTGCTTTGCATACAAGGGGCCAAAATTGACTGGAATAACAGGTCCAAGGCAAGAGAGGCAGGCTGGAGATGACAGAGACAGTTACTGGCGTAAGGCAGTAGCAACGCCAAGACTTTCCCCCTCCTTCCTTCCTTCTTTTTTCTTCCATCCGTGTATCTGTTTAACCAAGTTGTATTGAGCTACCACCTTATGCCAGATACTATGCTAGGTTCTGGGATATAGAGTCTGATGTCATGCATGGGATCTATCCTTTGGCCCCCATCCCCCTAAACTTTCAGTCTTTCTAATATATACCTGTGGAGTGGACAGATAATTACACAGATAATTTAAATGCAGTGTGGTGAACATCACAATAGAGTTTAAATGGGGCAAGGAGAGGGGTTATGGAGCACAGAGAAAGGTCAGAAGTCCAGCCAGCAGCTATCAGGGATGACTTCCTGAAGGAGCCAATGTTAAACGAGACCTGGAGGTCCAGGGGACAGTTAGTGTAGAAAAGACCAAAAAGAGTCAGTCGCAGCTTTTTCATCTGGTAAAGCTATTATTGTTAACGCCCTGGGAGGCTGCTGCTCTGGGTGGACAGGCACTGGGACCCATGAGGTGCCAGTCTGATTCTGACTCTGATTATGTTGAACACGTTGCTGTACCCAGGCACTGTGCTAGATTTTTATATGATTATCATATTCCGTGGGCTCCAGACCCCACTGAAGGTGGGTAGTATAGTGATTCTCATTTTATAGACGTAGTCTGAGATTTGGTGGAATAAGATGGCTTGCCCGAAGATCACACAGCAGGTCAAGGATGGAGCTGGGACTGTTGTTACCACATAGCAGCATCCACATGGAATTTCTTAATCGTGTTTTTACAGCTGTTTCCACACAGCACACAATGTGGCAGCCCTAGATAGAGTCCAGCAGTGGCACAAATCACAAACCATTTCAATAGTAAAGTACTGATAATATCATCTTCATGTATGGAGTGCCTACTGTGAGCCTCTGTGCCAAGCATTTTATATACACCATCTAAAATAAGCCTTAAAACAGGCCCGTAAGATAGATGGCATTGTTATCCCCATCTTGCAGATGGGCAGACCAAGACTCAGTCCTGTGAAGTCATGTCACACAAAGTCACACGTGGTTGGTAAATGTTGGAGTTACATCCAGGGCTGCATGATTCCAAAGCCCACACTGCTGAGCAGAAGACTATTTCATTCCTGATACAATTTCACACAAGAAGATGGAGTGAGGGGGCCATTCTCCTCTTCCATCACCCCCTGCCACTTTCCAGACCTTCGTTTTCTCATCTCTGTAAAGGAGACAGCCTTCTGCCTGCCTCGAACAAAGATGGTGATGGGATCACCAGGGCTTTGCAAAGGCCACTTCCGCTGGGCCTGTAAGATGCTTGCAGCTGAATTTCAGGACTTGTGTTTCCTGGGGCACCAGGTGGCTTCTGAAAGGAGACTGAGCGGGCAGAGAAGAGCCGATCTTGGGCCTCGGCTCCAAGGACAAGTTGTCTGATTTGATCCTGCAGACCCTTCATCTCTGGATGAGTGTATCCCCATTTGCATGTAGTTATTAGATGTGTAAAGATAACCTATTTGGAGGCTGAGGGGGCTGCCAGGACAGGATGACCCATCTCTTCCCCAAAGGCCATGGCAGCAAAAGAATGGCTCAGAGAAGCTGCTTAGGGACACTTCATGACTCACACACTCAGCAAACATGTATGGGGTGGGTCCTGTACAGTGTCACAAAGAGGGAAGACAGCATCCCTGCCTTAAGGAGCTCACATTTCTATGAGGGGGGCACATCACAGCAGTCACCGTGCAACGTGGTGCCCAGAAACCTGGTGGTCACCCTTAACACTTCTTTCTCCCTTTCCTTCTCTCCCCACATCAAGCCATGAGCAAATCCTGTTGGCTCCACCTTCAAAATAAATCCAGGATCCCAGCCCCTGGTGCCACCCCCATCACACCCCGGGGTCTGAGCCATCTTCTTCTTTTGCCTGGACCCTTTCCTGGTTTCCCTCCTTGCATTCTCATCTCTTTCCATTTTCCTCCAGCCTGGCAGCTGGAGAGCTTTGAACATGGTTAGGTAGATCATTCATTCCCCTGCCATCATTCAGAAATAAGTCAAGGTCCTTTCCTTGTGCTCATCCCTCATTTTCTTCCTGATCTCATCCCCCTAAGACTTGCTCCTGCTTGCTCTGCTCCGGCCAGCGGCTTCTCTGCTGTTCCTCAGACACACTGGGTGGTGGGGCATGCATGCAAATAGATTTGGGGCTTGCCATCCCCTGGGTAGCCACAAGGCCCAGCCATCACTTCAATAAATTCTTGTTCCAACATCACCTCCTTGGAGAGGTTTCCTCAACCCCCTCATCCACAGTAATCCCTTCCTTCGCTTACCCTGCTCTGGCTTCCTTCATAGTCCTTAGAACCACCCAACATAGGATATATGCATTTTAAAACATTTACTGACTTCTCAAGCAAATCCCTTGAGATCAAGGAGCTTGTCTATCTTGTTCTCTGTGGTATACCCAACTCCTAGAACAGTGTCTTACACATAGTAGGGGCTCAATGAATATTTATGGGATGTTGAATGAATGAATACAGAGGGAGAACCAAGACATGAAAATCCAGTAGATGGAGTTAATAACTCCAGTGTATGGGGGTGGGTGGGGGGTACAGGTGGGTTCACTGTTGGGTGATGTGACATTTGAGATGGGACTTAAAAGGTGGAGCAGGCAATTTTCAGAGGAAGAAAGGAGTGGGATGTATCCCAGGAAGAGCCTCCAAACCTCAAAGGGCCCTATATTCACAGGAGGAAATGAGAAGTTCTGTGTGTTCGAGTGCTCCTTGTGTGTGTGTGGTGGCTGGGGCTGCAGGAAGTGAGGCTGGAGAGGGGACAGGTTGTAGAGGAGGGAAAGGGTGTGGCTGTTCAGTGGGAGGTGATTATGAGCCTGGTCTCTGCAGCCAGCCCAGCTGGGTTCAAATCCCAGCCCCATGTCAAAAACGTATAAGTCACCCTTGGAGGTGGCTATGAAATCTTTGCTTAGGACCTCAGAGAAAAGTGTTGTTCTCTGTTCTATATTCTCAGAGGCATAGATTGGAGATTGGGAGAGACCGAGGCTTAAATCCTGGCCCTGCTTGGTACTAGCCTGTGTGAGGGCCATAGTAATCTCTTTAGGCCTCAGTTCCCCATCTCTAAAACAGGAACAGTAGTGCCTCATTCACAGAGCCTTTGTAACAATGCAATGAGATGATATACATGATGCATTTACTTAGGCCTGGCCTGGTACTCCCTCATGGTTGCCAAGGTGATGGGGCCTGCTGAACACAGTGTGATCCGAGGCATTGGGAGAACACTTGCCTTTAAGCTCTCGGTGGGGCCGCAGGTGTTCTCTAGACATTTGCCAGGCCTTGTTTGCAAGTGGCGGTGCCTTTGCTCAGAGAGCCTGCATTTCAGCCTGCTGTCCCCTTCAAGCTCACAGAGGGCCATGCTGTCTTCTGCCGCTGGGTTGTTTTTTTTTTTTTCATGTGCCAATTCCTCTGTCTGGAGTATTCTCTTCCCCTTTCACTGCATTAACCATGGCTCAAGTTTCACTTCCTCAGAGAAGGCCCCCTGCACCCCAGTCTAAATCATTCTCATAGAATTGTGTGTCTTGCCCTTGGATAACTTATCTCAGTTGATCATGATACATTGATCAAAGCCATTAATTTATTATTATCAAGCTTGCTCTCTAGACTGGAAGCTTTAGGAGGTTAGGGACTTTGCCTGGCTTTGCTTATTATCCTACCTCTGGACCACGGATGGTCCCTGGCAAATAGAAGGTCCTTAGTTATTTAGGCACATGGAAATGACATGCACAACTCTAGTAATGCTGCCTTTGCCTGTTCCTTCCCACACAAGACTGGGAGGACTGGGGAGCCACTTTACCCATGAACCTCACAACTTTAGGAGGGATGCCAGTTTGTCTTTTTAATTTATAACAACAACAACAATGAATAAGATGTACTCAGTGCTCCAGCCGCTGTGCTAAGTACTCTGTAGACATTATTCCTTCACTTAATGGAAACATCATTATTACTGAGAGAAAAGAAAGATGCTGAGAAGTTTGTATAATGTGGTACAATTTTAAGGAAATAAACAATGGCAAACCCCTACTGTACATGTAAATGTGTATATGTGGGCATGTCAGTTTATGTTTGTGACTCTGTCTGCTTTCTGTAGCTTATAACAGAATTACTACAAAAATCTGAAGCCTATAACAAAATTGCCACAAACTATCTGTTGCTTATAATAGAATAACCACAAAATTCTAAAGAACAAAATTACCTGAAGATGGATAATTTATAAAGAAAAGGAATTTTTTTTTTTTTTTTTTTTTTTGAGACAGTTTCGCTCTTGTTGCCCAGGCTGGAGTGCAATGGCGCGATCTCGGCTCACCGCAACCTCTACCTCCCAGGTTCAAGCAATTCTCCTGCCTCAGCCTCCCGAGTAGCTGGAATTACAGGCATGCACCACCATGCCCGGCTAATTTTGTATTTTTAGTAGAGACAGGGTTTTTCCATGTTGAGGTTGGTCTCGAACTCCTGACCTCCTGTAAAAGGAATTTATCTCTTACAGTTCTGGAAGCTGAGAAGACCAAGGTCGAGGGGCTGCATCTGGTGTGGGTCTTCTTGCTGATGAGACTCTGCAGAGTCCTACAGTGGCACAGGGGATCACATGGTGAAGGGGGCTGAGTGTGCCAGTCCAGGAGTTCTCTCTTCTTCTTCTTACAAAGCCACTACTTCCACTCCCATGATAACCCATTAATGCATTAACCCATTACCCCATTAATCTATGAATGGATTAATCACTCCTGAGGGCAGAGGCCCTCACCTTTTAAAGGCCCTGCCTCTCAATACTGCCACTTTGGGGATTAAGTTTCAGCACAAGGTTTGGATGGGACAAACATTCAAATGGTAGTAGTATGCATGTGGTTTTATAAGAAAGCATAAAGATTTGGGAAGATGAAAACTAGATTTTAATATGGGTTGCCTAGGAGTGAGTATTGGTTAAGGGTGGGGGGTGATGGAGAGGAAGCCAAGTGTGAAAAGGAAAAGTAAAAATAAAATTTCACTGAAATCCCAATATGATACATGCGAAGATCATATTTGTGCATTCATGCAAGGCTCTATATGAATGTGTATGTAAAAATATATACAAATTGTTTCAAAAAAGTAGTATATGCTGGCAAGGGTGCAGGGCGACGGGCACTTTCGTAAGTTGCCTGTAGGGGTGTAAATTGTTACAAACTTGCTGGAAAGGAACTTGGTACTATATTGTCAACAGCCTTTAAAATATTATACATTTGGATTCGATATTTCATTTCAAAGAATTTACCCTAAAGAAATAATCAGACATGTAGTCAACCATTTATGTATAAGATGCATAGCATTACTTACAATAGAGGGAAAAGGTGAAAGTGAAATAAGCAGCCAACCATAAGAGAAAAGCTCAGCTGTTACATCAAAATCTTAAGTGAAGTCTCCTGACAGTCCTGTAGGTATGGTTACTCTTACCACCTCCATTTTACAGAAGGAGAAAACAGAGGCTCAGGGAGGTGAAGGAGGTTGGCTGCAGTAATACAGCAAGTGGTGGAGCAGGATTTGAACTTCTACATATTTGCAAACACATGAGAATCCTTACCTTAGTGACAAGCTTGTCACATCTGTCATTCAAATTCCTCTCCTGGAGGAAATCATATAGCTCCAAAGTACAATGTACCCTTAAAACCTTGATCTGGGATCTGCTTAACCATAGTATGTGGAGGCGCCCCAGAAGGATCATCAAAGGGACTTCACTTTCTTTTAAATAAATTGTAAAGTTTGTTTAGCCAGCACCTGACATAGACTTACCACTTAGTAAACACTACAACTTATGATTCACATGATCGTGTTTTCTTGGTTAGAGAATCAGTTCAGAAAATGGGATGTTTTCTTGCTTATCATTCTGATTTCCCCTACTTGGTTTAGCTTGGAAATGGTCCTCTTGATAGCAGCTTGTTGGAGTGGCAAGGCCGAAGCTTTAGAGTCAGACCGGGGTTTGAATTCTGATACTGCTTCTCAGCAGCTGTGTGATTTTAGACAAATTACTTAACCTCTGTGAGCTGCAGTTTCTCCTCTGAGCCCCTTTGCCTGACTCAGAGAATTGCAGGGAAGATGAAATTAGTTGTCAAATAGAAAGCGCCTGACAAGTCCCTGTTTTGTAGAAGGTGTCTATTACATGTTAGGCTGTCTCGTAGAAGGCGTCTATTACATGTTAGGCTGTCTCGTAGAAGGCGTCTATTACATGTTAGGCTGTCTCGTAGAAGGCGTCTATTACATGTTAGGCTGTCTCGTAGAAGGCGTCTATTACATGTTATGCTGTCTTGTAGAAGGCGTCTATTACATGTTATGCTGTCTTGTAGAAGGTATCTATTACATGTTAGGCTGCTTGCCTTCCCAATTGGAAAGCACATTCTTCAGTTGAAGCACTGGATTGTGAGTTGTTTTAACCAGGTTGGGCCAGGCTGGGACAGGGTATACACTGGGCCAGGGGCACTGGCATCATGGCTAGGGCTTCACTCCAGGCTAGAGTTCAAAGGGAGGAGGGTGAAGGAGGGAAGGGAGCATATAGTTAGCTGGACCCAGAATGGACACTGGAGGTTACAGGGTAGTTTTGAGCCTGATGTGTTTACTCTTGTTGGTAGCTAGAAGTCCCAGCTGGTCAGAGACCAGCAGGAGAATCTGGGCATGAGAGGAAGAGGAGGGATGTAAATGTGGATAAAGACTTGCTGTTAAGAGTGCTCAAAGATGTTCTGGTGAAAAGAGCTTAGTGGGCCTTGTCGAAAAAGTAATAACGTTTCAATCACTTTTTTTTTCTTATATTCATTGGGCCTTGCTTGCCCCAGTCTCTTCGCCTCCAGAGATATAAGTAAGTCTAGGCTATGGGGTGGGATGAAGAGGTGCAATTGCTGAATGGGTGGGTGGATGGATGGATGGGATGGATAGAGATAGCGGGTGATGGAAGAATGGATAGGTGGATGGGATGGATTGCTAGAAAGCATTGATAGATATTTGGGATGAATGAATAAGTGGATGGGGTATTAGATGGGGGGATGGATAAATGCATGGATGACTAGGATGGAAGGATGTGGTTGATTGATGAGTGGGTAAAGTGGAAGAATAGTTGGGCTAGATGGGATCAATGGATGGAATGGATGAGTAAATGGAAAGATTAGTGGAAGGGTGAATGGATGGATGACAGGATTGGCTTGAGAGAGATTATAGCAATGAAATGAGATGGCTGAATGAAACAATGGAATGGACAACAAGTAGATTCATGGGATGAGTAGACATATAGACAGATGAGTGTACAAGAGGAAAGACCCATGGATGGTAGATAGAAGGATGATTGGATAATGGATGGATCACAGTTTTCATAATTTATTGTTTAAGCAAACTCATTTGGGGACTGGCTGGACAAAAATAGTGATAAAGGCTGAACTGGATAATTTTATTAAAGGCATCATGGGAATTGATAAGCGAATGATGCAGAGAGGAGTCCAGACTCCTATCCCAAGGAAGTTTGTCTAACAAGTGCCCTTAATGAAAAATCATGATATATCAGGCCTGGAGTCCCAGCACAGACCATGTTCATATAGCTCTGTGAAAGACTGTGTCTGTTCTCATGCACAAACACTGTCTTCATGATCTCTGATCTGCAAATACGGGATATGTCCACACTGGCATTCACACTCACATGTAATATTTTATGGAGACCACTTGTTCACACTCTTTTTGGAACCAAAAGAAACTCAATGGCTAACATCCACAGCACATTCAACTGAGTAGGCTGAACCCACAGGAAGGAAAATCAGGTGGCTCAGGGGTTGCCTTGTTTAATGGGTGTGAGTTTTTTTCTTAGTTAAATAAGTAATTAATTTTGAAAGTCAGTGAATTTATTTTGAAAGTTCAGTGAACTAGTTTTTAAGTTTTCTTTACCAGAGCAACCTGTGTGACTGAAGATAAAGTACAGATGAGATCTGCGAGTTTCTCAGTCAGGGCTTGGATAGTCTCCAGGATGCAGTTACCCAAATGACCTAATTTTTGTCTCCTTCTAGCCATGCCTCTCTCTCCCGCTTGCTCTTTCTCTTCCCTTTAAGTTTAATTAGTTATAACTACTTTTTAATTACTATAGAAGTAATACATGCTCAGGGCAAAAATTGAAATGGCATAGAAGAGCATATGGTGAAAAAAGCCCTTCTCCCCACTGCAGAGCTCAGTCCCACTTATCAACAGTTTCTTCTGAATTACTCCAGACATTTTCAAAACATACAAGAAAATGTAAATGGAACACAAATTATATTTCACAAAAATGGGATTATTGTAGATATATCATATACATTACTCTGTAACATGCTTTTTTCTCTTAGAAATGTCTCTTATACCTCTTTCTGGGTAGGTGTACATAGATTTATCTCATTCCTCTTAGTGGCTACATGATATTTCATAAGTTACTGTAAATTAGTCAATCAGTTCTTTTTTTTTTTTTTTGAGATGGAATCTTGCTCTGTTGCCAGGCTGGAGTGTAGTGGCGTGATCTCGTCTCACTGCAACCTCCGCCTCCTGGGTTTAGGCAATTCTCCTGCCTTAGCCTCCTGAGTAGCTGGGACTATAGGTACGCACCACCACACCAGCTAATTTTTGTATTTTTAGTAGATGTGGGGTTTCACCATGTTGGTCAGGATGGTCTCGATCTCTTGACCTAGTGATCCAACCACCTCGGCCTCCCAAAGTGCTGGGATTACAAGAGTCAATCAGTTCTTTATTATTTAGGTTTTTTCTAGTTTTGGGCTACCCTAAACAATATCACAACAAAATAATTGTGTGTGTGTGTGTGTGTGTGTGTGTGTGTGTGTGTGATTTCAAAATGAAGGAAGGTATCTATAGAATGGATTTGTTGCCTCAAAGGATATATGTATTTATGCTGATAAACTTGCCAATTTGCATTAATTTAAATACTGCCAATAGTATTTGAAAGTTCTTTGTAACCCTACACTTTAGAGTACATCAGAATCACCTGGAGAGCTTGTTAAAATACAGATTGCTGGGCCCAGGAGTTTCTGATTAAGTGAATCTGTGATCAAATAGGTCTGCAATAGAGTAGATTTGGGATGAGATCGAAGTATTTGCATTTCTAACAAGTTCTCTGGTGATGCCGATGTACTGGTGAAGGAACCACTGCTCCATCCTTTCCCAACAACTTTTTAAAAACTTGCAAATCTGATGGAAATCAGAAAAGTAGCTCGTTATTGCATTCTTTTAATTATAACTGAAGCTAAGCATCTTTTCATGTTTCTTAGTCAGCTGTATCTCTTCTCCTGAAAACTATCTGTTTATGCACCTTGCTCGTTTTCTATGGCATTGTTTCTGTTTTTCTTATTGATTTATAAGAACTTTTTGCATATAAAAGACACTGGATCTTTAATCTGTAGTAGCATGGCAAATCTTTTTTGCAGTTTGGACCTGTGTTTACACTCTGTGGTATCTGTGTTTTATTTTTTACATAGAGAGGATCTACATATTTATGCACTTACATTTGTCTGTGTTTTGGCTTCTGGTTTTGTGTCATACTTAGAGAAAGACCTTTTTCTTTTTAAGATTATATAAAATTTAACAATGAATGTGTCTTGATGCTTTCTTTTATAATAATTTCTAATCTAAAGTGGGGCAGCAAATGTTACTATGGTAATGTAGTGACTACTTATTTAGAAATGAAAATATGAAGTTTTCACATTTCTGAATTAACCTAAAGGGATCTTTGCAGCCTCTTTATCCCCTGGGTCTATCAGAGAGAAAAGAAACTCCCATTTTATAGCTTTCCCCTCTCCAGGCTATTACTGTAATGAGTTGAGATTTAAAGAAGAGTCTGAAGATCGAGGGCAAAGAGTGTTGGCTGTTGTCAAGCAAACAGATGTTTCTAAAGTGATGGAGGCACCAAGAGAACCATGGAGACCATAAGCATGAGGCAGCACAGCACACAAATGCTCCCTCCTCTTTCTGCCTGTTTGGCTGCCATAGCTGCTCTTTTATTTTATTTTATTTTTTATTTTTTTATTTTATACTTTAAGTTCTAGGGTACATGTGCACAACGTGCAGGTTTGTTACATACATATACATGTGCCATGTTGGTGTACTGCACCCATCAACTCGTTATTTACATTAGGTATATCTCCCAGTGCTATCCCTCCCCCCTCCCCTAACCCCACAATAGGCCCCGGTGTGTGATGTTCCCCTTCTTGTGTCCAAGTGTTCTCATTGTTCAATTCCCACCTATGAGTGAGAACATGTGGTGTTTGGCTTTTTGTCCTTGCGATAGTTTCCTGAGAATGATGGTTTCCAGCCTCATCCATGTCCCTACAAAGGACACAAACTCATCCTTTTTTATGGCTGCATAGTATTCCATGGTGTATATGTGCCACATTTTCTTAATCCAGTCTGTCACTGATGGATATTTGGGTTGGTTCCAAGTCTTTGCTATTGTGAATAGTGCTGTAATAAACATACGTGTGCATGTGTCTTTATAGCAGCATGATTTATAATCCTTTGGGTATATACCCAGTAATGGGATGGGTGGGTCAAATGGTATTTCTAGTTCTAGATCCTTGAGGAATTGCCACACTGTCTTCCACAATGGTTGAACTAGTTTACAGTCCCACCAACAGTGTAAAAGTGTTCCTATTTGTTCACATCCTCGCCAGCACCTGTTGTTTCCTGACTTTTTAACGATCGCCATTCTAACTGGTATGAGCTGGTATCTCATTGTGGTTTTGATTTGCGTTTCTCTGATGGCCAGTGATGAGGAGCATTTTTTCATGTGTCTGTTGGCTGCGTAAATGTCTTTTTTTGAGAAGTGTCTGTTTTTGATGGGGTTGTTTGTTTTCTTCTTGTAAAGTTGTTAGAGTTCTTTGTAGATTCTGGATATTAGCCCTTTGTCAGATAAGTAGATTGCAAAAATTTTCTCCCAATCTGTAGGTTGTCTGTTCACCCTGATGGTAGTTTCTTTTGCTGTGCAGAAGCTCTTTAGTTTAATTAGATCCCATTTGTCAATTTTGGCTTTTGTTGCTATTGCTTTTGGTGTTTTAGACATGAAGTCCGTGCCCATGCCTATGTCCTGCATGGTATTGCCTAGGTTTTCTTATAGGGTTTTTATGGTTTTAGGTCTAACATTTAAATCTTTAATCCATAATCCATCTTGAATTAATTTTTGTATAAGGTGTAAGGAAGGGATCCAGTTTCAGCTTTCTACATATGGCTAGCCAGTTTTCCCAGCACCATTTATTAAATAGGGAATCCTTTCTCCATTTCTTGTTTTTGTCAGGTTTGTCAAAGATCAGATGGCTGTAGATTTGTGGTATTATTTCTGTGGGCTCTGTTCTGTTCCATTGGTCTATATCTCTGTTTTGATACCAGTACCATGCTGTTTTGGTTACTGTAGCCTTGTAACATAGTTTGAAGTCAAGTAGCGTGATGCCTCCAGCTTTGTTCTTTTGGCTTAGGATTGTCTTGACAATGTGGGCTATTTTTTGGTTCCATATGAACTTTAAATTAGTTTTTTCCAATTCTGTGAAGAAAGTCATTGGTAGCTTAATGGGGATGGCATTAAATCTATAAATTACCTTTGGCAGTATGGCCATTTTCACGATATTGATTCTTCCTATCCATGAGCATGGAATGTTCTTCCATTTGTTTGTGTCCTCTTTTATTTTGTTGAGCAGTGGTTTATAGTTCTCCTTGAAGAGGTCCTTCACATCCCTTGTAAATTGTATTCCTAGGTATTTTATTCTTTTTGAAGCAATTGTGAATGGGACTTCACTCATGATTTGGCTCTCTGTTAGTCTGTTATTGGTGTATAAGAATGCTTGTGATTTTTGCACATTGATTTTGTATCCTGAGACTTTGCTGAAGTTGCTTATCAGCATAAGGAGATTTGGGGCTGAGACGATGGGGTTTTCTAAATATACAATCATGTCATCTGCAAACAGGGACAATTTGACTTCCTCTTTTCCTAATTGAATACCCTTTATTTCTTTATCCTACCTGATTGCCCTGGCCAGAACTTCCAACACTATGTTGGAAGCACAGCACACAAATGCTCCCTCCTCTTTCTGCCTGTTTGGCTGCCAAAGCTGCTCATTTTTGTTTTTTTTTTTTTCTTTTTTTCTTTTTTCTTTTTTTTTGAGACAGTCTCACTGTGTCACCCAGGCTGGAGTGTAGTGGTACAATCTCCACCTCCCGGGTTCAAGGGATTCTCCTGCCTCAGCCTCCTGAGTAGCTGGTACTATAGGTGCGCACCACCATGCCCGGCTAATTTTTGTATTTTCAGTAGAGACGGGATTTCACCGTGTTGGCCAGGATGGTCTCGATCTCCTGACCTCGTGATGCCTCAGCCTCCCAAAGTGCTGGGATTACAGGCGTAAGCCACCGCACCCAGCCTGCTTGGGTTTTATATTCACACTCTCTACCCCTGGGCATGCTCTCTTTGACTAAGTAGCAAGATGTACCATGGGAAAGGAATATAAGGGATAGGAAAGTGTGAAACATAGTCTTTTGCATAACCTGTAACTATGGGCTGATTTTTTTTTTTTTTTTTTTTTTTACAAGGTCTTGCTCTATCACCCAGGCTGGAGTGCAGTGGTACAATATTGGCTCACTGCAACCTCCACCTCCCGGGTTCAAATGATTCTCCTGCCTCAGACTCCAGAGTAGCAGGGATTACAGGCACCCACCACCACACCTGGCTAATTTTTGTAATTTTAGTAGAGACAGGGTTTTGCCATGTTGGCCAGGCTGGTCTCGAACTCCTGACCTCAGGTGATCCACCCACCTGAGCCTCCCAGAGTGCTGGGATTACAGGCGTGAGCCACCACACCCAGCCTGGGCTGAATGAATTAATGGAAGCATCATTATTTGCAAGGCTTGCTTTTCTGTTGTTCAGACAACTTCAAGTGCAGAGTTCAGTGCTCCATACTGGGACGATATCATTCACAAGTCACTGTACTGGCTTGGCAGGAACTGGCAGTCTAGTGGACAACTAGATACAGAAACAAGCAGCATTGCAAAAGAGGGAGAGAGGTGGTAATAGAAGGTGCTAGACTTTACAAGGACAGGGACTATGCCTTATCTGTCATTCTGTCCTAGGATGAAGCATGAGGCCTGACACTGAGGTGCCCAATCAATGTTTGGTGATTGAATGAATTAATTTGAAAGCTGTATTAGTCAAGGTTCACCAGAGAAATAGAACAACGACAACAAAAAAAGGGTGTGTTTGTGTGTGTGTACATATGAGAATTGGCTCATGCAATTATGAAGGCTGAAAAGCCCCACAATCTGCCACCTGTAATCTGCAGACCCAGGAAAGCTGATGGTGTAATTCAGTCTGAATCTGAAGGCCTGAGAAAAGGGATGTGGGATAGTGAGGATGAACCCTGGTGTAAGTCCCAGATTGTGAAGGCCCTAAAATTAGGAGCTCTGATGTCTTAGGGCAGGGGAATATCCCAGCTCAAGGAGAGAGAATTTGCCTCTCCTCTTTCTATTTCTTCTTTTGGGGACTTCAGTGGATTTGATGGGCCCACCCACATTGGTGAGGGCTGATCTGTTTTATTTAGTCTACTGATTCCAATGCCAATATTTTCCTGAACACCTTCACAAACACATCCAGAAATAATGTTTTCCCAGCTATCTGGGCATCATTTAGCCCAGTCAAGTTGACACATAAAGTTAACCATCACAGGAACAGAGGGGAGGGAGCAAGTAACTACACCTGAAGGAGGTGTCAGAGGAGGGGATATTTGGGTCTTAATCAGAAGAAGAGGGGTGATAGAGAAGTGGGTCATAATCAAGATGGTTTTCCGTGGGTGCCACCTGTTACCTACCTGGGCCTGGGATGAATTCCACAATGTCACATGGCAAGAGTGAATTGGGGCTTTATTAGGGGAAGGGAAAGCTGACTAAGTCAGGGTCAGCAGGATGAGGCGCCACGGGTCTCCCATTCTCCCTTACGTCCATGGAGGGGTGTGCTGGGGCCGTAGTGTCCAGCACCATGGCCTGACATGCATCCCAAGTCTGTTCCAGAGGCGAGTCCTCCCTCTTTCTTGCTTTTCTTCCTTACAGATCAAGTGTGTGAATCACCTCATCAGTGAAGGGACGTGCAAGCTGCTTGGGTGTGTGCTGTTTTTAGGAATTGTCTATAAGGTTAGCTGTCCCATACTTGGGGGAATTTGTGGCCCATGAGAGGTTGGAGTCCCCCTTGTCTCTTGGGAAGCTGAATTTGGATACCCCCGGCCCCAGCCAGCTCATGATTTAGGCAACCCCGAGTGAGCACTCAGAAGTATTTTCAGGGGATCCTGACCCTTGCATCGCAGTGGGAAAGAGTGTGTGGGCTGAGAGGTGAGCTTGTGCAAAGACAGAGCTGTGCCACTGGATGGGAGGCAGAAGAACCTCCTGACTGGAGACTCTGGCCTGGGCTCATTTGAAAACGAGAAGGATATCTTATGCCTGATCAGGAATGAGCAGCTTGGTGATGGTGGCCTCAGGGATCCCTACTCTGTGCTGCCTCAGAGGGAGGCCTGGGCCTGGAGGCTGTAGGTGGGGGGTCAGCATGAGTCTGTGGCTTCAACCTGATTTCCACTTCCTGCAGTTCCTGATGATGAGTAAGCCGCCCTCAAGCTAGGTCCCTGGAGCGGAGTTCGGGAAGAAGGTGCAGGATGCCAAGATTGATATGATACCAGGGCCAAGTCAGTGGGCAGGGTCTGGTCTACACCCTCTCCTAGAGAGTGTAGGACAGAGACATCCCCAGGCAGGCTGGCCTGTGTAAATAACTTGCATGATACATTTCCCTGTTTGTTTATTGAAAAGAAAAATTAAGACTCCCCTCTCCTTCACCTCCCAATAGAGCAGACAGAACTTTGACTTTGGGTCAAGTATAATTCATTCTTGTCTAGTACTTTCACTATTGGCTGGCTCTGCCAACCTCTCTTCACCTCAGTGTCCTCATCTGTAAAGGGGGGTTATAATAGCCCCTGCCTCATGGGATAGTCGGGAAGGAGAAATGAGAGCATGCACTCGCAGGGACCCAGTGCATGGCAGGTACTTAATAATGTTTAACAAAAACAAAGCATGGCTGGGCTGGGTGGCCCAAGCCTGTAATCCCAGCACTTTGGGAGGCCGAGACGGGCGGATCATGAGGTCAGTAGATCGAGACCATCCTGGCTAACACGGTGAAACCCCGTCTCTACTAAAAAATACAAAAAACTAGCCAGGCAAGGTGGCGGGAACCTGTAGTCCCAGCTACTCAGGAGGCTGAGGCAGGAGAATGGCGTAAACCTGGGAGGCGGAGCTTGCAGTGAGCTGAGATTGGCCACTGCACTCCAGCCTGGGCGACAGAGGAAGACTCCGTCTCAGAAAACAAACAAACAAACAAAACAAAAGAAGCATTGCTTGGTGAGGTGGGAGGTGGAGAAACAGGAGCAGGGAGGGGTATGGAACCCTAGGCAGAAAGGAGCGGGTACCACTTTGAATGCCAGCATTTATTGAACACCTACTATATGCTCTATCTGGTGGGGAGATACGTAAAGGAGAATCAGATGCCTTATTTTTTCTTGATTTCTGGGTAGGATGGTCTCGGTTTGTCCTTTAAACCAGGAACCAAGCTGTGGATATGCAGAGATGGGGACCTGGGAGGGGTTTCTGGAAAGGAGGCCCTTGAAAACAGGCTCTAAGAGTTGCAAAATAGATGCTATAGTCAGGAGTCATCAGAGAAGAAAGACATCCTGAGAGAGGAGCCTGAGGATTGGTGGGGGGCAGGGAAGGCATTGAGGGCAGGGCTGAGCAGGGTGAGTCTTTAAAGCCTTCTCTGTCTCTCCCTGGGACAGTCGATCCCTGGCTGGTCCACCTGCTTCCGCTGTTCTCACCTGTGGTTCCTTCTTCACACAGCAGCTGGCGAAATCCTAAAACATGCAGATCTGATTCGGTCACCCCTCCCACTGCATACACAGAGTTGAAACCATCCTGATTTGATCTGGCCTTGACAGCCAGTCTACCCACGCTTCCCCTCCCGCCACTCCTGTACGCTTCTCCATACCCCAGGTGTACTTGCCTTTTTGCTTTTACTGGAAAATAACAAACTTTTTTTCTTTTTGCCTCCCGACATTTCTTCCTGCTGTTTTTTTCTGCCCAGAATGCTCTCCCTCCCACCTTCACACAGTTCATTCACTCTTACCCTGCAGATCCCTGCTCAGGGACGGCATTGTCAGAGGTGACCACTGTAGATGAAGCACCACCACGTCACCTTCTTCATACCTCTGATCATGCTCATTATATGATCTGTTGTTGTTTACTTGTTTACTGTCTGTCTTACCTACTAGACAACAAGCAGCATGAGGATGACGACAGGGACTCTGTACCCCCAGTGCCACACACAGTTAGCACTTGATAAATATTTATCAATTGCATGAATGAAAGGCACAGGGTGGGGTGGAAGGGAGAGAATGAGCGGTAATTAATGTTTCTTGAGCTCCCCAGAGCCTGGAGTCTCATGTTCATAATCTTATTTAATTTTCCCAGCATGGCTGTGAGGGAGGTATTATTAATATTATGCTTTCCTTATAGATGAGGGAGCTGAGATTCAGAGAGGGTGAGCAGGGCACCGCAGGTCACACAGCCAGCAAGTGGTACTGTGAATTCAGTTTTGTCTGACTCTGCAGGCCCGGCTTGTTCTTTCCTGTAGTGCTGCCGGATGCTCTGTGTGTGCAGGGAGCACTGAGCCAGCCAGAGCGGCGGATGCCCTGGCACGTGTGCATGTCTGCAGTAGTGGGTGGTGGTGAGGACGCAATCCCAGCTATCATGGGCTCTTTTAAATTCCTCCCTATTTACACATATCCTTCCATGTATTGTAACTGATACATGTAAGCACATGTGCACACACACATGCTTCTACACACATGTGTTCACACACACAGTTTCACAAGACAGGTACACTGCTTTACCACTCACAAACACAACACCAGGTGGAAGGGACACCCAGACTTTTACACAGATTCTTCCAGAAGGGCACTGATATCCTAGTGGAGGGAGGGGGTGGCAGCAGGACTCATGAAACCTCCATCAGGGATGGGAGGGTGGGCGTGCAGCCATGTACTGAAGAGCTGTGTGCATGAGAACTGTGTGTGCAAAATGTATCTGTGTGTGTGGGGGGTACACATGTATGTTGTGGGCATGGACATCTGTTTCTGTAGCTGTTGATGTGTGTGTGTGCATGTGTGAATTCTGCATGCCAGGACTTGGGCAATCGTGAGCTTCTTGCTCAGCCTGGGTTCCAGCTCCCAGCTCTCCAGCCCCAAGGGTAGGTCAGGCTTTGACCTTGAACCTCCCCCGTCCCTAGTCACTGTCCTTCTGAGCTGGCAGAGTTTAGGGATGACGCCCCTCTCGACTACACTTCAGGCTCTGTGTGGAGTGGCTTTCCTGGGAACAAAAGCCGGTCTACTCACTCCCCGACGACCCAGGATGTGAGTTTGCAGTTGACAACCACGCCTGGCAACAGCCAGGGCTCAACAAGGCCAGCAGCTGCACAGAGCCTGCCAGGCTGTGTGCGTCCTTCAGGGAGGTAGGGGCCTGGTGCTCTGTGCCTAGTAAAACAGGTTTGTGCCTCTGCCTGAACTTCAGGCTTCTTTGAACACCCGGGTCTTCTCTTTTGGTGGAGCTGCCACCACTTTGACAACGTGCTGGCTTGGAACCCTCACTGTCTGTCTGTGCTTTCTAGGAGAGAAGGAAGGTGGGAGACACACCCTCAGACCCGAGCACAGCATCCCTTCCTGTGGGTACAGTCTTTGAAGGACATGGGACTCCCCCAAATTTCTACCAAGAGCCACCACTGAGTTGGACCGGAGAGATTTTCCACCTCAGTCTCTGCACTCAGTCCTTCAAGTCCTCTGGGGAGGAGCCTCAGAAGCTTCCAGTGCTGGGGTCTAAGTGGAGCAGGCAGGGGTCAGCTGCCTGGGTTTTGCTTGGAGAGACGCCCTCAGACAAGGTCCAGACTGAGCTCAGGGTCCAGAGGGAATGTGGGAGGACGGACACCCCTGGTCTGGGGCATGGAGCAGAAGTGAGGTCAGGGAGCAGGTGAGGCTGATTGCTGAGAAGGTGGAACAGGCCACTTCCCACAAGGAACAAATCAAGAACTGCAGCCAAGGGGCAAGTGGAGGTCTTGCTGGCCTGAGAAGAGGGTGGGACGATGGGTGTGGTGGTGCCCAGCCATGCAAGGCCCCTTCAAAAGCTGGAGACCCTGACCCCCTCAACAACTCCTCTCGGAGCAGCCCCTTTCCTCGGTATGAAGGCCAGCCAGTCTCCACTGTGCATCCCTTGAACCACTGTTCCACTAGGACCCTCAGTCTCTACATGCTCCAGCCCTGGGTCAGTCCTGCACCTCAGCTCTGGGCCTGCCACCTGGACTATGAATCCTGCTGCCACTGCGAACTCACGTCTCTAACCTAAGCCCAGCACCCCTTAACTATCTTTCTATCGGCTACCTGGTCAGCTTCCTGTCTTAATCCTAAGAGTGGCCCTTCTGAGACACAAATCCCTGGTTCTATCACAGGATGACTACCTTGGCACCTCACTGAGAACAGGCAGACCATCAGAATGGACTTCCACGTCCTCCTCCTACCTGTGGTTACCTGCCTCTGCAACCACTCCTCCTCCCCCAACTCCTCGAGGAAGAGGTGGGGTCTCTCCTACAGTCCCCAGTTCCCAGAGCCCAGGACCCCTTTCTTCCATCTCTCTTCTTTGTGATATGTCCCTTCTCTCCCCTCTTCCCTCCCATTTTATTTTTCTTCTCCACTGACTTCACTCCTTGAATTTAAAACAGGTTCAAAATAGAAGGTAGAAGAAGCTTTTTGAGCCCTGAACTCCTCTCTGTCTGCCACCCTGTTCTTTGCCATTTAAAGCTAAGTTCCTCAAATAGTCCATACTCAGTCTCTGGTTCTTCCAGTTAGCTCCCGTGGGGATCTGGGGGTTGGATGCCGCTGACAGAGCCTTTGTTGTTAAGCTGTGCATGGCTTCTCGGCATCTCACTCTAGGTCATGCCCTTGTTGCCTTCCACTGTCCGTGTCTGGTCTCTCTGTGCCTGTCTGCCTCTTTCCTGTGTCTCTGTCACTTTTCTGTCTCTCTGTTTCTTTTTCTTTCCTCTTCCGTCTCCTCCCTGGCTTGCAGTCTCACTCTCTGTCGTTGTGTCTTTTTCTATCTGCCCATCTCTCTTACTGCCTGTTCTTTTCTTGGAGTCCCTGATTTTCTCTGCTCTCTTTCTTCCTACCTGGCTGTCTCTGCGGGTCCTGTCTCTGTGTCCCTACTCCCTCTCCTGCCCATCTCTCTCCCCATCTATGTTTCTCTCTCTCTCCCTGAGTCTCTCATTGCCTCCTTTTCCTTCCTGCTGGCCACAAGGACAGCCTGCCTTGCTGGCTGTGATGCCCCTGACAGCGGGAATCAGCATTCTTTCCCACTCCACTCCCTCCTGCGGTGTCGTATGGCCTCCCAGCTCTCCCCATCTCCCTTGTCTGGGTGTCTAACTGCTGCTGCAAGGGAGCAAGGGCACAGGACTCTTAGAAACCCCAAAGGGTGTAGATTTTGAAACAAAATGAGCACAGCACCTTTTGTGTTCCACAGATAATACTTGGGGGATGGGCAGTGGCTGCAGGCTGGGCCCCCCATGAAACGCTACAGCTGTGCCACCTCCCATAACCATGGCCTTAGAGGATTACAGAGCCTGCACTCATGGGCAAGGATCCTTGGGTTCTGCCTAGCCCCATTACAGGAAGGTGGTTTAGTTCAGGGCTCAACCAGGAGCAGGAAGTATGTGCTAGGTGGGCTCAACCAGAATCCAGGCCTGTGGGGAAGAGCTCGGCTTTATTTTCTAGGGAATGGATTGGGAGCTGCTGGAAGACTTTGAGCAAGGGAAGTGCCTTAGGTTGAGCTCCCTGGAGGCAGACCTGAGACAAGGATTAAGTGTAAGTATTTCAAATTGGAGGTGGTCCAAGAAATACCAGTTGAGGAATGGTAAGGGAGAGTCATCAGTAAAGGGTTTGTCTCTAACCCAGCTACTGCTGTGGGCGACTGGAGTGGGTCTGGATCAGGGCATGAGTGGAACGGACTCTTGGCCTTCCCATGCCCTACAGTGACGTTTATTGGATTTTATTTGGAGCTGAAGAAGTGGGGTTAGGGCTTTGCAGTCCTCTCCCTTCTGAATATCACTAGGATATCAGGTCATGGATGGTGTCACTGAACAGACCCCCACTGGGTCCTGGAGATCTCCCCCTTAAAAGCCCTCCTGGGGCCTGGACTGGAGCAGCATGCCTGGCTATTCTGGGGCCTGGCATGATGGCCCCACCTAAGGAAATTCCTTCCAGGCAACAGTGGGGCTAGGGGAGAGCCCACCTCTGTGTGGATCTGTGGAGCGCCTCCAGTTAGTGTAATTACATTCTTCCTGCTGACAGTTCCCACCATGGTCTCAATTGGATGTGACATTCTTATTAAATAACTTCACCAGTAACTAGTAATAATAACACAGTCCTTACTTCCTGACCTAAATTGCTCGATGCTATTTTGGTGAGCAACCACCGTGCTGCAGGGCTTCTGCAGAACGGCCTGCCAGATTGCTGCCAACACACACACACACACACACACACACACACACACACACACACAGCCAAGGTTGATGGGAAGTGTGCTTGCACCATCTGTGCGCGGCCTGCCTGTGTGTGCCCTGGAGCACATGTGAGTGCCGTACCCGCCGTCCAAATGAGGAAGCCCCAAATGCCTAATGGCAGGCCAAGCTTCCCTGGCAAGGGCTAACCTTCCCAGCCTGGTTGTTGCACAGAATGGAGATTTGACTTCCAAAGTACCTCTTATACCATGTCCCTCTCTCTCTACCTGCCCCAGCTTCTGTACATTTATATCTGTCTTCCCCTGCCTCTGAAGTTTCCTTCCCTTCCTTTTCTACTTGTGAAATTTTATTCATCTTTCAAGACCCAATGCAGATGTTACCTCTGCCA
This sequence comes from Theropithecus gelada, assembly GCF_003255815.1. NCBI lineage: Eukaryota > Metazoa > Chordata > Mammalia > Primates > Cercopithecidae > Theropithecus > Theropithecus gelada. The sequence goes on along the minus strand of NC_037668.1, from coordinate 61,766,239 downwards.
GGAAGCCGTCCCTGATTCCACTATAGAGGTACTTGTCACTCCCCGAGTTGGTATCCTTTATTTGGTCTGGTCTGACTCTATATTCTAATTATTTTAGCTGGATATATGATAGTCAAGGGCAGGGATTGGGTCATAATCACTTCTGATGTTTGACACACTCATTCCCATTGAAAGACTCCCTGAGTGTTTGCTGAATCAAAGTGATGGAAGTGGATATAGATTTATGGGGAGGGGGCATTGTTGGAAACTGAGATTTTCTGGTGGTGGCTTTCTCCACAGAGACGAAATGCTTGCAATGCCCCTAGTTGGTCTTTGTTTTTATTTTCCATCTTTACAAAAAATGTGAGATGTTCACTCTTACAGAACAAATAGATCTGTGACTTTGGTTTCACAATTTATGTGGCTGATTTTGTCTGCTTTTGACAGTTCTGTCGTGTTCCTGACAGTTACAATTTGGTTTCTCTCTGGGACCTCGGGATGATAAGTTGGGATGCCAAACTTGCATTGATCCACTGGGGGAGCACAGACCCCTTCTTGTTTCTCCCCATGCTGTGCTTATGAATGGGAAGTTCTGAGCAAGCCAGTGAGAAGACAAATGGGGAAAAAATAAGGAAACATGGAAGTGTGCAGGTGTGCGCCAGGAGGCAGGATGTCACCTGGATCATCCAACCCAGGTGACCAGCCGATGGCATGAGCAGTGGACACTTGGATTTCTCCAGACCCTTCCCCATATCTGTCCAGTCTCCCAGAAGACAAGTGTAAATGGACTCCTCTGCGCTCCTATGCCATTCCCTTTCTCCCTAGTCCACCCACCAGCATGTGGCATGTTCCCCAAAATTTATGTGAGCTCCCAAGCAGAGGGATCATGGTTGAATTTTCTCTGGATCCTCAGCACACAGAACAAGCCTCACTGGCAGGAAGCATCAATATATGTGTGCTGAATGCCTGATGGATGAATGAATGAATGAATGAATGGGTGAATGGTGCCACCTTCTAAAGCTTATAATTTCCTTCCTTGGCCTGAGCATGGAATTTCTGTTTTGGATTTGAATCCCAGGACCACGACTTATTAGCTGAGTCATTTTGGAAGATTATTTTGCCTTTGAGAAACTGGATTCCATCTTCAAAACCAACAGCAGAATCCAAGCCTGCCTGGGTTATTGTCAATGTCAAGCACATAAGGGACTGTATAGTACAGTGGTTAAATCCATGGGCTCTGGACCTAAACTGCCTGTGTTCACAACCTTACTCTACTACTTCCTAGTTGTATGACCGTGGACAACTTACTTAGTCTCTTACTGTTTAGGGAAAAGCTCTCTCAAGCCACATTTTTTTTTCTGCTCTCACATCACCACCACCACCATCACAGTTATCAATACAGAGGAAGACTTCTGTGACCAAAGGTGGGTTTTTTTTTTTCTCCATACATTTAGCAGTGGACACCAGCTAGGTGTCCTCCGATTCAACTCCTACCCTATCTACCTGATGATAGAGTCACATCCCATGGGTTGGGGGCTCAGTCCCTGAGACTTCCCCGCTGCTTCAGACACCAGTCACATGTCCAAACCTCCAGAACTTCTGACCAATTGGCTTCAAGTTGGGGTTTCCACAACCCCCCCTCCTTTAAGTTCGATTACTTTGTTGGAGTAGCCCACAGAAGTCAGGGAAACACATACGTTTACCAGTTTGTTATAAAGGATATACAAATGATACAGATGAAGGTTAAATGAAGAGGTGTGTAGGGCAAGTTGTAGGGGGAGGGGCTTGGAGCTTCCATGCCCTGCCGGGGCACACCACCCTCCAGTAATCTCCATGTGTTCCGCTCTCTGGAAGCTCTCTGAACCCTGTCCTCTTGAGTTTTTAGGGAAGCTTCATTACGTAGGCATGATTAATGAAACCATTGGCCATTGGTGATCGACTTGACCTTCAGCCCCGTCCCTTTCAGGAGTGGAGCTGCAAGTCCCAACCGTGTAATCCTGCCTTATTCTTTCCAGTAATCAGCCCCACTTTGAACCTATCACACAAAAGACAGCACTTTTGAGATCCCAAGGATTTTAGGTGTTATGAGCCAGGAACTACAGACAAAAATAGCACCACTTAACCTCAGTGTGCTCATTATACATGGGGATGACCTTAGTACCTACCTGCCAGGACTCTTGGGAGAATTTCATAAGGCAAAGCACTTAAAGCAGGGCTTTCACCTAGCAAGTGCCCAGGACATATATGACAGGGTTTCTTGCCTGAGTTGCCACTGAGATGGGATTAGGAAGGCATTTGGGGATCAGGCTATTCTCCCTCTAGTGGGCTTCTCTGTCCCCTGGTCGGACGTCCTTCATCTCTCAAAGAACTTTCAGGGTGACTGGTCCCAGCCCTGGTTTGCATGGGTATAGGAATTTCACGAGAAGGAACTTGAATCCTGAGCACAGATGGGGTATAGAAATAGGTAGACCTGTATAATGGGTGGGAGGAGGCTCTACGAAAATTAAAACTCTGGGGGAGATAAAGTAACACCAGAAAGGAAATAGGTAGATATGTATAATGGGTGGGAGGAGGCTCTATGAAAATTAAAACACTGGGGGAGGTAAAGTAGCACCAGAGAGGAAATTCACTCACTTTGGTTGAGGAAGATTAGTGGAGTGGGCTGGACAGGGAGGGCCCTGCTGCTTGAGGGTAAGAGAAGACAGAGGTTCTGGATACAGCAAGAGGCTACTCTTGGACCCAGCCCTTCCCATTTTGTCCCCTGCAGATCCCGGACCTCGGTGCCTGGAGGAGAGGGTAGCTTGGTAAAGATGAAAGATGTGCCCCAAAGGCTCAGCTGTGGGTCTCCCATCTCCTGCATGGGGTCTCAGCCTTGGGCATTTTGGGCTGGACACTGTTCTGGAGCACTGTCCTGTGCATCATGGGAAGTTTAGCAGCCTCTTCAGCCTCCACCCACCAGCTGCCAGTAGCAGCCCCCTACTCTGAGTTGTGATAATTAAAAATATCGCCAGACATTGCCAGATATCCCCTGAGAACAAAATCGCCCCCAAATTTAGAACCGTTGTTCCACTTGACTAGAAGAGGATATTTCCCTACTAGCTGGAAAGAGAGGTGAAAAGTGGAAGTCAGGAGGTAGAAAAAAAAACCAGAAAAGTTCCTTCCAGCTGCCTAAGAGTGTTGACTAACCCTGTTGTATATCCAAGATCAAGGTGTGCCTGTGTTCACCTATGGCTCTCAGCAGACGCTCAGCAGCAATAGTGAAGTCTCAGCAGTCCTGAGTTTGTGGAGAAAGGGGACAAAAGCTGGAAAGAAGGACTACAGGGCCCAAAACAATGGCTCTGCTTCCATTAGGGTTAGTGCCCTTGGAAGAGCCCCTGGAGTGCTGGTTCTCAACCTGAGCCATACCATAGCCAGGGTCCCACTCTCAGAGGGCTAATTTTAATTAATTTAATTTAATTGGGACACTGTGATTTTACAAAGCTTCCCAGGTGCCACATGGTTGAGAACCAGCCACTGTAAGCAAGAATTTATATCAGTATCACCTGGAAGCTTATTAGAAATGCAGGTTCTCAAGCCCCACCCAGACCTACTGAACACTAAGGTGATTTGTATGCACATTGAAGTTTGAGAAGCACTGACCTAGGATATAAAAAGTGGGAACGGCCGGGCGCAGTGGCTCAAGCCTGTAATCCCAGCACTTTGGGAGGCCGAGGCGGGTGGATCACGAGGTCAGGAGATCGAGACCATCCTGGCTAACATGGTGAAACCCCGTCTCTACTAAAAATACAAAAAACTAGCCGGGCGTGGTGGCGGGCGCCTGTAGTCCCAGCTACTCGGAGGCTGAGGCGGGAGAATGGCGTGAACCCGGGAGGTGGAGCTTGCAGTGAGCCGAGATCGCGCCACCGCACTCCAGCCTGGGCGACAGAGCGAGACTCCGTCTCAAAAAAAAAAAAAAAAAAAGTGGGAACAATGAGGACTTTTTATTCTAACAGTTAGAGTCTGCTGATTCGGTAACAGCTACACCAAACTGGCAAGATCTAGTGGTCATAGCCTCCATCTTTTGCTGAACCAGAAGAGACTCAGGACAGGGATTGTATAGTAGACAGATATTCCTCATCCTTCGTACTTCTCAAGCTGATCTGGCTGCCCCCACAAACCCAGTGAAAAGACATCTGTCCTTCCTAGTCTGTTACATGTCTTCCTCCCTCTCCTCTTTTCTGTCTTCCCCAAGTAGATTGAAGAACATAGGAGAAAATCCCCGACTTCAGATGCCCTTTGGCTCTCCTGACTTCCACATTCACTCATTCATTCAGCGACTATTCACTGTGCACCTCTTGTAGGCACACACTCTTCTAGTTTCTGAGGATTCAGTAATACACAAGAAAGTAATAAATTCCTGTCTTCTGGGAGTTTGCATGTCTGATTATTCACATATAATAAACAAATCCATTAGTAAATATGTAACATGTTGGGTAGTAAGTGCTCTGAAAAAAAATAAGGCAGAAAATGAGGGGTTGGAAACGGTCGCTGGGCATATGGCAGGAGGGGGACATGTTTTATTTTCTTCTAATGGAAAGGTATGAAACTAAAGTTACCAGGCCGGGCGTGGTGCCTCATGCCTGTAATCCCAGCACTTTGGGAGGCTGAGGCGGGCAGATCACCTGAGATCAGGAGTTCGAGACCAGCCTGGCCAACATGGTGAAACACCATCTCTTCTAAAAATACAAAAATTGGCCGGGCATGGTGGCAGGCACCTGTAATCCCAGCTATTCGGGAGGCTGAGGCAGGAGAATCGCTTGAACCTGGGAGGTGGAGGTTGTGGTGAGCTGAGATAGTGCCATTGCACTCGAGCCTGGGCAACAAGAGCAAAACTCCATCTCGAAAAAAGAAATTCAAGTTACCAATTAATTGTTGTCCTACTATACACCTCATATTGCTCTGTATAAAGCTTACACAATCTCCCATGTCCCTCGTTTCTTCACTGTAGTAAGGAACACATAATATAAAATTTACTGTCTTAACCACTAACTATACAGCACAGTAGTGTTAACTATATGTGACTTATTGTGCACATAGAACTCTAGAACTTTTTCATTTTGCAAAACTGCAACAACACTACACGTGTTGAGCAACAACTCTCCTTTCCCCCAGCCCATGACAATCACCATCTTAATTTCTGTTTCTGAGAGTCTCTGTTAGAGAGTCTGAGAGTCTATTTTAAATATCTCATATAAATGGAATCACGCAGTAATGTCTTTTTGTGACTTATTTTTAGGCGTAATGACTTACTGTTGGTTTATTGCACTTCATTTATGTCTTCAAGTTTCATTCATGTCATAGCATATGAAAAGATTTCCTTCTTGTTTTAAAGGCGGAGTAATATTCAATTGTATGTATATACCACATACTCTTTATCCATTCATCCATGTAGGTACATTTAGGGTGCTTCTACCTCTTGTCCATTGTGAATAATTGCTGCAATGAACATTGGTGTACAAATATCTTGGAGGTACTGTTTTCAATTTCTTTTGGATATAGACCCAGAAATAGGTTGTTGAATCAGATAGTAATTCTATTTTTATGTTTTTGAGGATCTTCCATGCTGTTTTTTGCAGAAGGTGTACCATTTTAAATCCCATCAACAATGCACAAGGGTACCAGTTTCTCCACATCCTCACCAACACTTGCCATTTTCAGTTTTGTGGATGGTGGCTATTGTAACAGGTGCGAGGTGATATCTCATGGTGGCTTAAATTTCATTTCCCTAATGGTTGTTGAAATGATGTCATATGTTTGTCAGCCATTTGTCTATCTTCTCTGGGGAAATGTCTATTAAAGTCCTTTGCTCATTTTAAAATCAGATTATTCATTCAGTTACTGTTGAGTTGGAGGAGTTCTCTATGTATTCTGTAAAGCCGCTCACCAGATATATGGTTTGCAAATATTTTCTCTCATTTTTTTAGGTTGGCTTTCCATTCAGTTGACTATTTCCTTTGCTGCACAGAAGTTCTTAAGTTTGATGTAGTTTCATTTGTCTATTTTTGCTTTTGTTGCCTGTGCTTGTGTTGCCATATCCAAGAAATCTTTGTCAAATGCAATGTCATAAAGCTTTCATTTTATGTTTTCTTCTAGGAATTTTATAGTTTCAGGTCTTGCTTTTAGATCTTATTCCATTTTGAGTTAATTTTTATGTATATATATGGTAAGGGTCCAACTTTATTCTTCTGCATGTAGATATACAGTTTTCCCAACAACATTTGTTAAAGAGACCATTCTTTCCCCGTTTTGTAGCTTTGACACCCTTGTCAAAGACCATTTGACAATATATTTATTTCTGAGGTTTCTATTCTGTTTCACTGCTCTATTTGTCTTTCTTTAGTCCAGTGCTGTACTGTTTCGATTACTGTAGCTTTGGAATGTGTTTTGAAATTAGAAAGTGTGGGGCCTCCAGCTTTGTTTTTCTTTCTCAGATTTGTTTTGGCTATTTGGGGTCCTTTGAGATTCCATATATATATTAGAATGGCTTTTTCTATTTCTGCAAAATGTGCCATTGGGATTTTGATAGGGATTGCATTGAATCTGAAGATCACTTTGGGAAAACATGAGCATTAACAACATTAAGTCTTCCAACTCATGGACAAGGGATGTCTTTCCATTTATTTGTGTTTTCTTTAATTTCTGTAAGCAGTGTTCTATAGTTTTCAGTGTACAAGTCTTTTGCTTCCTCAGTTAAGCTTATTTCTAAGTAGTTTATTCCTTTTGATGCCATTGCAAATGAAAGACGAGATGAGGAGAAAGATAAAAAACAAAACAAATCTCCTTTTTAGATTGTTCATTGTTGATGTATAGAAATGCAACTGATTTTTGTGTGCTAATTTTATATCCAGCAACTTTGCTGAAATTCTTTATTAGTTCTAACAGTTTTGTATATATGTGTGGAATCTTTAGGGTTTTCTACATACAAGATCAGGTTGTCTGCAAACAGAAATAATGTTAGTTTGGATCCCTTTTGTTTCTTTCCCTTGTCCTATGGCAAGGACTTCCAGTATTATACTGAATAGACTAGTGAGAGAGGGCATGCATACCTTGTTCCTGATCTTGGAGGGAAAGTTTTCAGTTTTTCACCATTCAGCATAATGTTAGCTATGGGCCTTTTATATATGGTCTTTACTATGTTGAGGTAATTTCTTTCTATTCCTAGTTTGTCAAGTGTTTCTTCTTTTTTGTTTTGAGACACAGTCTCACTCTGTCGACCGGGCTGAAGTTCAATGGCATGATCTTGGCTCACTGCAACCTTTGCCTCCTGGGTTCAAGTGATTCTCTTGCCTCAGCCTCCCAAGTAGCTGGGATTACAGGGGCCCACCACCTCACCCAGCTAATTTTTAAAAAATTTTTATTTTTAGTAAAGATGGGGTTTCACCAAGTTGATCAGGCTGGTCTTGAACCCCTGACTTCAGGTGATCCACCTGCCTTGGCTTCCTGAAGTGCTGGAATTATAGGCATGAGCCACCATGCCTGGCCGAGTGTTTTTTTCTTTTAATCATGAAAGGGTGCTGAATTTTTCAAATGCTTTTTCTTCATTGAGATGATCATATGGTTAACATGGGATATTATGTTGACTGATTTTCATATGCTGAATAATATTTTCGCATTTCAAACATAAATTCCATTTGGTCATGCTGTACAATCATTTTATATAATGTTGAATTTCATTTGCTAGTATTTTGTTGAGGATTTTTGCACCTGTATTCATCAGGTATATTGGCTTATAGTTTTTGTTTGTTTTCTTTTTTGTTTTTGTTTTTGTAGTATCTTTGATTTTGGTATTAGGGTAATGCTGGGCTCATAAAATGATTTTGAAAGTGTTCTGTCCTCTTCAATTTTAGGGGGAAAGTTTAAAAAGGATTAATGTTAGTTCTTCTTTAAATGTTTTGTAGAATTCTCCAGTGAATCCATGTGGTCCTGGACTTTTCTTTGTAGATAGGTTTTTGATTACTGATTCAGTCTCCTCACTAGCTCTAATTCTGTTTAGAGTTTTTATTTCTTCATAATTCAATCCTGGTAGGTTATATGTTTCTAAAAATGTATCAGTTTCTTCTAGGTTATCCAATTTGTTGGCACACAGTTGTTCATTGTAGTCTTTTATAATCCTTTTTACTTATGTGTCATCAATTGTAAGTCTTCTCTTTCATTTCTGATTTTTATTTGAGCTTCTTTACTTTTTCTAAGCTAGTCTAAGAAAAAATCAACTCTTAATATTGCTTATTTTTCCCCTATTTTAAAAATTATTTATTTCCTATGTTTTTGCTCTAATCTTTATGACTTTGTTCCGTTTGATAACTTTAGGTTTCATTTGTTCTTTCTCTAGTTCTTTTACATGTAAAGTTAGGTTATTGATTTGAGATCATTCTTTTTTTAAATATATGTGCAATGTGCTGCTGTAAATTTCTGTCTTAGTAACACTTGCTGCATCCTGTAAGTTTTTGGCATGCTTTATCTTTATTTTCATTCATCTCAAGATATTTTCTAATTGCCCTGTGATTTTTTCTTTGACCCATTTGTTGTTCAAGAGTATGGTGTTTAATTTTCATATATTTGTGAATTTCCAGTTTTCCTTTTGCTACTGATTTGTAGTTGTATTCCTTTATAGTTGAAAAATGTAATTGGTATGATTTTAATCTTCTCAAATTTATTAAGACTTGTTTTATGGCCTAGCATGTGATCTGTCTTGAAGAATGTTTCATATGCACTTGAGAAGAATGTATATTCTGTTGTTGGATAGGGTATTCTAGATATGTCTGTTTGGTTCAATTGGTCTATAGTGTTGTTCATGTTTTCTGTTTCCTTATTGATTTTCTGTTTGATTAATTATCCATTATTGAAAGTGGGGTATGGAAATCTTTTCTCCTTATCATGTTACTGTCTATTTTTCTCTTTAATTCTGTCAACGTTTGCTTCATACATATGGGTGCTCTTCTGTTAGGCGCATATATGTTTATAATTATTATATCTTCCTTGTTGAATTGACCCTTTTTTCATTATATACTGTCTTTCTTTGTCTCTTGTGACAGTTTTTGATTTAATGTATATTTTTTCTAATATAATTATATAGCCACCTTGCTCTTTTTGGTTACCATTTCCATGAAAAATCTTTTTCTATTCTTTCACTTTTAGCCTATTGCATGGAATATCTTTGTCCATTCTTTTACTTTTAGTTTAAATGTACGTCCTTATGTATAAAACGAGTCTCTTGTAGACAGCATATAGTTAGATCTTGTTTTTATAAGTCAGTTTGACCACTTTATGTCTTTTGATTGCTGAGTTTAATCCATTTACATTGAAAGTAATTACTGATAGAGGACTTACTATTACCATTTTCTTATTGTTTTCTGTATATCTTATAGTTACTTTGTTCCTTTTTCCTCTCTTGCTACATTCCTTTGTGTTTTGTTGATTGTAGTGACATTCTTTGATTTCTTTCTTATTTTCTTTGGTGCATCTTCTATAGGTATTTTCTTTGTGGTTGCAATGGGGATTACATAAAACATTTTACAATTATAATAATCTATCTTAGACTGATAACAAGTTTCAGTTGCATATAAAAACTTCACTTTATTACACCTCCTTTCTCCCCACACACTTGGTATTAGCAATATCACAAATTTCACCTTTTACAATTTTGTATTCATTAACATAGTTTTATACTTACATTTTTATACTTTTATCTTTTAAGTTTTATACTAGAAATAAAATGATTTAGGCATCACTATTATAGTATTACAGGATTCTATTTGTCTATATAGTTATTTTTACTAAAGAGTTGTATATTTTTGTATGCTTTCATGTTGCTGTCTGGTGTGTCCTTTAATTACAATTCTTGTAAGGCAGATCTAATGGTGATGAACTCCCTCACCTTGTTTACCTGGGAAGGTCTTTATTTCTCCTTCATTTTTGAAAGACAGTCTTGCCAGATAAAGGATTATTGGTTGACATGATTTCTTTTCCCTTTCAGCACTTTGAATATATCACTTCTTTGGCCTCTGGGCCTGTACTGTTTATGCTGAGAAATCTGCTGATAATCTTATGGGAGATCTTTTGTAGGTGACGAGTCTTGTTTCCTTGCTGCTTTCAAGATTCTTTCCTTCCTTGTCTTTAACTTTTTCTTGTCTCAATATTGACTTCTTTGGGGTCATCGTAGTTGGAGTCTTTTAAGCTTCTTTACTTTGGATATTGATTTTCTTCTTTAGAGTTAGGAAGCTTTCAGTCATTGTTTTTTCAAATAAGCTTTCTGTTCCTTTTTTTCTCTTTTCTCCTTCTAAGACTTTCATAATACAATATTGGTCAATTTTATGGGGTCCTCTAAGTCCCTTAGGCTTCATTCACTTTTGTTCATTCTTTTTCTATTTGTTTCTCTGACTTAATACTTTCAAATGACCTGTTTTTGAGTTCACTGATTCTTTTTTCTGCTTGATTAAGTCTGTTATTGAACCCCTCTAGTAAAATTTTAAATTCAGTTATTATAGTCTTCAGCTCTAGAATTTCTGTTTGATCTTGTATTATAGTTTCTAACTTTCTGTTGATATTATCATTTTGTTCATGCATCATTTTCCTGATTTTATTTAGTTTGTCTATTTGTGTCCTCTTGTAGTGTATTGAGCTTCTTAAAGACAATTATTTTGAATTCTTTGTCAAATAATTAATAGAGCTCCATTACATTAGGATTGGTTTCTGAAGATTTCTTGTGTACACCACCCTTCCTTTTTTTTTTTTTTTTTGAGACAGGGTCTCATCCTGTTTCCCAGGCTGAAATGCAGTGGTGTGATAATACCTCATTGTAACCTCAACTTCTGGGCTTAAGTGATCCTCCCACTTCAGCCTCCTGAGTAGTTAGGACTATATGTGTACCATTATGCCCAGCTATTTTTTAAAAAATTGTTTTTAGAGATGGGGGTCTTGCTATCTTGCCCAGGCTGGTCTGGAACACCTGGCCTCAAATTATCCTGTTGCTTTGGCCTTCCAAAGCACTGGGATGACAGGTGTGAACCACTGTGCTCAGCCTATTTTCTTCCTTTAGTTGAGCCATGTTGCCTTTTTTGTTTGTTTGGTTTTGTTTTGTTTTTTTTAGTGTGCTTTGTTATTTTTTTAGTGATTTCTGCATTTGAAAAACAATGACAACAACAAACAAGTTCTCCCAGACTTTACAGAGTAGTTTTACACAAGTGAAGGTCTTCAGCAGCTAGAGGTTCTGGGGGTTTTCCTGGGGATATAGATTCTCTGAGCTTGCGTGTGTACTTTCTTAATTAAAGAGGTTTGCTGGGTCTTGTTTGTTTTTCCTTAAAGGGCTTGTAATTTCTTGCTCCCTCTTGTGTCTGATTATGGTACTCAGGTTCTCTGGTGTTGCAAAAAGCCAGTGAACTGTCTTTTGTTCTCAGTGGCCCCCAAGCATCGAAAGTATGCTGGTTCCCCATCAGCACTCTGAGTCAGGTGAGATAGAAACCAGTCTGTCTGCAGCCCACTGAAAAGTGGGAACATTGAATGTATGCCATGCTCTTCTTCTCTTTCCTTTCCAAGGGGGAAGCTGCAAGTTGAACTTTTTCCTTCAGTCTCACTGAAGGGTTTTTATGGTTGACATGAAACAATTTTTCTTACGCATTTCAGTATGGTGGTTTTTCACTTTGAGCTTGCCTGGGGTATTGTAACTTCTTAACTGGTTTCTAGAGTTCTCATAAAGGCTTTTTTGCACTGTGTATTGTTGTTAAGTCAGTGTTTCTGTGGAAAGTAATGTCTGGGGCTTCCTATGCTGCCATCTAGCTGATGTCATTCCCAAGCCTCTGGCACCTCGTCCAGGCACCTTTCCCCTACTGTCCCTCAGCAGAAGCCACAGGACTGTAAGGGCCATGAGGGGGTGCCAGGGATTTTCACTTGTAAAGGTCTTGTTGGGCCATAATAAAGTCCCTGTCAACCAACAGGTGACCATGGGGCATGTGATGGTCGAATGTAAGTGTGTTCTTGCTTTGTTCACCCATGTGCATCTTGCATATTATTCATGCTATGGATGAACATGTGCTCCTAGCTGTTTCAAGGTTAGACATGTTTTGAGAGGATGTTGCATCTGTGACATGTCAGGAGTCAGAGGTCCTGGGTCCCTGTTCTGCCACCCCCATGTGACACCTCTGGCTCTCTCAACTCATGCACTGCAAGACCCACACTTTCTCTTGGGGGACATGGGGAGATAAATACTTCTTGATCCTAAGAATTCAGTTGGGAAGTGTCACAAGGAGTGTATGAGGAAGCTCAGAGACACAACCATTTCCAAACCTAAGTTAAGAGGTCTGAGCCATGAGTAACTCAGCCAGGAGTAGAGCTTAGCTCACAATGGTGGGGTTGAAGCTGGGTCCTACTTTCCCATCCATGTCCCTCTTTTCCTCCTTTCTTTAAATTCCTTGCTTTCCTATGTTACACACCCACACACCAGCTGCCCCTCAGCCACGAGCATTGTCAGGGAAGGGTCAGACTCTCTTTTAGGAGGCCCTGGTAAAAATCCATTGAATTGGCTTGAATCCTTTTCTTTCTGTATCCCCATGCTACTCCCAAGCCAGTGCATTTCTTGCCAGAAATCTCTAGCACTGGACAAACTAGATTCTAGAGGCCTATATTAGATTTTACTTTTTATAGATTATCTTATTGGAAGGCACATTCATTCATTCAACATATACTTTTGATTTTTCTCAAGGCCGCCTGTATGACCCTGGAAATTCGTGCCTCTGGCTCTGGCATGATGACAAAGCATAGTATGCCCACAGGAGAAGAAGGCTAGCATTGGAAGTATTTCTGGAGGCTTTCAAGGGTCTTCAGGACCTTCATTCATGGAACTCTGCAGAGCAGTCCACTGGGAAACCCTTTGACTTACCTCATGGCTGCAGTGCCTACAGATAGAGCTGTCTGCTGCAGTGTGGAGGCAGTTGGACAGCAGGTAGTTATATAGGCCGGGGCTACAGCTGACAAGGTTGGGGAATCCCAGGGTGAGCAAAGGCCATTAAGGGTAGAACTGGGCATATGGGGAAATGGCCATAGCAATGTCTTCTAACCAGAAGTCTGAGGTCACTGGGGTGGGTTCTGAACCCAGTGTCTCCACGTGCCCAGCCTGATCATGCTTTTCACCTTGGTTTGCATGTTTATGGGCAAGGGGCAACAATGGGCTTGTTAGGGTTTCCTTTTATAGAGACTGTAAGAGGAAGTACATTTCTCTACTCCCTGACACAATTTTTAGATTATCTGTCTACCCACTCAGATATATTTTTCCCTCAGTTCATTCAAACTGAGAGAGAGAGAGAGAGAGTTTGAAATAATTTATTGAAATAAGTTCCCTTTCAACCAAGACTGCCACATCTGTCCTTTTTCTGGGGGCAGGGAGACAGAGACAGGGCTGTAATGGAGTCGTGTCTAGTTGAGAAAAGCTTCTTAGCTCTGGTCAGCTCTTTTAGGCCTCCATGCTATGTCTGGCATATGACCAGCCCAAGTCTTTTTCTCTCTCCCTCCCTTCCTCTTTCACACCAATGAGGTGGTAGAGCCTATATGTTAAGATCTCAGTCTCAGGAGTCAGAGAATCCTGTGTTTTAACCCCAGCTTTGCCAGATGTTATTGTATGTGTGAGCTTGGGCAATCTTCTTACTCTGATCCTCATTTCTTACATGGGGTGAAGAATAATATCTGCTTCTTTGGGATATTGGAAGTTTTAACAGAAATAACACAAGGACCAAGGTCATCATTGTGTGGGGCACACACAGTCAGTGCCTGATAAATGATGGCTGAAATTCCTTCAACTTCCTGCTTACTGACACATGCATCCTGTGGCAGCTCTGTGCTGGGTCCTCAATGATGTAGTGGTAAAAAAGGCAGACCATGCTCTCTGTCCCCAAGGAACTCAGTCTGGTGGGGAGATGGTGATGGAAGTCATGGGCAAGTGGCATTCAGGATCCTTCCTTCCCAGATTTTCTTTGTGGGCTGGGTTTCTGGGTCTGTGTGCTACCAGACAGAGCCACACCAACTGGTTTGGTTTCCTAGGCCTTTAGGGAGTTGGGTCCCTGTAAGTTGTATTTTTGTGAAAGCGCTGGATTGCAGTTTATTCATTCATTCAACCAATATTAACTGAGTGCTGACTATGTGCCAGTCACTGTTCTAGGCACTTGGGATGTATCAGTCAGTAAAACAAAGGCCTTTCTCTTGTGAAGTAAATATTCTAGCAGGAGGAAATAAACAACAAACAGTAAGTACAGTATATAAGTAAATTACTCAGGGTGCTATAGTGTGATACATGCTATTAAAGTAAGAAAACATAGAGCAGGTAAGGGAGATTGGAGGTGCCAGGGATGGAAGTAGGGGGTTAGTTAATATTTTATTTCATTTTATTTTATTTTTTAACTTTTATTTTAGATTTGGGGTACATGTGCAAGTTTGTTATACAGGTAAACTCATGTCATGGGGGTTTGTTGAGTAGATTATTTTGTCACCTAGATATTAAGCTTAGTAACTGATAGTTATTTTTTGGATCCTTTCCCTCCTCCTATTCTCCACCCTCAGGTAGTCCCTGGTGTATGTGGCTCGCCTCTTTGTGTCCATGTGTTCTTATATTAGCTCCCACTTATAAGTAAGAATATGTGGTGCTTGGTTTTCTATTCCTGTGTTGGTTTGCTAAGGATGATGGCCTCTAGCTTAAGATGGAGATCTTAATATATATGCTCCATTCATGTTCCTGCAAGAGACATGATCTTGTTTTTTTTATGGCTGGATAGTATTCCATGGTGTATATGTACCATATTTTCTTTATCCAGTTTACTATTGATGGACATTTAGATTGATTCTATGTTTTTGCTATTGTGAATAGTGCTTCAATGAACATACACGTGGATGCATCTTTATGGTGGAATGATTTATGTTCCTTTGTGTATGTACCCAGTTATGGGATTGCTGGGTTAAATGATAGTTCTGTTTCTAGGTCTTTGAGGAATCACCAAACTGCTTTCTACAATGGTTGAACTAATTTACACTCTCACCAACAGTGTAAAAGCATTCTCTTTTCTCTACCACCTTGCCAGCATCTGTTGTTTTTTAATAGTAGCCATTCTGAGTGTTGTAAGATGGGATCTCATTGTGATTTTGATTTGCATTTCTCTAATGATCAGTGATATCGAGCTTTTTAAAATATGCTTGTCAGTCTCATATATGTCTTCTTTTGGAAAGTATTTGTTCCTGTCCTTTGCCCACTTTTTAATGGGGTTGTTTGTTTTATTCTTATAAATTTGTTTAAGTTCCTTATAGATGCTGAATATTACACCTTTGTCAGATGCATAGTTCGCAAATATTTTCTCCCCTTCTTTAGGTTGTCTGTTTACTCTGTTGATAGTTTCTTTTGCTGTGCAGAAGCTCTAAAAGACTTAAATGTAAAACCCAAAACTGTAAAAACTCTGAGGGACAACGTAGACAATACCATTCTGGGTTGGCAAAAATTTCATGATGAAGATGCCGAATGTTCATTGAAGGATGAGTCCCTGTTGGCATCTGGACTGGTCTGAGCTGAACCAGGTCCATACTGACCCCATCACTCATTTGCTTGAGCAGTGGGAGCTGATTTGAGCTCTCCCTTTTGATAGGAACAATTTTCAAAACACCATCAGTGCTCATACAATTCAAATGTGCAGTTGGGGTCATCAAAACACAAAACCCTTTCCTTTGTATGTAAAATGAGAAACACGTCTGCTGAAGATTGGGAAAACAAAGTGAAATTGCAGATGATCTTTGAATGCCTTAATTTAAAGAATGATCTGGATTGAGCTTGCCCTGTATCTGCTGCCACTGTCTTCATGAATGAACCTTCTGGATTCCCAGTGGATGTCCAGTCTGAAGCTGTCAGAGGAATGAGGGCGTTGGGCTGCTATGGAGAAAGAAGAGGATGCGTGCAACAGCTGGTGACCTCATGTCATGCCCTCTTTGATGCTGGCCCTCATGCTTTCTGATTTCAAGTCTTCCCACCCCTCATCTCTAGAGGCATCTAGAGGCATCTCTTCCATGTCATTGGCTGCTGAAGAATAAGTGCCAGGAACATCTCAGGAGTACACCTTGGAAGGTTTGCCCTCCCTATCCCAGGACTCCTGTGTCAAATCATCTCTACTGTGGTTCCGTCTGGCCCAAGGTGGGAAGACAGAGTCTCGGGCACTCAGGATTCTGAATGGAGCTGCAGTGCTCTCTCTTTTCTACCTTCACCCCTTTCCCTCTTCAGCCTCTTTCCCTCTTTCTATCCCTCTGTTTCTTTATCTCACCAGTTCTATTATTTTCTTATCATTGTAGTTCCTTTTTCTTCTGGTGCAGAAATTATGGGAGAGGTTGGACAGGCGTCCCCAGTGGCTTAGGATCAAGAGAAACAACCTCCCCCTGAGGACATTCACGGTTCAGGACCATGGACAGGGCTCCTCTTGCTCCTGTCAGGCACCAACCACTCACTCGGGCTGGCTGCCTCAGAGCATCTCTGTGAATGTGGTCTTGAGAACCCCATTCCATAGAGGGGCAGGAGCCTTAACTGACTAAGGGACTTGACCATATTCCTTGGTAGCAAGTGGCAAAGCAGAGTTAAGAACCCAGGCTTTCTCATTCCATGGCACTATGTTAGGGTTTTGTTTTTTCTTTTTTTTCTCTCTCATTAGGGTTTTGTTTTCTTTTTCTCTCTCTCATTTTTAAAATTAACTTTCAAATATGTGTCTGATACGGGCACAGGGCTTAAAGTTGCTTATTTTCTTTAGGGATGAGGCCAGCTCCACCAGATAAAACAGGAGCCATGTGTTTTTAATGGATAAAGAAACAAATGAAAAGAAAAAACAAGACACAGTTGACAAGCAGACAATTAATCCATTTATTTGACAAATATTAATGGAGTGTCTATGAAATGCCAAACCTTGTGTTCGGATTTAACAGTGAGTCAGGTGTGGTCCTGCCATCATGAGGTTCTCATGATGACAGAAACAGCAGCATAGGCTTGGTTTCACATATTTTGACAATTCACTCCTATTTCCCGAGTTATTATGATTCTTTTTCTTCTGGGAAGTTCAATGTGCACAGATATCCCCATGTGGTCCCCTTTCTGCCGCTGTGCTGAACCTCACCATTAGTGGACTCATTCCCCAAATGTCAGGCAAAGGGGCAGAAGCCTAGGAGTTCTAACTGACGTGTCTGATACTTGAGGAAAGGGCTACCTAAGGTGAAGTTCTTTGCTGTATGAGAGTGCTCTAGAAAGGGGTTTAGCTTACTATGTTGTCCGCCCCTCATCCATCCACCCACCCATCTATCCATCCATCATCTATGATAGAGTAGTGGTTAAGAAGACAGGATGTGGTACCAGATTGCCTGGGGTTGATTCTTATTTCCACTATTTATCAGCTGTCTGACCTTGGGCACATTACTTAACCTTCCTAGACCTCAGTTTCCCTACCTATGAAATGGGGAGAGTAATAGCACCTATATCATACAGTTGTGAGAATGGAATGAATTATTATATGTACAATGCATAAGACAGTACTTGGCACAGAAAAAAATGTTTAATAATATATTTTTATTAGACCATAAGCTCCATGAGGGCAGGAATAATGCCTGGGACACAGTGGGTGCTTAATACGATTTTCAAAATAAGTAAATGAATTAATCAAGCATTTGCTAAGCCCTCAACTTTCATGAATCTGTTCCTGTGCTTAGCCATTGTCCCGTGGACCAAAACCATAGCTCAGGCATCTTCTCAGCTGGGGAGAATTCAATGATAGTTCCTCATTTTCACTCTGAAAGACCCAAACAGGAGTAGAACCAGCCTGGCAGAGGCTCCTGGCCCCAGAGATACCTGGTCCTTTCTCTTGCTGCTGATCCAGGGATGTGGCATAATGAGAATCAGTAAAGCAGAGTTGCTTCTGCTAGTCCAGGATTCCCTGTCAAAATAATAAACAACCCCTGACTAGTGTTGGCTCAGGATGATGGGAAATGAACTGCATCTGTATCGCCATGCAGGGGAAATCATGTTTGGTCCACAGTGGTGGCTTCTGTGTTAAACATGTCCAGGAGAATCAGAAAGCCTGGAGTTAGAATTAGGAAGCTGAGTGGCATGGGATTATTCTCACGGAACAATTGGATATGGTACAGGGACAGGCTTGCTGCTTCACTCCACCTGCTATGCATTGTTTTGTGCCTTTGTTGCATGCATCCCCAGCTTGAGAGGAAACAGGAGACCCTGTTTTGTATCCAGGTCCCTGAGGCACAGCAGCTGTGCTAAGCTCTTTTCAGTAAATCCCAGGCTCTGACCCCTGGCGCTGGGTGCAGAGTGGAACCAGGACTATAGCTTTAGGAGTATGTCCCGAGATGGTGTGTGAAATATTTGCAGCCTGGCAGAGGGAAGGATGGTAGGGTTGAGAGCCTGAGTTTTGCTTTTGTACAGATCTGGGTTGGAATCTCAGCTTTTCCGTTGCTATTTGTTTGACCTTGAACATGTTTTTAAGCCTTGAAGAGCCTTAGTTTCTTCACCTGTAATATGATGGGGGTGGGGCTGTAGCAGCCATTTCAAAAGGGTCATTGCAAATGTTAGAGAGATAATGATAGTGAAGCACAAAAATGTTGGTCCCTTCTCAGACTTGCATGAAAGCACCAGTCGTTTTAGGTTTGTCTGTGCTCCTTTCTGTTCCTCTAAGATTGAACAATGTGGTTTCCCTGAACCAATTGTCACATGGAGATGGCTAGTAAGATGGGCCATGTCTGTCTCCTACAATCCACTGTGAACTCCTTGAAGGCATGGACCGCACTGTATGCAATCTGCTCCTCCCATCTCCACCAACTCCCTACTGCCCATTAACACCCCCACCTATACACCCTGGAACGAAGCCAACCATGCCCCAGATTTGCTGAATGAAAGACTGAATTTGGGGTTCTTGATAGAATCCATGGGGTCCCTAACTTGGATGAAGACAATTGCATTATTTTCACTAATCTCCCACTGAAACAACATTTCTACCAATCGTGAAGATAGGCAACAAACACCGAAGTGGTATTACCAGTACCTGTGAATTTGTCACTGGTAAGATCACCAATATTTCCATAGAACATTACAGTTGGTACAATTATCTTGAAGTAGCATTTATGCTTCAAACTACAATATGTATCAGGCCCACTGCTAGATCTTATTAATAATGCATTAATAAAGGAGCACTTATTAGTATATGATCAATTTTCAATATATTTTAAAAACTATATTTTGATCTAACTGATTGCCTTTGCAATGTGTTTTGTTTTACATATTTAAAGACATCATTTGAGATGGTGTCACCAGGCTCCAAGGAAGGCATGGCACAACAAAGATAAAAGACTTCAGGTCATGGAGGGGGGGAGTCCAGCAATAGGCTCCTTTGGCCTGCTAATGCCCTGAAATGAATGAAAACTGTGGGAGGTTAGTTTCCTATGTATGTGATTCTAGAGGGAGTATTTCTGACCTTCATTAGGAACTTCAATATGGCTAAGAATTAGACTAGTCGTTCTCAACTAGGGGTGATTTTCCCCCTAGGAGACATTTGGCAATGTCTGGAGAAATTTTGGTTGTCACATTGGGAGGTGCTACTGGCATCCACTGGGTAGAGGCCAGGGATGCTGCTAAACATCCTATGTGTACAGGGCAGCCTCCCACAATGAAGAATTATCCCACCCAAAATGCTGATAGTGTCGAGGTTGAGAAACCCTGGATTAGGCTATTACACATTCACGGCAATCTCTCTGATTGTTAAGATCTGTAGTAAAAAAAAAAAATGCACATCTTCATTAGAAACATCTGTGATAACTGTCTCACCCAACACTTAATGCACGAAATAGGGAGATGGGGGTGGCGGAGAGAGACGAGTAACTGCCTGCAGACTAGAGGAGGCTCCTTAGAGGAGATGAACTGAGCCTGGGACCGTGAGTTAGATTTGCTAGGTTGAGAAGGCTGCAGTGGAAGGGCTTACAAGGCAAAGGGCCAAGCACTACACGTGACAAATTAGTGGTGTGACTGAGGCACATGCTGTGCAGGGGAGAGGGGCTAAAATGAGGCTCAGTGCCAGCATCCCCAATGACCTAGTTCTTGGTCCTTTCCTAAAGGGTCATTGCAGAGAGCCAGAGATACTGTTTGACCCCTGCCTCTTTCATCAGCAGACAAGGTGCCCCTGCCAGAAGGCATGCATAGTGATGGGCCAGAGGCTGACTGTAGACTTGAGGTGTCCAGCTGGCACTCCGTGTGGCAGGTGAGACCCCTTCAGCAGGCACAATGATTTATCCAGCATCTGCAGCTCCCCCCTGTGTTTCCTCTTAGGGCAGTTTCATTAATTGCATGGCTTCAACAAATCCATATCTCCGGTCCAGATTGCACTCCCAAACACCAGTCTACAGCCCTAATTGCCTTCTGGCCATCTCCGTCTGGATGTCCCACTGGCATCTCCAACTAAATTTGTCCAAAATTGACCTTATCAGTCAATAAATATTTGCAGAATTGAATTAGATTTTCCTGCCAAACTTCTCAAAAGAGTTATCTCCTTAAAATTATCATTATTTGTAGACAACATGATTGTGTACCTAAAACACCCAAGGGAACCAACTGAGAAATTTTTAGAATTAATAAGTGTTCAGAAACCTAGCTGGATGTGAGATGAATGTATAAAAATCAATAGGTTTTCTGTATATCATAAAAACCAGTTAGAAAAAAATAATGAGAAAAAATGGCATTCACTAGTGCAGCAAAAAGTGCATAAAATGTCTGTGAATAACCTTAACAAGATGTGACTGGGACTTACATCAAGAAAAGCTTAGCTCTTTACTGGAAAATTAGGTGGTGTTTGTTGTGCCAGGTTCTGTACTGAACATTTAGCAACTCAGCAGATATCACATTAATCTGTACAACCATCCTAGAAGTGGGTGTTAATTTTAAAGATGTCAAAACTAAGGCTTAAAGAGTCTAAATAAGTTGCCCACACACAATATTAAGTGGCAAATCTGAAATTTGAACCCAAAGCTTTTGTTTCCAAAAACCCATGCTTTTAACCTTTCCACTAAGCCACTTCCAAAAATAAACCATGAATACACAGATAAGTGAAATTGGTGAGTATTTTTTGAATATTAGATTAGTGCAAAAGTAATTTTTTTTTTTTGCCATTACTGTTAATGGCAAAAACCGCAATTACCTTTGCACCAACCTACTACAAAAGATTAATTCATTTCACTCACTCATTCATTTAAAAAAATGTACTGAGTGTTTCCTATGGGCAAGTACTGGGCTAGGTGATGGAAATAAAATTGAAGAAAAGCTCAAGGAGTTTGCTGGTACAGACAGCCATGTAAACATATCATTATATCACCATTGGTGAAGGCAATGACATTCATCATGAATGATGAACAAGGAGTGGACAAATACTTGATGGTGTCTTGAGGGTTCCCAGAAGGCTTTCTGGAGAAGGTAATGAGTTTGAAAATGCCTGGAGTTAGCCGAGTGAAGGAACAATCCAAGCACAGAATGCTAGGTGGGCAATTAATATTCATTTATTCATTCATTCAACCAACAACTATTCTGTGAGCATCTACTGTGTGCCAGATTCAGGTCTGGGAGCTGGAGATAGAGCAGAGAACAAAATGGCACCCCATTCTCATGGAGATTGCATGTTACTTGGGGGGGTGCATCAGAAAATAAACAAGAGGAAAATATATGTCAGAGGTGCTAAGTGCTGTGAACAGAAATAAAGCAGGCACCTGGAACACCTGACTTGAGAGGCAGGTCTGAATTGTACTTAGGGTGGTCTCCGAGGAGGTGATATTTGACTAGACACTGGAAGTAAGTAAGGGTCCCATGGCTACTGGGGAAACATTTTCCAGGCTGAAGCCTCAGCAAATGCAAAGGTCCAGCATGGCCGGATTATAGGGATATGGATGGATCACAGGAATATGGTTGGATCACAGGGATGAGGGGACAAGAGATAGGAGAGGAGGTGGACAGGCATCTGGGTACCCATTCCTTTAAAGCTTAGAGGACTATGGTGAGGACTTTGGCTTTTATGTTGAGTGAGATGAGAAGCCAACCAGTCTTTAGTTGAGAGAAGTCTTTCTCAATGCGAACAAGGGAAAAATATTACCAAGAAAAAAAGAGATAAATGTGACTGCCTGTAAAAAGTGACATTTTAGGCCGGGCACGGTGGCTCAAGCCTGTAATCCCAGCACTTTGGGAGGCCGAGACGGGCGGATCACGAGGTCAGGAGATTGAGACCATCCTGGCTAACACGGTGAAACCCCGTCTCTATTAAGAAATACAAAAAACTAGCCGGGCGAGGTGGCGGGCGCCTGTAGTCCCAGCTACTCGGGAGGCTGAGGCCGGAGAATGGCGTGAACCCGGGAGCCGGAGCTTGCAGTGAGCTGAGATCCGGCCACTGCACTCCAGCCTGGGCGGCAGAGCGAGACTCCGTCTCAAAAAAAAAAAAAGAAAAAAGTGACATTTTAATCTACATGGGAAATCTAAACAAAACAAAAAGCACACAACCAGGTGGAAAACAATATTTGCAACAAATATGACAAAAGATTAAAATTCTGACTCTATAAAGAGTTAGTACAAACTGACAAGAAAAATAGTAAGACCTAATAGAAGATTTAAGTATATAACATTTAGAAACTTCAGAATGTCAAACATGATAAAATTAAAAGGCCAAACAACTACAAAACATGTATGTAGCAATGCTATGCATAAAGGATTAATATATTACACATATATAAAATAGATAAATAGGTAAGAAATCAGGAAAAAAAACAAATACCACAATGAAAAATGAGCTGAGGACTTAATCAGATAGTTCCAAAAAGAAGGAATTAAAATTATTAGACGTACTGATGGGGTTTTGGTACGTCTAATAATTTTAATTCCTTCTTTTTGGAACTATCTGATTAAGTCCTCAGCTCCTTTTTCATTGTGGTATTTGTTTTTGTTTTTGTTTTTTTTGTTTTTTTTTTTTTTTTATAAAAAAGGATGAGTTTGTGTCCTTTATAGGGACATGGATGCAGCTGGAAACCATCATTCTTAGCAAACTATCACAAGAACAGAAAACTAAACACCGCATGTTCTTCCTCATAGGTGGGAACTGAACAATGAGATCACTTGGACTCGGGAAGGGGAACATCACACACCGGGGCCTATCATGGGGAGGGGAGAGGGGGGAGGGATTGCATTGGGAGTTATACCTGATGTAAATGACGAGTTGATGGGTGCTGACGAATTGATGGGTGCAGCACAGCAACATGGCACAAGTATACATATGTAACAAACCTGCACGTTATGCACATGTACCCTAGAACTTAAAGTACAATAATAAAAAAAAAATTATTAGAAAAAGTGAAAAAGATGTTGAATCTGAGTCATAAAACATCACTAACTAAAAAATTTCCAAATAAGACGATACCCAATGTTGGCAAAGGTGCTGTGAGATAGGCATTCCTAGACATGACTATTGAGAGTTTAATGGGTGCACATTTCCTAGAAAGGATATTGTTAACCCAGAGTCACAGCCTCAGAAATGTTCATACCCTTTGACCCAGTCATCTGCTATTGGAAGTCTGTCCTGGGGAAATAATCCAAAACAAATGAATAAGCAATGACCTGAGGAGTCTAGTTCTCTGGGATTGTTCTGGAGCCTGATGGGGGTAGCTGCATTGAACAGAGTCTCAAGGCATGGGTGGGAGAAGGCAGACCATCCTGGCTAGAGAGAAATGCAAGGTGCCATCAAAATGAAGGTCAGTAGCAGCATTCCTATCTACAGGGCAGAACATCAGTCACTAGAAGTGAAGAAAAGGTAGCCTTTTTCTTGAAAGAAATTCAACATTTCACGGGCATGAAAGGACAAAGCCATTTTGACATGAGCTCCCATTCCATTCACATTTCAATCTGGAGTGGCTGCTCTGGGTTATAACTTCCTCAGCTTACTAACATACACTGGTTTCAGGGAGGTTTCCAAATGAGTCATGCTCCTAACCCTTTCTAGCCATCCCTGACAGAGGTCAGCCAGCCTAATGTGGACAGTACCTTACCTGACTCCACCTGAAACCAAAGCTGGAGGCAGTTACTGCATAGGGGAACATTCGTTCTGGGATTCTGGCCGTGGAAAGGCATTTTCCACTGCATTGACCAGCATCCTGTCACCAGATCTAACTAAGGGTCCAGGTTTTATTTACAATGGAACAAAAAATCCAGAAGCAATTTAAATTTTTGACAGTAGGAGAATGGCTAACTAAATTCTAGTATAACCGTACATTGAAACGTTGTGCATCCATTTAAAATGCTGTTTATGAACAGATTCAGTA
The DNA here is from genome assembly GCF_003255815.1 of Theropithecus gelada. Lineage (NCBI taxonomy): Eukaryota > Metazoa > Chordata > Mammalia > Primates > Cercopithecidae > Theropithecus > Theropithecus gelada. The sequence goes on along the minus strand of NC_037668.1, from coordinate 61,741,885 downwards.
TCTTAGGGAACGCTCATGTTATAACATTTACTGAATTGTTACAAAAGAAAACCGAGAAATGACCTGAATGGCCATCAACAGGGGAGTGGTTGAATAAATTGAGATACATCCATGGCATGGAATATTACACATTCATATAAAAAATAAGTTAGATCTGTATCTACTGACCTGGAAGGTGTCCCCGGCGTATTGTTATGTGAAAAAGCAAGTTGCAGAAAAATGAACTAAACTACAGTTTTATTTTTTAAACGAAATAATAAAAATTCTCCCAGAATGTGTCCATATGGTTTGCATGAGAGAGAAGAAGGTGAGGGAGGGACACATACCTGGCTGTTAACTTCGGTAATTTTGGATTGGGTGGGGAGGAGGGAGACTGGATATATATTTTTTATACTTGCATTGCATATGTGCATATCTATGCATATTACAAGTCCACATTGCCTTTTTAAATTGAAGATTGAAGAATAACTTACTGAAAAAGTAGCACACAAAATTATATATATGGTGTTATCTCAACAATGTGAAATGTGAAATATGCATGGAAAAAATTTCAAAAAAATGAAAATATTAACAGCAGTTGCCTCTGGAAGGAAGAGATTATAATCAGTTTTCTCTTTTTTATTTTTATTTTTTTATTTTATTTTATGTTTTTTGAGATGGAGTCTCGCTCTGTCACCCAGGCTGGAGTGTAGTGGAGTGATCTCGGCTCACTGCAAACTCCGCCTTCCGGTTTCACGCCATTCTCCTGCCTCAGCCTCTTGAGTACCTGGGACTACAGGCGCCCGCCACCACGTCCGGCTATTTTTTTTTTTTCTTGTATTTTTAGTAGAGACGGGGTTTTACTGTGTTAGCCAGGATAGTCTCGATCTCCTGACCTCGTGATCCACCCACCTCGGCCTCCCAAAGTGCTGGGATTACAGGCGTGAGCCACCGTGCCCGGCCAGTTTTCTCTTTTTAAATCTTGCCTATATTTTACAAAGTTTTTACAATGTAAAAGTTATTGTTTAGAACACAATGGCCTTCCAACTTCTCATCAGCCAGTCTTGCCTATTACAATCTGCCCTCTTTTCCACCTTGCCATCCTCTCACCTGCCTTTGCTGAAATTGATCTATCCATTCAGCAAATACTTATTGAATTCTAGGCAGTAGGGATGCAGCAGGGACCAGGTCAAGGCTCCGGCTCTCGGCATTGCTTCCAGAGGGACTATTTAGACACCAGACAGAGTGACCTCATTCAAGACCCTCATCTTAGTCTTTCTGTGCTGTTCACCACATCGAGTCGCCCTCTCCTGCATGGAACTGCCCTCTGGATCCTCTCCTACTATTCTACCTGTTCCCCACTCTGTCCCCTTTTCTTCCCTTTTCTGTCCCCTTGCCTGGGAGATGTTCCCGGAGGCTTTGTTCTGAACTCCTTCACTTCTTTCTCTATAGCAGAAGATGCCATTCACGCCTAGATTCTTAATCAGAATCTCCAGTCCTTGGCAGGTCTGAGCCAAGGCAGAGGTCTAGGATGCTGGTGATGGTGGTGAATGTTGATATTTCCTTGGTTGCCCACAACACGAATGGGGGAGGCCCTTAAGATGTGGCCCCTGTGGCATCTCTACTTCAGAACCACTCTAGCATGTGTACCCCTCCAGCATGTTATTGTCCAATGACTGGATTTACTTATTTCTAGTCTATGATCCAGGCCCCCTTGGCTCATCACAGGATCTATCCTAGAGGAATGAATGCATGAAGGAAGGAATGAATGGCATGATGCAATGACATTACCAGGCAGGTTTTAGGGACAGGAGCGAAGTAAATCTAGTACCTGTACCAGTGAGGGAAAGTTCAAGGAAGTGTACTCTGGGCTTCTCTGAAAGTTGTGGAGTTAGAGGCTTTATTTCATTATCACTGTGGTTGGATATTTTTCTGGCTTCTGGGCCATTTATGTCTTCTTTTGTGAACTAATTTGTTCAGATCCTGCCCAATTATTACTAATAGTACTTTCCGCCCTAAGTATTAGTAATAGTTCTTTCTGTATTCATGATACTACTTTTCTCTTAACATTTTTGTAGGCTTTCTGATATTGTTTCTATTGTTGACATATGCATACTTTTCATATCAATCGTGTAGTAGCCGCCTCAGTTATTATGCTAAAAAGTCAGTCAGATAATTACCTAGGTTTTTTTCTACTTATTTTATGACTTTATTTTTTAACATGTAACTCTTTGCTCCGTCTGGAAGTTATTTTGGTATATGGTGTGATTCGAGGAGATAATTATTTTCCCAAACAGTGTATTAGTTGACCCAGCAAAAGTCTTTTTCTTTTCTCATTGTTTTTTTAATATTGCCTGATACATATTTCCATTTTTATGTGCATTAAAGATATTCATGTAATGCCATTTCATGTCCTACCTGTTTACTCCTGGACCCACCCCCACACTATTTCATAAGAGTCATTTATGATGCCGTTTAGTATCTTGTGGAATGAGACTGCTAAATTTACTATCTTTTCTTAAAAAATGCATTGTGACAATCTATTTTTCCAGTTAAACTTAGGTATCATTTTGCCAAATTTAAAACAGGTCATTGGGCTTTTCATCTGAATTGCATTAAACTTATAAATTAACTTTTCTATAACTTTTCAAGAGGTTAATATCATAAATTAACCTTTCTGTATCCACTCAAGATTATGCTATGTCTCTCCAGTTATTCAAATTTTTTATCCCTCTGTAAAAGTCATTTTCATATGGTGCCTGCACCTTTCTTGTTAAGTTTATTTATATGTACTATATGCATTTTGTAGTTACCATAAACAGGATATTTTTTCTTTATATTTTTATCTGTCATTGACATATAGGAATGTTACTGATTTTTGTGTATTATTTTGCATTTGGCTAGTTTATTAAAATTTCATATTATCTCTAATAGCTTTATTATGAATTCTCCTGGGTTTTCTAGGTATATTAATGTATCATCTGCAAACCATAATTTTTCTTCCTCTTTTCTCATTTCTTTTTCTTGTGTCACATGGGTTAACTCTTCCAATAAGCCATGAAATCCCAGAGGTGATGGTGGCATCTCTGTCTTGTTCCCAATCTTAATCAGGTGTTTCACTATAAGTACAAGGTAGAGTATTGTTCTAAAATTGAAGTTTTATCGTGATAAGGAAATATTCTTTTTCCTGGTTTTGAATGCTTATTTTAATCAGGGTTACATGCCTAATTTTATGAAATGCCTGTTTAGGATTTATTCAGAAGACCTTAACTTTTTTTTTTTTTTTTGTCATTTAATGGGATACTTCGTGTTAAGAGATTTCTTAATATTAAAGTCCTTTAGAGATTAACTGTCCTTTGTTGGTTAATCCCTAAAATGGGCTTTAAAAAAAATTAGTGTCGAGTCAATTTATCAGCATCATGGTGAAGAAAATGGATTCGAAGTGGACTGCTTATGTTTGAGTCCTACCTTTGTGTAACAGTGACTTGGGCCCCATTCCTTAATTTCTTTCTGCCTTAGTTCTTTGTCTGTAAAATGGAGATGATAGTAATGGTATCTACTTACAGGGCTGTTGTGAGGATTAGACAAGTCAGTATAGGTAGTTTTTAGGAGAGTGTCTAGCCAAACACCAAATAAATACAAACAATATATTAAATTATTGAGAATTTACCACATACCTGATACTGAGCTTGGGACATGGATTCAAAGATGGGAAATTCACATATGGTGTCTGCTCTCATGAAGCATTCGGCCTGGTGAGAAGACAGATACTTGTGAAACAATCATATGGAAGCATGGAGATTTATAATAAGTGCCACTAAGGAGAAGTTACGATATCATGACAGTGTATAGTAGTGGGCTTGATCTGACCAAGGAAGGACACTAGGCTGAGATCTGAAAGATGGGTATGCTAGAAGTGTTGTAGGCAAAGAGAACCATACATGCAAAGGTCCTGTGGCTGTGCAGTACGAGGGTGTGGCAGGTACAAAGGACATAAACAGGCAGGATTTGACTGGAAAACTGGTGGATATGAAGCTGGGAGGTCACTAAGGGCCAGGCCATGTAGAGACCCTTGTATACTTAAAATGCTTTTTTCTTTATTGAAGAGCAAGGAGGAGCCATTGAACGTTTGGGGCAGATGGGAGGTTGGGATGACCTCACCGTATTCTGCCTGCAGTGTGAAGAACAGATTGGCAAGGACCAGAGCAAATGCGGCTGACCAGTTAGGAGTGAATATGGCAGTTTAGGAATGAGTTTGGCGTGGGGTGAGGACAGATGGACATAGAGATAGAGTGGTAGATTAGCCATGGGGTTGTGAAGAAGAGGAAGCTTTTAGGTGAGCCTTACTTAGATAAAGAGATGGAGGCACGATTCCATTCATTGAGTTGCGGGGGAGGCAACAGAAGAGGAGAGAGTGGGTGGAGGGACATCGAGAGCATCCCAAACGGGTGACGGGCCTGGTGCACAGAGGGATGACTGGCCTGGATGACAACATTGTGAGTAACCAATGCCTAAGTGGGAAGTTCCCCAAATTGGAGGGAAGAGGAGAAGCCTTGGCACAGAGACTGAAAGGAGGCAGAGAAAGAGCGGGAGCAGGAAAGGAGTATGGTATTGTGGGAGGAAGCTCAGGGCACTGCTGCTCAAAATATGGTCCCATACAGGGCATCATCACATCACCAGGGAGCAAGGTGGAAAGGCAGTCTCTCCAGTCCCACCTCAGTGTTGAGCTGAATCTCCATTTGAGACAGATCCCCAGGTGATGCGTGTGCACAGTGAGGTCTGAGATGCTCTGGCCCGGAGGAGTGTTTCGGAAAGGAGGGTGAGCAACAGCAGTCAGAGGTACTGAGCAGTCAATTAACGAGAAGATGGAAAAATAGCCACCGAGTCCATGGGTAGTAGACCTGTTTGGGTGGATCGATGGGACCAGAAGGCAGAATTGACAGGGTTGGAGAGTGAGTGGGAAGTAAGGAAATGGAGACAGAAAGTATAGACAGATTGTGTTTTCTATAAATTTGGCTGTGAAGAAGAAGAGAGAGAGACAAGGCTGGAGGGAGATGAGAAGTGGGGTGGGGAATTGTTTTCTTAACGATAGTCTTGAGCACATTTAAAATGAGAAGGTACTAGTGGAGAGGAAATGACTGAACACACGTTAGAGAGAAAAAGGATCGTATACTGTTCTTGAAGAGTAGGGAATGGAGTAGGGAAACCCTTCCTCCATTTAGGTGGAGGAAGAGGTGGCTCCTCTGTAGCGGGAATGAAGACAGCATGGGATAGACTAGAAGGGTTTGGAATGGGGAAGGCAAGGGAATCCTTAGGAATGGCTTTTATTTCCTATGGAGAGTGAGGGAGAGGAGTTAGCTGAGAGCCGGGAGGTTGTAGACAGTGGAGAAGATTTGAAATTGTCGTTCTGACATTCCATGTTGTAGAGGGGAAGTCTGAGTTCAGCCTGGTATTGGTGACTTTGTAGTTCTGACTCTCAAAACCTTAATTTTCTACTGCATAGAGTTGCTGTAAGCCTTGATTAAATGATACACAATGTATCACCTGGTCAGTACGCAGCACACAGCAAACCCACAGTCAACGTCAGTCACCCTTTGTACCTCCCTCAGTGCCAAGCACAGGGCTGGCTCATGGGAAGCGCTTGGAAAAGTGGGTTCATGATTGGCTAACACATTACTCCTGACTCTCTAGAAGCTTCTAGGAGTTATTCTGGCTATTCTGAACTGCTCTGTTTCTCTTTCCCAGGCCAGAACTGCACGTTCCAACTGCACGGTCCCAATGGGACAGTTGAGAGCCCAGGGTTCCCATATGGCTACCCCAATTACGCCAACTGCACGTGGACCATCACCGCGGAAGAGCAGCACAGGATCCAGCTTGTGTTCCAGTCCTTTGCCCTGGAAGAGGACTTTGATGTCCTGTCGGTGTTTGATGGTCCACCCCAGCCGGAGAATCTGCGTACGAGGTACCATGCTGCCTACCTTCCCTGTAGCAAACAGTTGGGCTCTGAGCCAGGCTCACTAGGAGGAAGAACTTTCTTGAGTGAAAAGTTTATGGTCATCAACAAAGACCACTGTTTTCATGATGCCCTCCCTCAACCCCTCTGGTTTCCCAATTCATATCTCTTGCTTAGAGGTTTCCAGTTGGGAGGATTGATTAGTAGGACATTTGGGAAGACTAGAGAGAAAACACAAGAGGGTTCTAGACAAATTCAGCTCTTTCTATTGAAACTGATTTTTCATGCACAGGGTGTATTATTTGTATACACAGAAATATAAGTTGGAACCAACAGATGTGGGTGTTGAAGGCTGATAGTGATGCAATGAATATGTCTTGCATCATAGTATTTGAAACCATCAACACTTTTCTGGAGTTTGCTTTGCATTTGCAAGGCCTTGGTTGTGAGTGTAGACTCTGGAATTTGGGGGAGTTCCCACCCTCTTAATCCCCATCCCTGTGATGGAAGAGAACCCCATGGAGCGAGTAAGATGGCTTCCTATACCCCTGAGGCCTCTCAAGGAGAAGAGCTCACAGGAGGGAGTCCGGAGGAAGGCTTCCACCCTCTACAGAAAAGGCAGACTTTTCTGGGGCACAGGTGAAGACCCCAGCGTCATAACTCTCCAGGTGACCCGGAGGCCAGCCAGCCTGTGTCACAAGCCTTGTCCAGGTCAGGTCAGCGTGGCTTCCCGTCTCCTCAGGAAGCCAAAGGGTTAATGGCTTACCAGCCAAGCCCTGGGGAGCCAGAGGTGCTAATTGCTTCTAATGACATGATGCACTAATGAGTGGTTCCCAGCCAAATGCTTAACCTCAAAGCTTTGTTTAAGATGCATCTCAGCCCTTGGCTTCCAAGCTCCTGCAGCAGGGTCTCACACACACATTTACTGCACAGTCTTCAGCCCTCTTCTCTTTCTCCTCAGGGCAGAAGTGAGTCTGGGAAGCCTACAGCAGAGGTGGGGGGCATCTGGGGCCTCCCTGCACCCCTCCTGCAGTTTCTCCCAGAAAAGACTGGGCTAATCATCTTCCCTTGGGGTTCAGCAGGGTTCTGTGAAACATTGGTAAAGGGCTAGAGTCCTCTTCATTCATTCATTCCACAAATATTTCATGGGTACCTATTATGTCTTGACACTGGCCTGGATGCTGGGGAATAGCAGTGAGAAAAACAAAGCCACTGCCTTCATGCAGTGGCTTACATGCTAATGGGGAGGGAGATATGGAAATACATAACATGTCTGGTTCTGTGAAGACAAAGCACACAGGGTAAGAAAGTGATGGCAGGAGTGCTGGCTTTATTATTGTTATTATTATTTTTGTTATACTTTAAGTTCTGGGGTACATGTGCAGAACATACAGGTTTGTTACATAAGTGTACAAGTGCCATGGTGGTTTTCTGCACCCATCAACCAGTCATCTGCATTAGGTATTTCTCCTAATATCCCTCCCCTAACCCCCAACCCCCCGACAGGCCCCAGTGTGTGATGTTCCCCTCCCTGTGTCCATGTGTTCTCATTGTTCAACTCCCACTTGTGAGTGAGAACATTCTGTGTTTGGTTTTCTGTTCCTGTGTAAGTTTGCTGAGAATGATGGTTTCCAGCTTCATCCATGTCCCTGCAAAGGACATGAACTCATCCTTTTTTATGGCTGTGATTGCTGGTTTTTATAGGGTGGTCAGAGATGGTTTTTCCGAGCAGAAAGAGAGCTATGAGCAGAGAGCTGAATCATGGAATATCATGTATGGTGGGTATCCCGTATAGGTATCTAGGGAAAACTTCTAGGCCAAGGGCACAGGAAATGTAAAGGGTACAGGGCCAACCTTTGGAGGATGGTCTTGCTGTGGCACAGTCCACTCAGGCCAAGCCAACCATGTTGACTAGGAAGACCTGCAGTTTTGGAATCCTCATTCTAGATCATCCCAGGTGTTGTCTTTATGCTGTGCTAGTTTGAATTCCTCTCACAAGCAAAGGAGGGTATGCAGGAGGCCAGTGGTTACAGGCTAGAGCAAGCCAGTGGGTAGGAGTTATGGAAGGGAAAAGGTGAGGCTGGGAGGTGGCAGAAGGTGGTAGATCCTGCAGGGCCTCATGGGTCACACAGGGACTTTGGCCTTGATCCCGAGGCACAGGAAACCCTTGGAGGGTTCTGAGCAGAAGAGGGACCTGCTGTGACAGGCCTTTGCCATTGTAGGGAAAATGGAGTGAAAGGGGTGAGGCTGGAGGCTGCTGCTCAGGGCAGAGAAGAAGGAGGCTTGGGTCTCCTGGAAGTGGGGACGTGATGACAAATGGTCAGATCTGTGCTGTATTCCAAACACAGAGCAGACAGGATTTGTTGTTGCGTTGGGTGTGGGCTGTGGGAGAAAGGAGATGAGGATGATTCCAGTCTCCTTGGCTTTAATGATTATAGGAAGAAGTAGCTGTTTCCTGAGAGGAGGAGCTGGAAGTTAAGATTCAGTTTGGCCATATAAAATTTTAGATGTCTATTAGATATCCAGGTGGAGAAGGCATTGAACATGCACTTGAATATGTGGGTTTTGAGTTCAAGGGTGTCAGGGCTAGAGATACAAATTTGGGAGACTAGGACTGGATGGTACCTAAAACATAAGACTGGATGTGGTCACAAGGGAGCCAGTCTTCTGCATCAGATTTTGAGCTCATGATGTTGCATGCTTGTTTGAAAGATAGAATGTCAGATCAGATCAATGGGGCACTGATTGAGGTGTGGACAGCTAGAGGCAAATTCTCCAATTCTGCCTACTAGAGTTATTTAAGCTTGTCCTGCTCTTAAGGCAGGGTCCCCGCATACGTAGTGGAGTCTTTGTTTTCTGACACTTGGGTTTTCTGACTCTGAGGGGAAGTATGGAAGACTCAGCAGAGTGGAGACTGGCCTGGCCGGTGTTCTAGCATGGAAGGGTGGGAGTTTCCATGACCTGGTGAAGTGGTTCTGGCAGGGAGGCTTCCTCTTGTCCTAAGGATGCAGAAGAATCAGATGTGTCCCCAGCCACAGCACAGCGTTCCTGGCCAACCAGCCATGAGCATGAAGCTCTGGGGTTGAACCTTCATTAGGTTGTCCCTGTTTGTGCTCCTGATCTCTGTCATCTTTGTGATCTGCTTATTCTAATTTATTTCACAAGGTCACACAGGCTTAGCAAAGGGGAAGGGCTAGAAGGAGACCACTGCCTTTTATTGACCTGGAACCAGAGGAGCTCACACCCCGGAGGACGATAGGAGGGGAAATGACCTTAGGGGACAGTCCAAGTAACATTGGAAGATGCTGTCCTTAATACTGGAATGGTGCTGCTCTGGGGGTGTGGAGAGGCAGCAGCAAGCATGCTTGATGGGGACCCTTGGGTCTTTGTGAATTTTTTTTTTAATGTTCTTGCATGGTTTTTAGTCCACTCAATTTTTTTTAATTCACGAATCAGTTTTTGTCTGTGTGTTAGTCCAGGGAATCACCAATAAAATCACCTATTTTATTGAGAGTGTCAAGTCTATTATCCTAGGGTTGTACATAGTTTTCCCACTCAACCTTTCTTTCTCCATGGTGTCTGGGTCACATCCCTTTCTCACATCTGCTCCTGCGCATTTCTTTCTTTCTTTTTTTTCCACTCAGTTAGTCTTGCCAGAAGTTTGCCTATTTTATTGGTCTTTTTAAAGTTCCAATGCTAGGGCAATCCATTTTATTCTCTTTTATCTAAATTATTGATTTCTGCTTTTATCTTTATCCATTCTTTTCTCTCACTTTCCTTAGGCTAATATTGCTCTTTTGTGAATTTTGTAAATTAAATTGGTTTTATTATTTCTTGTTTGATAATAAAAACATTAAGAGGCATTTTCCCCTAAGTACAGCTTTGACCATATTCCATAAATTTTTATGGCTAGTTGTTAGTTTAGAAAGAGTTTCTAATTGCAGTTTTGTTCTTTCTTTGACTCTAGGGTTTTCCCCTTAAATTTTCAAGTAATATTTGTTTATACTTTAGAAATTATTATCTAGCTTTATTTCATTATGATTAGATTATGATTTCTACTTTGGAGAATTTGTTGACTTGTTTCCCTCTGTATAAGATCATTTTTGTCAGTATTCTATGAAGAAAGATATTCTGTGTATGAAGGGTGAAAAAATTAAGTTATTAATATCATTCAGTTTTTCTAATTTCGTATCTATTGCCTAATTGATATTTGCCAAGATAGGCAATATATTGCTCTCACATTCTTACTGTAGTTTATATCAATTTCTCTTTTTATTCCTGAGTTTTTATTTTATAAACTGTGATTCTATACTCTTCAGCATATTCATATTTTCAAATGTTAGATCTTCAGAGTGAATTATATATATATTTCCATATAAAAATTGTAGTTATTCCCTATTCTCTACTGTTTTTTTCTTTTTTTCTTTTTTGCTTTACATTCTACTTTGTACCAATATTACACCCTTTTTTTCTTTCAGATATGCATTGATTGGGTCCATCTTTGCCAATTTCACTGTTTTTAATATGTCTATATTATTCTTTTAGGAATAGCTCTTAGCACAATATACATAGTCATTGAATTTTTTAAAAATCGTGGCTGAGAATCACTATCCTTTAACAGCAAAGTTTAGTTCACTCATATTTTTTGGTAACAACTGATATGTTTGCTCTTCTATTATACTTAATGCTTTCTATTATTTTTAAGCTTCCTTACTGTTGCTTCCTTTTATCTGTCTTCTAGTGCAAGTTTTCTTTGTTTTTTTTTTTTTTTTCTGTGATTTTTATTCTATTAGTGCTCAAAGTTGCTTCTTTACAACATGTTTTAAGCTATATTTTTCTGTCAACATCCTGCCTAGCTAGCTTTTGTCTTAGTTAGGTCTTACTATCTTGTAAAAATTTCTTTGTGTTTGCAGGATGTAGGTATCTATCTCTTTTTCTTAGTTTCCAAAGTTAATTGTAGATATTCCATCTCTTTATATACTTTAGATCATTTTCGTGAGAATGTAGGGGGTCAGGCAAGGCAGAGTTTAACATGTTATCTTTCCTCTTCATCTTGACAAGGAAATTTTTAAAATAAAAGTTTTATTCTTTTTGATGCTATTGAGAATGGGTTTTTAAAAAATTTTGGTTTTGGACTAGCCATTGTTAATATATAGAAATACAATTGATTTTTGTAAATTGATCTTGTATCTTGTGACCTTGCTGAATTTGTTGTTAGTTCAGTTCTTTTACATCTGTGAATAAAAGTTTTAATTCTTCCTTTCCAATCGGGATACCTCTCATTTCCTTTTTTCCCTGATTGCACTATCTAGAACCTCCAGTATAATATTGAATAGAAGTGGTCAGAGTGGCTAGCCTTGACTTATTCCTGATGTTAAGGGAAAAACATTTCATCTTTTAGCATTAAGTATGATGTTATCTGTAGGTTTTTTGCGGATACCCTTCTAATAAAAGTTTTTAAGTAGAGGATTTCGGCGTGATTTGGTGGCAGTGTGGAAAATGCACTGGGGTGGAGGGCAGACTGGCGACCGTGGGGCAAGGAAAGAGACAGCAGTAGCCTAGACTAAAGCAATGAAGGGTAAAGATGGTGTGGATGTGTATGATGCTATGGGAAAGAGCTGTCCCCAGAGTTAGTAGTGGATGTATAGGGACAGTGGAGTGGGAATAAGAAAAAGAAAGAAATGGAGGATGACTCCGCAGTGTCTGCCTTGGAAACAGAAAACAAACCAGATCAGTCTGCAGTGAATTCCAGTCTCCAGTAAAATGTGTTCTTGGGCCTAGCAGGATATTTGCTGCACTGACATTTTTTCTTCACTTGTCTGGTAGATAGAGCTGGTAGGTCACCTCCTCTCTCAGTGTTTTCCTGTGAGACAGAAGGGTACAGTGGGGACAGACCTAGATTTATACCTAGGTAGGCTCTACATTTATTAATGCTATGACCTCATGCAAGGTTTGGCTTCTCTGAGCCTCATCTATAAAACGGAGGTGACATCTACCCTCCTTACAGGGTTGTTGTATGTGAGCCACAAGCTATAGATGCTTACGTGGTCCGGAAACATTGTTTACGTCCTTTCCTGCCCTTCTGTTCTTAGGACCCAGTAACTCAGACCTTTCCAGAGAGTTCTAGTGCCTGTGATGAAACTTCATCTGTGGCCAACTCATCAGACTTTTTGGACTTGGGATATCAGGTGTGGTAGAAAGACACTGAAGGAGGCACTGAGCTCAGGAACAGTCATTAATTGTGCATGTATGTATCATGTGTATGTATGCAATGTGTATGTATCATAGCATTACTGATCCCATGATAGCCTCCTCTCCTCTGCCTTCCCACACAGACAGTGGGGCCAGACCACCAAGAGGCCTGCAGCAGATTTTTCTCTGCTTGCGTTACCTGGGGGATTTCTATGTTTATTGTCTAAAACTTAATGAGCTGGGCACAGTGGCATCCACCTGTAGTCCCAGCTACTACTCGGGAGGCTGGGGCAAGAGAATTGTTTGAGCCCAGGAATTCAAGACTAGCATGGGCAACACAGTAAAACCTAATCTCAGAAAAATAAAAATAAAAAAATTTCATGAATACAAGTTTCACAATTACTGTTTTCACTACATTTAAAAAAAATTTTTTTTTTTTAGATTAGGAGGTTACATGTGCTGGTTCTTTACGTGGATACATTGCATAATGGAGGGGTTTGGACTTCTAGTTGTACCCATCACCCAAATAGTGAGCACTGTGCACAATAGGCAGTTTTTCAACCCTCACTCCCTCCCAGACTCCTCCCTTTTGGAGTCTCCTCATTGCGTTTTTAAGGCATCTCTCTTTTCTCCTCTTCTCTCCAACACTCTGGTCTCCTTTCTTTATAAATGCATTCCAACAAAAGGCTGAAATGTTACCCACCTACCCCAATCCCAGCCCGCTTTAACCTCGCCTTTCTCCAGCTGCCTCCTCCTGGATTGTGTTGTGAGCAATGAGCTTTCCTCCTATTAGATTCTAAGCTCCTTAAGGCTGGGAGTCAAGCCTTCTTTTTTTTTTTTTTTTTTTTTTGCTTTGCTGTAACAGAGCCACACCGTGGAATATACGCCAGTCTTGCCAGTAGACGACATGAGTTTTATCTCTTGCTCCTCCCTAGCTGCATAGCATTGGCAAGTCACTTTCACGCTTAGCCACAGTGTCCTAATTGATAAAGGGAGTATATCAAGATCTGCCTTATAGGTTGGTTGATCAAGATTAAATTAAAACAGTATGTAAACTGCTTTAATTATGATGAGATAGAAACAAAAGGAATACTTGTACATTTGTAGGAAAAATTAGAAAGTACAATTTAGCAAAAAGACAAAATAATACATTTGTGAGTCACGAAGTAGAGCAGTGGTTCTCAACTGAAGGCACCTTTGTCCCCCAGGGGACATTTGGCCACATCTGGAGAAATTTGTGGTTGTCCCAACTGCAAGTGGAGAGGTACTGATGACATCTACTAGGTTGAGGCCAGGGATTCCGCTAAACATCATCCCACAATGCACAGCACAGCTGTCTACAGTAAAGAATTATCTGACCCCAAATGCCAGTAAAGCTGAGGTTGAAAAACCCCGAGATGGATTGATTTGGGAGGTTCACACCTTTAGCATAAGACATACCTGGGTTTTCATCCTCTTTCTATGTCTGTGAACTTGGGCAAGTGAGTCAACCCATTCAAGCCTCAGTTTCCACCTCAGCAAAATGGGAACTTCTCACTGATGCTATGTACTGGCGGCTGCACCTGGCATCATTGATGAAAAGGTGCCAATAGACACACTGTGCACAGCTTGTTCTATATGCAGACGCTATTCATCTCCCGGTGACTCCCTTTCTCTACCAGGAGTTCATAGCCATCTCCTTGAAAGCATCTCACATTTCATCTGGAGCTATTCACAAGCAGCCACATCCCAGGGTGCCAGAAGGCAGTGTCTGGCTGCTTCAAATTAAATTTACAATAGAAGCTGATCAGACTCTTCTTCTAATGGATCAGGGTGGGGAACGGGAGTAGGAGCTGGTCCTGAAGGCCAGGAGCCTGTAGGAGTTTGGAAATTAGCAAGGAAAGAACAAAGAACCTTCCAGATAATGCAGTGTCAGCCCTGTCTGGATGAAGTACTGAAACAATCCCCACGTCTCTGCTTTTGCACAATTAGATGGCCTCTCCATGCTGGCAAACATCCTATTGCATTGCAGTTTAATGTGGAATGAAGTTTTCTAATGGGACACGAGCAAACATAATCTATGAAGATGCTGCTAATAAACTGCATCCCGTGTATTGGAGGGTTTATAGGGTACTGGTGATGACTGCACCAGTTAAGCACAGCTAAGCATCTCTTAATTTAGACATTTGGGCTCAAGTTATGGGAAACACTACAACTCGTTCCCTCAATTACTGGCAGTACACATGCTGTCATCAGCCTAAGGTGCAATGTAGTTTTAGTCATTTGGAGCTAGTTGCAGATTTCACTCAACTGGTGTTAGACACCTGTTTGGAAGTTGTAAAAATCCACAAATTTGCCAGATTTACTGTCTTCTTATGAATATGTATCACAGCAGAGGCCCCCAAAGGACCTGTTTGTTGGATTTCTTAAAAGGTGTGCCTTGCACATCAATAGGGATGTCCTTGAAGGGATCCCCAGAATCCCTCTGGGAATGTGCTCTTGTGGGCAGGAGGAGGCTGGGAGGACCTATGAGGATGAGGGAAAAGTCTTTGTTTAGGATTGAAACAGAGTGAGGACACTGGAAAGGAGAACAGAGGAACGAGGACACCAAACAGCTACTATGTTCCAGCCACCATGCTGGACACATGTGTTTATGCTCTCCTGGAAATTTATTCTATATTTATTGAATGCCTACCAGGAATGCCAGGTGTCGGAGATACGACAGTTAACAAGACAGCTTCTGCCTTCAAGGAACTCAAGATATCTTTAGGGAGACAGTTAAATAATCAGGCTATAAGTGCTATGACTGGGGAACCTGATCTAGCCTTGGGGGAGATCTTTGTGGATGCTCATCTGGAGGTCTGGGATGAACCCCCTCCATCTGCCCCTTTGCTTAGTTATCCCTTACTTATTCCTCAAATAATTCAGTTGTCCCTTCCTTGCCCAGGGACACCCTTTCCTCACAACCTGGTCAAACCCTCCTGTGATACCTGCTCAGATTACTGTGCATTCACCCTTTGTGGTTTTACGTGTGTGTGTGTGTGTGTCTACTTCATTTATGCCCATCTACTGCACAAGGCTGTAAGCTCCTTGATGACAAGAACTGTATCTCTTTACTCTTTACTTTTCATTGTAGCTCTCCAGGGCCTAACAGAGAGCCTGGCATATAGTAGGTGCTAAACGAATACTTATGGAGTGAGTGAATCAATGCTCTCTGGAGGAAGAGATCCCTAATAGAGAGTGGAAGGAGGGATGGGAGTGTTTTGAGCCAAGAAATAGTATGTGCATAGGTCTAGGCAAAAGTAAGAGAAAGGTGAGGTGCAGAATGACAATGGGTAGGTTCACTTTGGCTGGATTATAGTGGGAAGGTAGAACAGTGGCCCAGGCCAGCTCCACCAGGGACCCTGTATGCCATGCTGAGGAACTCAATACATATCTAAAAAAGATGGTTCATGCTGAAAGGTTTTAAATAGACATTGTACATGTTATCTAATAATTCAACAATACCCTTAGGAGGTGGGTGGTATTAATTCCCTTTGCAGAAGTTAAGCAAGTGTGTAAGGCCTCTAAGCTGTCAAATAGCTGATATAGTTTGGATCTGTATCCCTGCCCAAATCTCATGCTGGATTGTAATCTCCAATGTTGGAGGTGGGGCCGGGTGGGAAGTAATTCGATCATAGGGGTGGATTTCTCATGAATGGTTATCACCATCCTCTTGGTCCTGTTCTCACGATAGTGAGTGAGTTCTCACGAGATCTGGTCATTTAAGTGTGGGGCACCTCCCCCATCTCTCTTGCTCCTGCTTTTGCCATGTGATGTGCTTGTTCCCCCTTTGCCTTATGTCGTGGTTGTAAGTTTCCTGAGGCCTCCCCAGGAGCCAGGGAAATGCCAGCATCGTGCTTCCTGTACAGCCAGTGGGACTGTGAGCCAATTAAACCACTTTTCTTTATAAATTTCCCAGTCTCAGGTATTTCTTTACAGCAATGCAAGAATGGACTAATGCAGAGGCTAAAGAGGGGTGGGTAAGGGATCTCCTAGAGCCAGAAACAAGGCTTTTCCCCACTACACCAAAATGCCTTTTCACTACTTGGGATTTATTTGCATTCATTCATTCAATTTCCTTTTTAAAAATCCATTCCTTTTTCCTTTTTAAGCAGTTTCTCTAAAATAGTGAATGTAATAGGTATTTTCTGCTTTAAGAAGGTCAGCAGTCTATAGAGTGAGAAAAATGCACCTGCCTCCTTTCCCAGGCCCTTGTCCCAGCCTTGCTCCCTAGAGGTAACCACTGTTAACAGTTTGGTGTGTGTCCAATTTCTTTTTAAATAAAGATTCATTAAACTGCCCATGAGGCTTATTGGGACATCCATCAGACCTTTAAAAATTGTTCTGATGAATTAAGTGTAAACTAATTAGAAACATGGATTCAATTACCCTTGAAACACACAGGGGTTTAATAATTAATAGGAAGAGGGTTTGAGGCCAAAGGCATTATGGATTTTATCAAACCCCTAACATCTGAAAAGTAACTATGTTTGATTCACCCTAAATGCTGGCAAATTTGCCATCCAGAGGCAAACTTGTTGGTAGGAGCTATGTAGTTAATTAGGAAAGTTAGCTATGGTTAATAAGGAGGCAGAGGAAGTGGGCTGCAGAAGACAAAACCCGCTGGTTATTGCTAGGAGGGCTTCTTGGGACAGGGAAGTGGCCTGTTTTGTGGGGTTACTGCAGTCTGCTTCCTTCACAATCCTTTACCAGGTAGGCTTTGGAGTGGAAGGCTGGATACCTGGGACCCTGATGTCTGCTTGACTCCCAAGTTCACACAGGTCAGCACCACCTGACCAGCACTGAAGGGGGTTATGGAAGGGGAGGAGTGGGGTCTGCCAGGGATGAGGCTCTGGAAACCAATTGCAGTGACCCCATGGGGGCAGCCATGTGCTCCATCCCTAATGCCAAAGGGAGGGTCTGGGCAGACGTGGTGGGGGAGGGGTTGGCAGCAGGTGATACACAAAGCCAGGTGGGCAGCAGTGTCGGGGTCCTGAGCAATCTCTCCACTCACAGTAGGACCCTGTGGTTCAAGGTCAAAATCAATATTTGTGACAAAGCCTCACCTTGCTCATTCACCAAGTCTGCTGTTTAATAGCAGCCAAAATTTAAAACCCCCTGGAGCCAGAGGCTCAGTCCAAAAGGCTGTGCTGCCTGCATCACTTCTCACAATTGGTCCTGCTTGCAGCATCATGAGATATTGGCCAAAGATGCAATGTTCCGCTAGAGCAGAGGTGCCCACCTCTAGACCCTCATCGGCCCCTCTCTTCCAAGTGGCTGCTGACAGCACTGTTGCTGAGATAGGAAGTTTCCCCCTTCTTTATCCTCAACTCTTATTCCCTGAACTTTTGGGGCCACAGAATTTGCTCTTCAGGGGACCCTAGTGACATGGGGATATTGTCTGCAGAGTGGAGGCAGGTTTGGACTGGTCATTCTAGTCTTCCCTCTGTTTCTTTTTCAGCAGACCTGGTACCCAAATAAACACCTCCCAAATATTGAGTACCTCATTCTCTTGGAGTTAAAGTAAATCTAAAACTAAATCAATTCTCGACTTTTCAGTGACAAAAGAGCCAAATTATTGTACCCATAAGTGGGTCTACTCTCTCACCAGATGTGGTGCCAAGAGCCAGGCCAGGGGCGTGGAGACCTGGGTTCTGTCCCAGCTTGGCCACTGGTTTGCTTGTGATCTTCACGAAATCCTATTCCTTCTCAGGGCCAGCTGCATTTTCCTGACTTACAATATGAGGATTTAAATCTAGAGGAACTCCAAAGCTTCTTCCAGCTCTGAAATTGTGTGATTGAATGATGCTGGAGATGCATGTAGAAGGACTATAAAATATCCCTGACCTTCTGGGATTCTTTCTACTCTATGTAGGTATTGCTCTTGGCTGTTTCAACAATTCCAGCATTTGTCTTTGGCAAACAGTTTATTTTCCAATGGCACGTTAAGCAGTGTGGCAGAGAAGACTAATTGCCCACCATCAATCTTGCTCCTTTTCCTCAGTGTAGGTGTTAGTGGGAAGCAGCTGCCTAGCTAGGGACAATATTTTCCCAGACCTCCTTGCATCTAGATGGAGTCATATGACTTAGTGGAAGGTAGATGGAAATGATGTGTGCCCCTTCCAGGTCTGGGCAGAAAGCCTCCTCTGCAATCCTGTCTTTCTATCTTTCCCTGGAAATAGGAGATAGAGAAGCCTAGATGCCTGGATGACTGCATGGAGCAGAACCCACCCCCTCCCCTACCTGCTACTGATTGATTGAATTTTACATAAGTGAGAAATAAACTTTCATGTAAACTTAGACCTCACGTATTACTGCACCCGTTGCCCCAGGAGCTGCAGCTGACTGGGGTTGCCTAGGTGACATGGTAAAGACTGTAGACAGTATAGGCTACTAGCCTGGCTGTTGAATTCATGGAAGCAGTTTCTGACCACGTGATGCCCCTACCGTCTTGCGGACTGGCATTGCAGTGTCTTCAATCCTGCCTGAAGGAGAAAATGTTTTCATGAATTTTATAGTGGCTAGCTCATCTGCATCTGGCAGTCCTTCACTGTGCCAGTTCAGTCTCTCCCATCATCACTGCCACCTTTGTCCCTCCATAAGCAGTGGCTGCCTTATCAAGCCTCATAAGGAAGGAAGCCTGAACAATTGACTCCACCTTCCCAATTTGATTATTTTATCCCAAAGAGCTCTTAACTAGAGATGTGGGGGCTTTTGTGATGCCCTGGTCAGCTGGTAGAGCTGCATACAACTTCTCCCTTCTCTAAAGTTCCACAGCTACATATCAAAGACAAGGCAAATCTTAAACTTACATAAACCCTACAAAGCAAAGAGGAACAGGGACAGATCTCAGCTCTGATAGTTTAGCTGGATTTCAGTTATAAGAGGAATTCCTCACAGTCCAGAGATAAAGAAATCTGGACAATAAAGAAGCTTTCTAGTTCTGCAAGAAGCCTTGCAGTAGTGGATATTTTCAAACCTGCCTTGGTCTGCAAGGGTCGGGGAATGCAGACACAAAGAGTTCTTGCAGACAGAGGCAGATTTGTATCCACTACGGCAAAGCTCCACCCTTGTAAGTGCCCAGTGTTGCTCCTCTCAATTCCGTTTGATTGTTGTGACTTCTCAGGCACATTATGTTATTGACTTCTCTCAATAATCCAATTGAAGTGTCCTATTAATCCCATTTTGCAGAGGAGAAAGCTGAGCTTCAGAATGGCTCATAAGCCCTATGCTAACAAGGTGTGGCTGAGTTCTTAGCATTTTCTCCCTGCTCTGAGCCAGTGCCCTCCAGCCACATGGGCCTGTGGAGGGCAGGAGAAAGGTCCTGGGCAACAGTCAGCCAGAATAAGGACCCATCTACCCTAAAGGACAGTGCTGGATGAGAGGAAATCTGCCAGAGACACGATTCTACAGCCCTGTCTCCCTTGATGTTTGGAATTTGCCTGCACTTAGGCAAGAAGGAAAGGAAGAGGGAATGGCTGTCTTTTCTCCACTGCACTGTTCCTCCAGTGTAAGCTAGGTGAAGGCCTCAACGTGGCAAATTATTTGTAGAACCCCGAAGGAGTGGGCTTCTTCTATTTTGGAGTATGTAGAAGAGTAAAGATTTTCTTTAATTAGATAGTGCCGGATAGATTTAATTAAAGCTTCAAACCTGCAATTTTCTTTGTTTGATTGATCAGTTGGTGCTGATTGCCTGGAGTAATTATGAAGGGGGAGGTGGAGTTTTCAAAGTCTGATAGTGATAAGAAGCAGACTGAGTCAACTCATGGATACTTGTTTGTCAGAGTGATTCTGAAAAGATTTAAATTGCACAAATGTGTGTTGGCTGGTCAAATGAAAAATAAGGTATCTAAATTACACTTTTGTCTAAATCATGCTCCTGGTGGATGTGCTTCTGCAGAAAAGGTCCCCTTTTCCCCTCCTTTCTCCAAATATAATCACACCTCTGAGACCGGGCAGTATTCTGTTATTTTTGTCTTTCTTTTATGAAATAATTGAAGCACACTGTTGGGAGTGTCTTATAATGGCCTTCTAAAATTTCTAGAGCTTACTGGAGGGTCAGGAGAGGCAGAGCATCTTATAATCTCCATGTAAATTTAGGGAATTCAGAAAGAGCTTTAAAGTCAGGCACTCCTGGGGTTGAATTCTGCCTTTACCATTTACTACCTCTTTGACTTTGGACAAGTATCCTTGAACTGCTTTTTCCTCATCTGCAATGCAAAAGAGTTGTGAGGATTCTGTGAGCTGATGTATGCAAGTCAAGCACCCATGGTTAGCCTGTGATGGGTTCTTACTGGATTTCTGTCTCTTCCCCTTCCTGTGCTCTGTTGCTTTGCTGAGGTCACCACCATAAAAGTTCTGTGAACTCATGGGACCAGAGCTGTCTTGTTCACCACTGCAGACAGAGACCCCAGCATACTGCTTTGTACATGGTGGGTCTCAGCAAATTTTTGCCCAGTGAATGAATACATGGTTGAATGCCCTGTATATTTAGGCCTCACTAAAAGTAGATGACATCAGTACAGAATAAAAGAAGGGGCTCCAAAGAGCTGCCACATTTATGAGACCCTAGGGGGTGCAAGATGAACAATGCCATGCAGGCTGCCATATGAAAGCATTGGTGGAGAAACTCTTCTCTTTTTCCTCTGAACTGGTCAAACCATCTGTGTTAGTTCATTTTCATGCTGCTTATAAAGACATACCCAAGACTGGGCAATTTACAAAAGAAAGAGGTTTAATGGACTTACAGTTCCACATGGCTGAGGAGGCCTCACAATCATGGCAGACGGCAAGAAGGAGCAAGTTACGTCTTACATGGATGGCAGCAGGCAAAGAGCGAGCTTGTGCAAGGGAACTCCCCTTTTAAAAACTATCAGATCTCACAAGACTCATTCACTATTATGAGAACAGCAGGGGAAAGACCTGCCCCCATGATTCAATTACCTCCCACTGGGTTCCTCCCACAACAAGTGGGAATTCAAGATGAGATTTGGGTGGGGACACAGTCAAACCATTTTCAACATCTTGGGGGACTGAGTTCAGTTCTCAGTTACACACTGGAGTGGGAAGCCAATGATTGTCAAGACTGCTGCAGCATAAATTATGTTTAAGTTAAAAAATAACAAAACAGGCTACAGAATTATCTGTTTATTATGTACATTGCCACGTAAGGATGTATACGCAGGTGAATAAGACTAGAAGGAAATATAGCAACATGCTAATAATAATATGGGTAGAGGATGGCTTGATTATGAATGATTTTTTAATCTTTTGTATTGAAAAGTTTTTGTAACATAGTTATGTTATTTTTACAATAAGAATGCAGGTTTTGATTAATGTAAGGTTAAATGTAAAAGAAAAGAGAAAAATTTAAGTATATCCCTTGCTACCCATACCCAAAGAGGGACATTGACAAACTCAAGTGGGACCACAGGAGAATGAACAGGATGAGGAAGGACTTTATGTTGCAAGATGGATCTTGAAGGACTTCAGGCTGTTCACTTGAAGGAAGGAGACTCTTAGGCGAAATGAGGACTGTTGTCAAAAGCTGACATCAGATAGTGGCAGTCAGGCTGTGAAATGTACATTCCAGAGGAGCAAACTTAAAGTCATTTCTAGCACTCGTATCTGCCTAGAACTGAGGCTCCCTGCCTTGGGAAGCACCAAAGCAGAAATTGGGGCTTCTTGGGCAGCCCCTCTCTGGGCTACAGACATGCCATCTGCACAGCGGGGCTGCAGCTCTCTGTCAGTCATTCTTTACCTGGGTACATGCCTCCCCAATCCTGACTTCCTGGAGTCATGGAGAGTAGTTTTTGCATCATATATTGTAAGTGTGAGCCAGAAGGGAGGTGTATGTGCAGTTTGAAAAAGCATCTTCAGAATGACCTTTGCTTTGACTTGTTTTTATTCATTTTATTTTGAATTTTAAACCACACTGAAGAAGGAGGCAATCATTTTATGTGAATCTTCATAAGGGGTTCCTGATTTTAAAAGGTTGACAAACTGCTCTGGAAAGGTGCTTCTCAAACTTTCACATGCATGCAAATCAGCTGGGAATTTGTGAATGTGCACAATCAGATTCAGTCTGAGATGCATTTCCAAGGAGCTCACAGGTGATGCTGGTGGTACTGGCTCATGGACTACTCAGAATCATCCCTGAGGCTCTTCTTGGCAGCCCCTGGGGCCCCTGGCTCCCTAGAATGGCAGAATATTGGTTTCTCATGTACAAGTCATTGGCCCATCCTTTGTAGAGTTTGTTGAATGGAGAGTAACCATGTAAGAATGTACCCACCACCTAATCCAGGCAGCAAATAAGAACTATCTTCAGAAGCAATATAACTAAGCATTCACTGCTCAGATTTACATCTTTTGTACATGTTTAAATCTGTGCCCATGTCGGTTTATCATTTGCAAATAATGCTCTGTTGTCTTAATCCTACTTTTATGGCTAATGATGTGTGTTTCATTCTCAAGTGTAGAATTGGAGTAAATATATATTTCTCAATAGCTTTCCCTCTAATCACTACCCAGGGCTGTGAGTCATTGGGATAACTCATGTATGAGGGAGCTTGTATCTGGAGTCCGTCCCTCAATGCCAGCCTTCTCTGGCTGCCTGTTACAGCCTTCGTGCGGGCGTTCATCTTCGCCTGTGCCTTCCCTGCAGGCTGAGGGAGCCACCACAACTTTCTCCATGAGTCTGCGAGGGCATGACAGGCCTGCCAATGCCATCGATCTTGTCCCCTTCCAAGCAGAATTGCTTCACTATCATTTCCAGGGATTTGTGATGTTTCTAATTTGATGATTGAGTATCGCTCTCCCCATCCCTGCTCAGCTGTAGATAGTGCTGTCTGTCCTGCAGACCTCAAGCCCATCCTGACTGTGGAGAAGCCCCATCCTTCCCAGAGGGTGGCACAGGACTGAGCATTCTAGGACTAGGACATGCAGATGCCTACTATGCTGCAGTGTACCCAAGCCCCTGGCTGGTCCGTACCCTGCTGTGCCCAAGCCCGCCAGACCCTTGCCTCCCTAGGTTAGGGCCAGACTCCACCTGCCTCTCTTGAGCCCACTTCTCTCCGCACCTGGACTCAGACCCTGACTTCTAACTCCATGTCAGAGCCAGCCCTCAGGGCCTTAGCAGCTCCGAAGACTTGCACCTCGAGCTTCATGGCATCCCCTATCTACTAGGCTGGTTTCTGAGCCCCAAACGTTGATTCTTTCCCCTCTTCCTTTCTCTGCCCATTATTTCTGCTGACTTTGTTGGTGTTTCAAGATGCCAAGGATCAGGGAATGCTGAGGGAGAGGAAATTCCAAGGCGGAGAGGGGGATGCAGGAGGGAATGAGCAAGGAGTAGGGTGGGATGAATCAACTGCAGGCTTTGGAATGGTGCTTCCTGATCATAAAAATGAGCACTTATACAGTATATGCAGTGTATATATTATTAAGTGTGCTGTGTGTATGTGTCTGCATAAAAAACATTCGTACATATAACACATCTTTGTGCCCAGCATTCTTCTCAGCTTGAAATGCAACGTCTCATTGAGTGTTCTCAGCAGCCGTATGGGGAGTGTATTATCATTAGCCCTGTATTATGGATAGAAACTGAAGGAAGAGGAGGGATAAAGTGACTTCCCAAGGTCACACAGCTGGCTGATCCAGGTGATCAGACTTCAGAGTTGACCATTATGTCTTGACCATTCTGTAATACTGTCTCAAGTTCCTAACTTGGGCAGGGTGGAGATATGGATCCCTCTGAACTTCTGATGACATCCAGGGACTCTCTCCCATAATATACATACACTGAACTAAAATTTTGCATTTAATTTCTATGGGTGGACTCACAAACTACTTGAAACTCATCTTTGAGCCCCAGGGTAACAACTCGTGCTTTAGAAGTTGTGCATATAAATGGCAATAATGATAATAGGAATTTACACTTTTTTTTTGAGCATTTACTGTGTTCTGGGTACAGTGCTAAAGGCTTTCCATGAATTATCTTGCTTACAACATTTCCATAATATTTCCATTCACCCACATTGCACAGATAAGAAAACTGAGGTTAAAGAGGTCAAGTCATTGTCTCAAGCTCAAGCAGCTAGTAAGCACCAGAGATGAACTAAAACCCAGCTCTGCTGGTTCCAAAGTCAGTGCTCTGTGCACTATGCAGCCAGCCCTGCTTAGGGCTGGTGGTGCCCTTGTAGACATAGGCCTGAGGGAGAGAAGGGGCAGTTTTGGGGATGGTTTAGAATGTATGCTTCTGGACTGTTTTACTGCCTAAACCTTTGGAGATTTGGACCCCAGCCCATGTCTGATGGAGTCTGCTGTTTGGCATAAGGAATTCTGTGCTTACCCAACAATTCGGCCCTATTTTGCAGAGCAGAAAGACAGAGTGGAGCGAAGAAGGAAAGTGCTGGTGCACCCAAAGGCAGAGCTGGACATGGGAGAGAAAAGGAAGTCTGTTTCAAGCTGTCTGTAAGACACTCTCAGAGTTAAGAGACCAGCAGGAGGTGGGGTGGGGGAGGGGAGCAAAGGAAGGCCTAGGGGAAGGAAGAGGTTTCAGGAAGCCTCCTTGATATGGTTTGGTTCTGTGTCTCCACCCAAATTTCATCTTGAATTATACTCCCATAATTCCCACATGTTGTGGGAGGGATCTGGTGGAAGGTAATTCGAATCATGGGGGTGGTTTCCCCTATATTATTCTCGTGGTAGTGAATAAGTCTCACGAGATCTGATGGTTTTATTCGAATTTTCCGCTTTTGCATCTTCCTCATTTTTCTCTTGTTGCCACCATGTAAGAAGTGCCTTTTGCCTGCCACCATGATTCTGAGGCCTCCCCAGCCATGTGGAATCGTAAGTCCAATTAAACCTCTTTTTCTTCCCAGTCTCGGGTATGTCTTTATCAGCAGCATGAAAATGGACTAATACAGTAAATTGGTACCAGTAAAGTGAGGTGTTGCTGAAAAGATACCCGAAAATGTGGAAGTGACTTTGGAACTGGGTAACAGGAAGAGGTTGAAATAGTTTGGAGGGCTCAGAAGAAGACAAGAAAATCTGTGAAAGTTTGAAACTTTGGAACCTCGTAGAGTTTTGTTGAACGCCCTTGACAAAAATGCTGATGGTGATATGAACAATAAGGTCCAGGCTGAGATGGTCTCGGATGGAGAGGAGGAACTTGTTGGAAACTGGAGCAGAGGTGACTCTTGTTATGTTTTAGCAAAGAGACTGGTGACATTTTGCCCCTGCCCTAGAGATTTGTGGAACTTTGAACTTGAGAGAGATGATTTAGGGTATCTGTCAGAAGAAATTTCTAAGCAGCAAAGCATTCAAGAAGTGACTTGGGGTGCTGTTAAAAACATTCCATTGTAAAAGAGAAACAGAGTATAAAAGTTCAGAAAATTTGCAGCCTGATGATGCAGTAGAAATGAAAAACCCATTTTTTGAGGAGAAATTCAAACAGGCTGCAAAAATTTGCATAAGTAACAAGGAGCCAAATGTTAATCCCCAAGACAATGGAAAAATGTCTCTAGGCCATGTCAGAGACCTTCAAAAGCAGCCCCTCCTATCACACCCCCAGAGGCCCAGGAGGAATAAGTGGTTTTGTGGGCCGGACCCAGGATCCCCATGCTGTGTGCAGCCTAGGACTTGGTGCCCTGTGTCCCAGACGCTCCAGCCATGGCTGAAAGGGGCCAACATAGAGCTCATGCTGTGGCTTCAGAGGGTGGAAGCCCCAAGTCTTGGCAGCTTCCATGTGGTGTTGAGTCTGCAGTTGCTCAGAAGTCAAGAATTGAGCTTTGGCAACCTCCACCTAGAATTCAGATGTATCCAAATGCCTGGATGCCCAGGCAAACGTTTGCTGTAGCAGCGGGGCCCTCATGGAGGACCTCTGCTAGGGCAGTGCAAGGGCAGTGCAGAAGGGAAATGTGGGATCAGAGCACCCACACAGAGTCCCTGCTGGGGCACCGCCTAGTGGAGCTGTGAGAAGAGGGCCACCATCTTCCAGACCCCAGAATGGTAGATCCACCTACAGCTTGCAGTGTGTGCCTGGAAAAGCAGCCCTCAATGCCAGCCCATGAAAGCAGCCAAGAGTGGGGCTATACCCTGCAAAGCCACAGGCCAGAGCTGCCCAAGACTATGGGAACCTACCTCTTGCATCAGCATGACCTGGATGCAAGACATGGAGTCAAAGGAGATCATTTTGGAGCTTTAAAATTTGACTGCCCCATCTGGATTTCGGACTTGCATAGGCCCTGTAACCCCTTGGTTTTGGCCAATTTCTCACATTTGGAATGGCTGTATTTACCCAATACCTGTACTGCCATTGTATCTAGGAAATAACTAGCTTGCTTTTGATTTTACAGGCTCATAGGCCTGTAGGAAGGGACTTGCCTTATCTCAGATGAGAGTTGGAGCTGTGGACTTTCGTGTTAATGCTGAACTGAGTTAAGACTTTGGGGGACTGTTGGGAAGGCACGATAGGTTTTGAAATATGAGGACATGAGATTTGGAGGGGCCAGGGGCGGAATGATATTGTTTGGCTGTTTACCCACCCAAATCTCAACTTGAAATTTACTCCCATAATTCCTACATGTTGTGGGAAGGAGCCTGTGGGAGGTAATTTGAATCATGGGGGCGGTTTCCCCCATACTGTTCTTGTGGTAGTGAATAAGTCTCATGAGATCTGATGGTTTTATCAGGGGTTTCTGCTTTTGCATCTTTCTCATTTTTCTCTTATTGCTACCATGTAAGAAGTGCCTTTTCACCTCCCACCATGATTCTGAGGCCTTCCCAGGCATGTGGAACTGTAAGTCCAATTCAACCACTTTTTCTTCCCAGTCTAGGGTATGTCTTTATCAGCAGTGTGAAAACAGACTAATACACTCCTCTTGCCCATAAGGGTTTGGCCATAGGTTTCTATAGCCAGTTTTGTTGCTTTGCTTCTCCAGGGACTGTCAGTGGTAGCATCAGAGAACAGAGTCTCAAACACCAGCAGAAGTGAGGGTGTGGCCGGAGGCCTTTCAGCAGAACAGGCCAAAGCAGAGCCAGGTTCAGCCACAGATGTTGGAGGCTGCCCTTGGCCGTCCTGTCCTCCCTTGTCTGGCTGTCCCGCCCTTGGGATGGACACTCACCTTGGGATCTCTTGCTCATGATCTTACCCCCAGAGGCCCTCCCTCTGCCCTCTTCACCACCTTCCCTGTCCTCCATGTCCTTCCTATACCCCCTGTCTTCACTGCCAGCTCAAATGCATGTCCTGAAACATGGCCGCAGCGGGACTTCCTGGCTTGGCCATTTTACAGCATCCACATTAAAGTGACTGTCAGAATGTATAAGCTGCTCTTTTGTTACCAGTCATGTGTACCATGGACACCCCTGATAGATGTCAATGACATGTGTTACTTGGTAATAAAAATAGTTAAAGGCTTAAGGGTTTATTTTTAGGTTGGGTCCAAATGCTACCTCAGAATGCCTCTGCAGAGTCTCGGAGGGCCTGGTGGGTGCTTGCCTGGTTTTTCTTTGAGCTATTGGCAGCACCTGGGTCCCAGCAAGGTCAAGGGCTATGGTAAGATGTGCTCTTGCTGATTTTAGATTCACCAAGTTCACAAAGAAGTTAAGAGTCCAAAGAGCCACATCTATCTTGCTGGACTTCCCATCAGAGGGGAAGCCAGCACACTTGTGACATTGGGATCTTATCCATCTTGATGACCTGAATGCTTTCACCTCTAGGGCCATGCATATAGATGACAATAATAGTGCCAGGTTATAAGGCCTCCAGGAGGTCTTGTAGGAGCCAGCACTGAAGCGTGTGCCTTTGTGTGTGATGGTGGGGATGCACTGTGGTCACAGTGAGCTATGGTGCCCAGCAATCTCTTTCACTCATCTGAGTAACAATATTAATAATATTAATGGCTACTATTATTGAGCACTTACTATGTACCAGGCACTGCTCTAAACACTTTGCATATATTAACCCTTTTAAGTCTTACAAGAACCCTATGAAATAGGTGTTGCCATTCTACAGATGAGGAAGCTGAGGCTTAGGGAGATTGAGTGACTTGTAAGTGGTAGTGCTGGGATTTGAGGCCCGTGAGTCAGGTAATTGAGCCCCTGAGCCCCTCTCAGAACACAGATAGCAGAGAAGCAGTGAGTGGTGGCCCTGGGTGCTAAAGAAGAGCCGGGGCATGGTCTTCCATGGTGAGGCAGCCTTGGTGCCCTGTGTCCCGGCTGCTCCAGCCATTGCTAAATGGGGCCAATCCAACATCTGGATCAGCCAAGGAGGGACAGCCATCAGAGTGCAGTCTGCCTTGAGGTCAGAGTGAGATGTGGCACACAAGGGCCTGGCATGGAGCCTGGCACACTGTCCAGCAGGCTTCTCACCACGGCACCCTTGACATTCAGGACTATGGAGTTTCTTCGTTGTAAGGAGCGGTCCTCCACCTTGTAGGATATTTAGCAGCATCCCTGGCCTGCCAGTAGCCACCCCCTCCCCATTGCAGAGAAGAAAAATGTCCTTAGACATTGGCCAATGTCCCAGGCAGGGTGGGGGTGAAGCAAGCTTGCTGCGGGGATTGGGAAGTGTGAGCTTCCTTTTCTGCCAAAGACTCTTCCACGGCTACAGGTTATGGTCTCTTATGGAATAGCTGTCTCCAGTTGTGACAGAAAGCCGACTTTTCTGACCTGGGGATACAGGTGGGTAGGGCCTTTGTGCATCTCAACAACCAGGCAGAAGCATGGCTGGGGGAGGAATGGGGACCACGAAGATCAGGCCTGACTGAGAGGGGACTGGACAGTGACCACTTTCCAAGCCTTCACAGCCTTTTTATCCTTTTCCATTAAAGGGATTCATGACACTTCTGTTACTCCATTTCTGCAAAGAATCAATTGAAAAGATCAAAAATATGGCATCTGGAGAATGTAAAATTAGATTCTTAAAAAATACAAAGTGGAAGAGAGAAGAAAAAAAAAAAGAAACAGGGAGCCCCATGTCTTGCACAAATCCTGCATTTGTTGCCTGGGAGCTGAGCAATCCTGGCTCCAGATGAGAAGGAATTCCAGGATGCCTGGGGGCGAGGTACGCTGGGGAGGGCAAGGCAGCCTTAGAGCTCCCCCAAGGCTGCCGCGGTTGCATGTCCTCCCCCAGGGTCCCTGCATCCTCTGCCTCCTGGTCTTTCTCCTTCCCATCCTTTGATATATATGTTTTCAGTATATAAATACATTCTAATTATAGAAAACTTGGAAAATGAAGACTGTCATAAAGAAGAATTTTTAAAAGTCAGCTGTCGTGTTGGCACCCAGAAAGAGCCACTGATAACACACCCTCACACACTTATGCATTGATTTTACCCAAACTGAATCCTACTGTCTGTTCCTTAGCTGCCTGCAGTCATGTTTCAGAGCCTCCCTCGCCTGCAGATCCACTTCTTAGGATGTTCATTCCCCTGACCCAGGGGCCTGTTCTTGGCTGGTCCTTAGGGGCCTGTTCTTGGCTGGTTCTCCTTTTCCTCTGTGGCATCAATCCTGTTGACCTTTTCCGTCCTGGTCCTCACCCTCAGCTCCTGGCACCCTGTGCCTTCCTGGCATTCTTCTTTCCCTCTCTTATAGAACTCACAAATGTGATGAAATCCAACGAGCCAATCATGGCCATGGCTGTGGCTTCCATCAGGCCAGAGGTGGCCCTATGATGACCTGATGGTCCAGCATGGTGGGGGTGAGAGGGACCTTTGAATGAACACAGATGAGATGGGACCAGCCAGGCAAGAGTCCAAGGGAGTGGTGGTTGACAGGGATTCAGCCCAGAGGGATCTAGGCAGGGGAATTAGGAAAGCAATTACCCATCAGGATCCAGGGTGTGCTACAATACCGACAATGTCAACTTTTACTACTTGTGTTCATTCATTCATTCATTCATTCATTCATGTATTCATTCCCCACATAGTTACTGAGCACCTGTTAGGGGCCAGGCACTGAGGGAGACCATATAATGTGTTAATTATACTGGGCCATGTGGTCACTCTGCAGGGTTGAACAGACATTGCAAAAACAGTAGGGGAACAAAATACACAGATTCCCATCTCTCCCAAACTTAGTCTCTAGTAAGGGAGATTAGTAAATAAACTAGGAAACAGACAGAATGATTACAGACTTGATAAGCTTCTGAAGGAAAGAAATAGGGTGCTAGAATTGATATGGCCTGGGGAACCTACTTGGGTGGCATGAATATTCTGGAAGGACCCACTTAGGATGAGGGGCTGATGGAAGAGAGTGTCAGATGGAGGCACATCTAGCAAAAAGCTGTGAGCCAGGAAGGCGGTGGCCTTTTGAGGCACAGAAGCAGGGCCCATGGGTCTCTGCTCCACCCATCTCAGCCCTTGGAGTGTAGCTTTTGTTGGTCACTGGAAGCATCTTGACTTCTGATGATACTGATAGCTTCATCCTTTTGCATGTGTAGCAGTGACCTTAGGGTCACAATGTCACCAAATACTTGAGCTATGACTTGGGAAACTCTTGAGCCTAGCAGGGCCTTAGGGATATTATTGTCATTGCTCACTTACTTGTGTCCTGCCATGACCCCTCATGCTTCTGTCCTATGAGACACAGCAAGTGGCCCAGTCTCTAGATTTGCAAATGGGGACCAGGGCTGGGTTTCATTGCCTGGGACATTCACTGATCACCACCTAAGAAGCAGCAGGTCCTAAAGTTTGGTTTAGACGAGGGCTGCACCCAAGGTTCAAGGCTAGTTGAGATCTAAAAATATAGCATCCATGGGTTCCAGCTTGTAAAACAGCTTTATGTCTGGCAGGTGGTAGAGCAATCATGTAATTCAGGGCTGGGGTGTGGGGAGCAGGGTCCAGGCTTCTGGGGACCAGGGCTGACCAGCCCTAATAAAGTAGGGTGAACAGTGCTGAAGGCCAGGTATGTGGTTGCAACCAGGGTGGGCAGCCCACTGGGCACTCAGACCCTCAGAGTCACTCAGACCCACTCCAAACCCAGATCCCCAGACAGCAGGCATAGGTGGTGATTCCATCTCTAAACCCTGCCTTCTCCCTGTCTCGTCTGCCTCGGTGGATATAGACTTCCTCTGCTACTGTGGGCCCTTCACATACTTCATTCTGATTCCACAACCTTGCACGCTGTGGCTCAACAACTTCCCTCTCCTTAGGGTAGGTCTTGGTTTATTTATCTTCATAAATTTTGTTTGATAGCTATAGGAATGTAGAGGATTTGTTTTTATATCGTCATCACCATCATTTCCAGCCCTTGCTGTAGGTCAGGCATCATGCTAAGTGCCTTCCCTATACCACCCTGTTGAATCATCACAAAGATCATCTGGGATAGGTACTGTCATTATCTCCATTTTGCAGGTACAGAAACAAGGATGAGAGAGGGGAAGTGACCTACCTGGGGTAACACAGCAAGTAAATGGCAGAGCTGGAGTCTGACTGAGGTGCACCCATGCTCTACCCAGCTCCTGTGTGATGCAGGAACCTGGGAATGGGACCCTGTTTCTCCCAGCTCAAAAGCCATCCTTGGCAAATGGAGTTATCACCCCACTACAGCTGTCCCAACTAGGTGACTATGATTGGCTTTCCCTCCTCCCACACCCCTACTCCCAGGCTAGTTTTCTCTTTCAGGCCAGGAGAAGCCAAGCCTACCAGAAGTAGCTCTGGCCAATGTCACTGCCAGCCCAGAGCATGGCTCACCTCCTCACCCCAACCCCCAGCTCGCCTGCCAGTGCTCAGATGTGTGGTGCTATAAAAAGCCAAGTAGTAATATGCAAATTGCCCTGATTATTTATGGCCAAGTTAGTAAATAAGCCAGAGAGACAAGGTGGGTAGTTGTTTTTATGATCTCTGCAGTCCTTGCAGGAAAATCTACAGTAGGCAGAGTCTGGGTGAGCAGAGCTGGAGCCCATGGTTTAACAAACACAGCCTAATTATCAGGCACTGGGGACGAACAAGCGAGGGGGCTTGTGAAAGGGAGTAACGGGAAGCAGTGGCCAAGAGGCGGAGGCAAGGGGCTGGAGGACTGAGTGTGGCAGCTGGACCCTCTCTGCCCACCTCTCTCTGGCTCAGCCTTTGAGCTGCCTGCCGGGAGGGGGCGGGGACTGAGACACCAATCAGTGTAAGGGGCTGTAGTGTTGCTGGGAGGAGAGGGGTCCTGTCAGTTTGCCAGGGCATCGCCTTCACCAGGAGCCTCCCACTCTAAAGCTGCAGGAAACAGCATAGAAACAGCGAGAGGCTCAGGGCTTAGGGGGTCTAGGAGAAGGAAGAAGGGAAGCTTCCTGCCAGCCATCAGCCTGTGCTGAGGTTGGCATGGCATCCTGGGTGTGCACCTGAATTAGTTTTCAGCGCTGTTGCATTTCTGTGGTTCAAGCCCTTGGGAGATTGTGATCAGGTTGGAATCAAGCAGAGAGACCAGGGCAGAGGCTATGGTGCTCAAGGGACTTGAGGAGATCAAGAGTCCAAGCAGCCACAGGGCAGAGTCAGCAGAGCTGCTGGGCTTTCGCTCCCCCTCTCTGCTCGGCTCAGGTATCACTGGGAATGGAGGGGAGACACAGCAGATCTGGTAGATGCCACATCCATAGTTCATTGGTTGGAGCTAATGACCCCGAGAGCAACCAGCAACCCAAAAGGAGGGAGTTAGTGGATTGATACCCCAGCCTCCTCTGCCTGTAATAGGATGACTCTGAGTTGTGTGTTCTATGCCTACTCCCAGTGTTCCCTGATAGGATTTAGCTCCATTGACTCCCAGTGGTACCTTATATGACTAGGTCCCCTTTCTCAACTGCCTTCTCTTTCCTGTTTCATATCCCTCCCCTCACTGTGCTCTTGGGGTCAACTCCCAGATAAGCTCACTCATAGCCAAATCTTTAACACAGGTCCTGTTTTAAGTGGAAATCCAACTCAGATGATATAGCTAACAGGTGCTGAACATTTTGATAGAAATAATTGTGATAACTATGAGCACTTATTCTGTGCTAGACACCATTCAGAACATTTTGCCTGTATTAAGTTATTGAAATCTCTCAACAGTCTATAAGGTAGATACCATTGTTAACTGTACATTTGATGAAGGGGAAAATGGAGCACAGATATGTTAAGGAACTTACCCAAGGTCACACAGCCGAGCCAGGATGCAAAACAAAACACTACTAGCTTTAGAGACTATTTTCCTAATTATTACACTAAATTGCAGGCCTTTCAGATATTCTCCAAAGGCCTCTTCATTCCAGGCCTTATGCTTAGCATTGGGATCCACAGATGAAGCAGATATGGGCCCTGACCTTGGAGAGCTCAAAGTCTTGAGGCAGAAACATGAAGGAAATAGACAAGCCAGTGCAGCGTCGAGGGGTGTGTCCAGAGCTGGGCGAATTTAGAGGTAGAGCACTAGGAATCTGGGAAGGTGTCACTAAGGAGATGTCACTTGAACACAAGTCTTAAAGAAGAAATGGGAGTTGGGAGATAGCAGGGGGATAAATGGGGTGGGAAGAATAGTCCAGGCAGGGGAACAGTGGTATAAAGGAGCTGAAGTGAGTGTACCATGGTGATATTCAGGGAATTGAATGCCATTCTATATGGCTGGTGTGATATTGTGAAATATATATTTGGTCTTTGTCTCTTGTCCTGACATACGGCTGCTGAAATCCTTGGAATCTCCAAAGTGATACACATCTTATGAATGCTAGTGGGTTGACTGTTGGCTTGCCATCCCTAAATATCTTCAAGATGGGGGTTGGGGCCGGGCGCGGTGGCTCAAGCCTGTAATCCCAGCACTTTGGGAGGCCGAGACGGGTGGATCACGAGGTCAGGAGATCAAGACCATCCTGGCTAACACGGTGAAACCCCGTCTCTACTAAAAATACAAAAAAAAAAACTAGCCGGGCGAGGTGGCGGGCGCCTGTAGTCCTAGCTACTCAGGAGGCTGAGGCAGGAGAATGGCGTGAACCCGGGAGGTGGAGCTTGCAGTGAGCTGAGATCCGGCCACTGCACTTCAGCCTGGGCGACAGAGCGAGACTCCGTCTCAAAAAAAAAAAAAAAAAAAAAAAGATGGGGGTTGGTTACTGGGAAGACCAAGCCATGATTAAAGAGTTGGGATTTTCAGTGTCAACTTGCAACCTCAGAAGGAGAGAGGGGCTGAAGGTTGAGTTGATCACCCCTGGCCTGTGATTTAATTAATCATGCCTATGTAGTGAAGATTCTATAAAAACTCAGAAAGACTGGGCTCAAGGAGCTTCCAGATAGTGGAACACGTGGAGGTTCTTGGAGAGTGACATGCTCAAAGAAGATGTGGAAGCTCCATGCCCCTTCCTGCATACCTTGCCCTGTCCATCTCTTCATCTGGTGGTCATTGGTATCTTCTGTAATATTCTTTATAATAAACCAGTAAATGTAAGTCAGTGTTTCCCTGAGTCCTATGAACCACATTAGCAAATTAATCAAATCTGGGGAGGGGGGTTCTGGGAATCTTGCTTTACAGTCAGTTGGTCAGAAGTAAAGGTAAAACAACCTGGGTCTTGTGATTGACATCTGCAGTGGGAGGCAGTCTTGTGAGACTGAGCCCTTAACCTACAGGACCTGATGCTAACTCCAGGTAGATGTCAGAGTTGAATTGTATTGTAGGACATCCAGCCTGCCTCCACTGTAGAAATGATTGCTTATTTGCTGTGTGGGGAACCCCATCCCACCTCCTTTTGGTTACAGAGGTATTCTGTGTTGATTGTCGTGGAGTGAGAGCAGAGGAAAAACAGTTTGTTTTCCTACAGCTGAAAAGTTGGGAGTAGGCTGGCTATTTGCTTGTTTATTGTTATTGTTGTTTGGGGAGAGAGTGGATGACTGCTGGGAGAAGCAGCAGAGGCCAGATTACAAAGGGTCTTGTCACCATGCCAGGGGGAGGCAAAGCTACCCAGAGCTCCAACTGTGTTTACAATGTTTTATTTCCTTTGTGGGTGTTGTATATACAGGTGCTTATTATATGATTCTTCATCCTTGTGTCTCTGAAAGATTCTTAGTTTTGAAAATGATGTAGAAAAAATAGAAGCATTTAGGAGGTAAACAAACCCAAAGGATAGACTGAAATCATCACCTCTCCTTACAGAGACGTAGTTCTGGGAAGGTGCCCTAAAGTCTCAAGCTTTCTTTGCATAAACTCACACGATCAGAGACAATCACCAACTCCAAGAATGTTAGACAGTGGCCTGGTTGGAAACCACTTTTATAGTTTGGATCTCAGACCCAAGGACAAAAGTTCACTCATGTCTGTCTTTAGTGCAAGTTCTCTAGATTAAGCCTGAGGAAACTTTTAGGATTCTGGTCTTAGTTATCTAGGACGTTCCTGCTGGCTTCGTACTAGTCATAAGTTGATCAGTATGCCACCTCTGTTCCCAAACAAGATATTAAAAATTACAGGGCAAATGCAATGTAGTATCCTGGATTGGATCTCGGAAGAGAAGAAGGACATTTGTGGAAAATCAGGCAAAATCCGATAAAGTCTACAGCTTAGTGAATAGTAAAATACCTATGTTAATTTCTCAGTCTTGACAAATGTGCCATGGTTATTTAAGCTGTTGACATTTAGGAAAAATTGGATAAAGAGTATATAGGAACTTTCTGTGCCATCTTTGCAGCTTTTCTATAAATCTGAAATTATTTCAAAATTAGGAGTCTATTTAAAAATTCAGGTGGGTTGGGCAGGGCTAAGGATTTAGCTCTGTCGCAGGCCACTAGAGCCCTCTTCCCAGTTGACGACTGTGTAGAGTTGTTGAGCCAGTAATCAGTGGGTCTTATTGTGATAAACTCTAGCTCATCTTTCCCTTTCTTGTGCATTTATAAGTGCCTTGTTGAAGCTAGTATATTCCATATCTGTTGTATTTTCCTGCTTTCCCACCCAGTAACTCTTTTCAAAAGGAAATAAAGATGATAATAATGCACTTTGCAGAGAAACTCAACTTGATCAAAAGATTTGCCAGAGGATGCCTGGAAATAGCATGGTTTCTTACCACATTTTAAGAAATTTATCTACTAAAGTTGCATGTTCATATGCCTTTTCAGACTCTGAAGCAATGCAGACTTGTTTTGCTGAAGAAACAAAGGGAGAAAGAGGGATTCTAGGGTAGTAGAGCACCGCAGTCATAATGGACCCGTATTGAACCTACACGTGCCATTACATGTTAACCTTTCTTGGAGCTTTCTTGTGTCCACTTCGCTAGGAGGGACCCAAGAAGGTGGACTAAAGGAGAGCCAGTCACCCATGGAAGCATCCCATTTTGACTTCGAGATCTGGTGACCTTTCAGTCTTTCCCAGACAGGCTACATGGCAAATTGTCCTCCACTTACATCATTCTAATTGTCCCTGCTGATTAATGAGGTCATTTACAGTATCAATTATTATCCTATCAAGAGAATGAATATGAGACTGAAACAAATGCCCATGAACTTGCTTATTCTATTAAAAAATAAAGTAATGAGAGATGATTGATGGTGTGTGCCCCAAGAGAAGGCACGGGAAGGGATAGACAGGAGAGAGAGGTAGAAATGAGCATGTTCTGATTAGGGGTTAAAAGAGGCTTTTGTTTAAAAGTAGTTTGCTGTTGACCTCTTCCTTCCAAAGCCACTTCTTGAGAGAGCTCTCCAAACTCCTTGTCTCACGTGCTTCCTTCCCATCACCAGCTTCCCGTTTGTCCCCCAGTTTCAGCCTTGCCACTGACACTACTCCCGAGCAGGTCACCACCACTGTCCTCATTGCCAAATCCACAGACCCTCTTGGTCGTCTCTTATCGAGCCCCTCAAAAGTGTTTGCTGCCAATGACCTAATTCTTCTGGAAACACTTATACCACCAATTCCTCATTCATTCATTCATTCAATCTTGTGTATATTTACTGAGCATCCACTGTGCACCAGGCACCGAGCCAGGGACTGAGCATACTAGAGTAAGCATGATGGACACAGTCCTTCTTGTTCTAAATGGAGTTTGCATTCAGATAGAGGAAGATAGGCAATTAACAAGTACACACATATAAATGAGCTGTGTTAGTCTGGGTTCTCCAGAGAAATACAACCTACAGGATACTCAATAGATCCTATAGGATACTCTCTCTCTGTTTCTTACACACACACACACGTATACACACACACAGACACAGTTGTTCTATTTCGGCCCTTAATGGATTGGATGATCCCCACCCCCATTAGTGAGGGCAGTATACTGATTCAAATGTTAATCTCAACCAGAACCTCCCTCACAGACACACCCAGAATAATGTTTAACCAAATATCTGGGCATCCTGTGCCCTGTAAAGTTGGCATCTGATATTAACCATCACAAATCCACCCCTTGTCAACTCAGCACTATATACATCTTAAAACACACTTAATTGCTAAATAAAGACAATAACAAACTTACAATTTTGCCTAACATGATATGACTATCCTGCATACTATTGAAAAGGCATTAACCCCTCACCCAGAGGAGGAGACAAAATCTTGAAATGATGTTTACTCTTCTTGATATCCTGCAACTTAAATACTATGGTGTAAAAATAACAATACTTAAATACCATAACATAAAGTTATTATATCTTATGTTATATGAAAAGGGAATAAGAAAACAAATATGTATTACTTAATATGTATGTATGTGTGTATATATTTATATATTTATATTTATATATATTTATATACACATATATGAATAGATATATCCTTATATACACATGCAAACACTCATAACAAAATAAAGAGGGATACTCATAACAATGACAGTCTTTATTTCTGTAACTGGCCATGTGGTCACAGCTGGTATTTATAACTAACTCTTTCACTACCCATTCTGTATTCCTTTTGTCTTCAGCAAGCATCACAGCTGATCATGGTTCTTTCCCACGTAGGGTGACCTAAACTTAAAGTGCCTGAGCCATTAATAGTCCTGCCCTGATTGAGTTGTTCTGATTTTTTCATTGACCTTAATCATAGGCCATGATAATACTAAGAGACGCCCTAAGGGATCTTCTTTATTCCAGACATACTCTTCCTTACCTCCATTGTGGAGTAGCAGTCCCATTTCCGTTCGGTAGCCATAATCAATCACCCTGGCTAGCATAGTTACTCTTTTCTTTGCCTGTTGATTCAGAGGTATGAGAGGTATGAGGAGTACAAAGTGGCCAGGTAGCAGTCTTAACTTTCAGCACAGTAGGATCATTGTTGTAACACCTGGAACTAAGACCTCTGGGCTAGCATAGCATTAACTTTCAGCTCAGTAGGACCATTGTTGTGACACCTGGTGGAGGCATATTCCTCCCTTTGGAACTAAGACCTCTGGGCTAGCATAGCATAAGGTCATAGAACAGGAAGCAGACATTTTGTTAGTCTGTCACTAGAGATGATAGTGAGTGGAGCTACTGCTATTTCCATCCCTTGATTTCTAGACTTGTGAATCCTGGCTATGGGAGAAAGAGCACTATATATGGATGCTGATTCAGAGCATATGCAACCTTCTGGAGAACCGTGCCCCAGCCCTGCAAGGTATTGCCACCTAGCTGGCATTGTAATTGAGTCTTCAAAAGGCCATTTCACTGTTTTACCAAGCCAGCTGCTTCAGGATGGAGGGCTTACATGGTAGGACCAGTGAATCCCATGAGCATGAGCCCACTGCCACACTTCTTTGGCTATAAAGTGAGTTTATTAATCAGAAGCAGCACAGTGTGGAATACCATGACAGTGGATAAGGCATTATGTAAGTCCAAGGATGGTAGTTTTGGCAGAAGCATTGCATACCGGGAAGGCAAATTCATATCCAAAACAACTGTCTATTACAGTAAGAACAAAACACTTCCCCTTCTGCAATGGAAGCAGCCCAGTGTTATCAAACTGCCACCAGGGTAGTTGGCTTATCACCCCAGGGAAGGGTACCATATTGGGAACCCCGCTTCTGGTACCAAAATCTGTTTTGGTCTCTTTGGGTTGCCATCACAAAATACTCATAGACTGGGTGGCTTAAGTAATAGAAATTTATTTTCTAACTGTCCTGGAGGCTAAAATGCAAGATCAGGGTGCCAAAATGGCATGATTCTTGTGAGAGGTTTTATTCTGGCTTGCAGATGGCTGCATTCTCACTGCATCTTCACATTGCAGAGAGAGTTGGCAAGAGAGGCAGACAAAGGTGTCCCTTCTCATAAGGGCACTACTCTCATGATGGAAGTCCCATCCTCATGACCTCATCTAATCTTAATTACCTCCCAAAGATCCCACCTCCAAATACCAATACATTGAGGTTCAGGGCTTCAACATATAAACTTTGGGAGCACACAAGCACTGAGTCCGTTACATAAGCCGTTCAGGTAGTGGTAAATGTTATGAGAAAAATAAAGCAGAGCAACTGGCAGAGTATGACGAGGTGCAATCAATGGAACCTGATTGGGAAGTGATACCTCAATTGTTTTCACATGTCAGTCCCTTAAATCTCGCCACTGTCTTCAGGGTTTTGTGTCTTCTTTTGTGGCACCTCACTCTCGATACACTTGGATTGGATCTTACGGGTGAGCAAGTCCCTGTTTTACAGAGTGTGTCACTAAAAGGGATTTAAAAGATGGCATCTGGGGTTGGGGGGGCAAAACCCAGTTCCAAATTCCAGCTGAAAATTATCCTAAGGGTCCAGGCAGAAAAGCAGAATTCAGGGATAAGGCAACAGTTCAGAATCCAGGGTCATCTACCGTAATATGAACGATGCTCCTGAAAGATGTGCAACATAGTGACCCTGAAAAATCCTAGAAGCTGAAGCAGAGTTACAGGTTCACATCAGACGCTGGGAAGCAGGGCCTGAGAAAGTCCCTGAACCACCTGCAAAAACTCTCCAGTGACCAAGCTCTCTTACTGCCCCTGTGGCTCCTCCCTCTCTTATTTACAGATGAGGCCCACAGGCAAAGCCTCTTTACTATTAGCTGCAAATATCAATGGTTTGGATATAATTCAGGTTGACCCTCCACTGTTCACAACCTGTGACCTGGGCTTGGGTAATCACGTTTCACACTGCACAGCTGTGGGCTCAGCATACCCTGCAATCCTAGCCTGAGCAAAACCCCCGGAACCCCTCTTGCTGAGAAGTGTCTCTCCACAGTTCCTTCTGGAGAAGGAACCATGGTTCTGGGGACCATGGTTCTGGAAGCTCCTGTTTATCCTGGTTCCCTGGAGTATTGGAAACAATGGGCATGGTGTCCTGGTGCCTGACCCTGCCCTCCAAGTGGGCCAACAAGCATTTCTATCTAGTTCACAAAGACAGGGCCTGATATTCTCCCATTTCATGGCGAACACCTTCTGGTGGTGGCTGTGCAGCAGCTGATAATAATGATGATGTTTGGTATTAACGTGTGCACAGGTGCTGCCTGTAGCACTCTGTAAAGTGCTGTCTTTAAATGGAGACGTAATCTTTCAAACCAGGTGCAGTGCTCAAAACCGGCTCTGGCGGCCAACAGGAAGTGCATTGTGGTACAGAGCAGGTAAGGAGAGGACTCCTATTCTCTCTGCCTGTCTTCTCCATCCTCTTGCAGGCATGTTCGCATCTTGAGCCTTCTTAGAGTTCTCAGAGGCTCCACCTGCTCCCTCCCCAGGTTGGCCCCAGCAGCTGTTTAAGGGGGTAGGTGGGCACAAAGCCCTCAGGATGGAGAATCTGCTGACCATTCACTGATATTTTTACAATTGTTGTTGTCTGTGTCTCTCTGATACATGAGGAACAAAAAATGCAGAGATCTTCCAGATGATGCCAGTCCTAGCCTGGCACCATCTGAGGGCCTGGGTAAATCTCAGCTGTTCCATCAAACCTCCTGGAGTGGTCCGAACTTTAAGGACTGCCTTGACAGAGAGCAGTTTCCATTCCTAAATGGGTGATGTCACTAAGCCTGATTTAGGGGAGGTAGATATGGAAGGTAGCACCTGTGCACGGGTTAATAACAAACATCATCATTATTATCAGCTGCTGCATAGCCACCGCCAGAAGGCGTTGGCCATGAAGTGGGAGGCAGGCTTCTGGAACATGACGACCTCTCTTCCTCAAAGCTTCCTTCCCCATTTCCATCCTTGCCAACCTCCTGACACATGGTGTTGGATACTTCAGTCTCTGTCATGGAAGACCAAGCTGGCTCAGGGGTTTTCAGGCTTCTGTGGAAGTAAATGAAGTCTGCATCTGCTAGAAGGTTGGGCAGCCTCCAGAAAAATCCCCTCTCATGGGGAGCCTGGTAATTAAGTAGTCATGGCAAACAAGTGGAGGAGGAACATCTGTTTGTATCCATTTGTTCTCCTGTCATTAGTTGGGGAACGATTCTATAAATTACATGTAAAGTTGTGTTTTGTCTTTCCTCTGCTTGTACCATCCTCTTTGTTTAAGATGACCTCAGTATCCTACCACAGACCGCCATGCCCTTTGGATGATTGGCTAACAATTTATCTTTTTAGATCAGCTCAGACTGATGCATCAGATTCCCTGGATGCATCCTTATCACTGCACTTACTATTTTGCATTGTAACTGTGTTCAATAATAATAAAATTAATTACCTCCTATGGTGTATCTGGCACTGTTCTCAATGCTAGGGTTAGATAAGTGAACTAAATGGATAGAAATCCCTGCCCTCGTGGAATTCACACACTGGTGGGAAAAGGTAGACTTAATAAATAAGGAGTGATCAAATATATAGGAAGTCAGATTATGGTAAGTGTTAGGAGAAATGCAGGACAAGGGGAATCAGGAATCAGGAAATGGGACAGGAGGGGAGGAGGGTTGCAATTTTAAATAGAGTAGTCATCAAAGCCTCTGTGTAAAGGATATGTGAACAAAGACCTGCAGAAGATGAAGGAACAAGCCATACACATCTGGGGGAAGAGATGAGGTAGCTGGAGGAAACTGAGAGAAGAGCAGGTGTAAAGGCCCTGAGGCAGAACTTGCTAGGTGTGTTTTAGGAACAGCAAGTGGCCGTTATGGTTATAGTGAGTGAGCAGGGGGAGGTAGTTGGTGATAAGGAGGGGGGTGATGGAGTGGGAACAGGTAGTGGCAGCAGAGGATTCCCCAGGGACTTTAGACCATTACGAAGACTTTGGCTTTTTTTTTTTTTTTTGCTGTATTTATTTATTTTTAATTTTTATTTTTTATTATACTTTTAAGTTCTAGGGTACATGTGCACAACATGCAGGTTTGTTACATATGTATAAATGTGCCATGTTGGTGTGCTGCACCCATTAACTCATCATTTACATTAGGTGTATCTCCTAATGCTATCCCTCCCCCCTCCCCACAGCAGGCCTCAATGTGTGATGTTCTCCTTCCTATGTCCAAACGATCTCATTGTTCAATTCCCACCTATGAGTGAGAACATGTGGTGTTTGGTTTTCTGTTCTTGTGATAGTTTGCTGAGAATGATGGTTTCCAGCTGCATCCATGTCTCTACGAAGGACACAAACTCATCCTTTTTTATGGCTACATAGTATTCCATGGTGTTTATGTACCACATTTTCTTAATCCACGGACATTTGGGTTGATTCCAAGTCTTTTGTGAATGGTGCCGCAATAAACATGTGTGCATGTGTCTTTATAGCAGCATGATTTATAATCCTTTGGGTATATACTCAGTAATGGGATGGGTGGGTCAAATGGTATTTCTAGTTCTAGATCCTTGAGGAATCGC
This sequence comes from Theropithecus gelada, assembly GCF_003255815.1. Lineage (NCBI taxonomy): Eukaryota > Metazoa > Chordata > Mammalia > Primates > Cercopithecidae > Theropithecus > Theropithecus gelada. Next base: position 61,699,086 of record NC_037668.1, on the reverse strand, counting down.
CATACTGTTTTCCATAATGGTTGAACTAGTTTACGGTCCCACCAACAGTATAAAAGTGTTCCTATTTCTCCACATCCTCTCCAGCACCTGTTTCCTGACTTTTTAATGATTGCCATTCTAACTGGTGTGAGATGGTATCTCATTGTGGTTTTGATTTGCATTTCCCTGATGGCGAGTGATGATGAGCATTTTTTCATGTGTCTGTTGGCTTTATAAATGTCTTCTTTTGAGAAGTGTCTGTTCATATCCTTTGCCCACTTTTTGATGGGGTTGTTTTTTATTGTAAATTTGTTTGAGTTCTTTGTAGATTCTGGATATTAGCCCTTTGTCACATGAGTAGATTGCAAAAATGTTCTCCCATTCTGTAGGTTGCCTGTTCACTCTGATGGTAGTAGTTTCTTTTGCTGTTCAGAAACTCTTTAGTTTAATTAGATCCCATTTGTCAATTTTGGCTTTTGTTGCCATTGCTTTTGGTGTTTTAGACATGAAGTCCTTGCCCATGCCTCTGTCCTGAATGGTATTACCTAGGTTTTCTTCTAGGGTTTTTATGGTTTTAGGTCTAACATTTAAGTCTCTAATCCATCTTGAATTAATTTTCTGTATAAGGAGAAAGGAAAGGATCCAGTTTCAGCTTTCTACTCATGGCTAGCCAATTTTCCCAGCACCATTTATTAAATAGGGAATCTTTTCCCCATTTCTTGTTTTTGTCAGGTTTGTCAAAGATCAGATGGCTGTAGATGTGTGGCATTATTTCTGAGGGCTCTGTTCTGTTCCATTGGTCTATATCTCTGTTTTGGTACCAGTACCATGCTGTTTTGGTTACTGTAGCCTTGTAGTATAGTTTGAAGTCAGGTAGCATGATGCCTCCAGCTTTGTTCTTTTGGCTCAGGATTGTCTTGGCAATGTGGGCTCTTTTTTGGTTCCATATGAACTTTAAGGCAGTTTTTTCTAATTCTGTGAAGAAAGTCATTGGTAGCTTAATGGGGATGGCATTGAATCTATAAATTACCTTGGGCAGTATGGCCATTTTCACAATATTGATTCTTCCTATCCATGAGCATGGTATGTTCTTCCATTTGTTTGTGTCCTCTTTTATTTCACTGAGCAGTGGTTTGTAGTTCTCCTTGAAGAGGTCCTTCACATCCCTTGTAAGTTGGATTCCTAGGTATTTTATTCTCTTTGAAGCAATTGTGAATGGGACTTCACTCATGATTTGGCTCTCTGTTTGTCTGTTACTGGTGTATAAGAATGCTTGTGATTTTCGCACATTAATTTTGTATCCTGAGACTTTGCTGAAGTTGCTTATCAGCTTAAGGAGATTTTGGGCTGAGATGATGGGGTTTTCTAAATATACAATCATGTCATCTGCAAACAGACAGTTTGACTTCTTCTTTTCCTAATTGAATACCCTTTATTTCTTTCTCTTGCCTGATTGCCCTGGCCAGAACTTCCAATATTATGTTGAATAGGAGTGGTGAGAAAGGACATCCGTGTCTTGTGCCAGTTTTCAAAGGGAATGCTTCCAGTTTTTGCCCATTCAGTATGATATTGGTTGTGGGTCTGTCATAAATAGCTTTTATTATTTTGAGATACATTCCATCAATACCGAATTTATTGAGAGTTTTTAGCATGAACGGCTGTTGAATTTTGTCAAAGGCCTTTTCTGCATCTATTGAGATAATCATGTGGTTTTTGTCTTTGGTTCTCTTTATATGCTCAATTACGTTTATTGATTTGCATATGTTGAACCAGCCTTGCATCCCAGGGATGAAGCCCACTTGATCATGGTGGATCAGCTTTTTGATGTGCTGCTGGATTCAGTTTGCCAGTATTTTATTGAGGATTTTTGTGGTGATGTTCATCAGGGATATTGGTCTAAACTTCTCTTTTTTTGTTGTGTCTCTGCCAGGCTTTGGTATCAGGATGATGTTGGCCTCATAAAATAAGTTAGGGAGGATTCCCTCTTTTTCTATTGATTGGAATAGTTTCAGAAGGAATGGTACCAGCTACTCCTTATACCTCTGGTAGAATTTGGCTATAGATTCCATCTGGTCCTGGACTCTTTTTGGTTGGTAGGCTATTAATTTCAGAGCCTGCTATTGGTCTATTCAGGGATTCAACTTCTTCCTGGTTTAGTCTTGGGAGAGTGTATGTGTCCAGGAATTTATCCATTTCTTCTAGATTTTCTAGTTTATTTGCGTAGAGGTGTTTGTAGTATTCTCTGATGGTAGTTTGTATTTCTGCAGGGTCGGTGGTGATATCCCCTTTATCATTTTTTTATTGCATCTGTTTGATTCTTCTCTCGTTTCTTCTTTATTAGTCTTGCTACCAGTCTATCAATTTTGTTGATCTCTTCAAAAAACCAGCTCCTGGATTCATTGATTTTTTGAAGGGTTTTTTGTGTCTCTATCTCCTTCAGTTCTGCTCTGATCTTAGCTAGCTTTTGAATGTGTTTGCTCTTGCTTCTCTAGTTCTTTTAATTGTGATGTTAGGGTGTCAATTTTAGGTCTTTCCTGCTTTCTGTTGTGGGCATTTGCTATAAATTTCCCTCTACACACTGCTTTAAATGTGTCCAAGAGATTCTGGTATGTTGTATCTTTGTTCTCATTGGTTTCAAAGAACATCTTTATTTCTGCCTTTATTTCGTTATGTACCCAGTAGGCATTCAGGAGCAGGTTGTTCAGTTTCCATGTAGTTGAGCGGTTTTGATTGAGTTTCTTAGTCCTGAGTTCTAGTTTGATTGCCCTGTGGTCTGAGAGACAGTTTGTTATTATTTATGTTCTTTTACATTTGCTGAGGAGTGTTTTACTTCGAACTATGTGGTCAATTTTGGAATTAGTGGGATGTGGTGCAGAGAAGAATGTATATTCTGTTGAGTTGGAGTGGAGAGTTCTGTAGATGTTTATTAGGTCCGCTTGGTGCAGAGCTGAGTTCAATTCCTGGGTATCCTTGTTAATTTACTGTCTCATTGATCTGTCTAATGTTGACAGTGGGGTGTTAAAGTCTCCCATTATTATGGTATGGGGGTCTAAGTCTCTTTGTAAGTCTCTAAGGACTTGCTTTATGAATCTGGGTGCTCCTGTATTGGGTACATATATATTTAGGATAGTTAGCTCTTCTTGGTGAATTGATCCCTTTACCATTATGTAATGGCCTTCTTTGTCTCTTTTGATCTTTGTTGATTTAAAGTCTGTTTAATCAGAGACTAGGATTGCAACCCCTGCCTTTTTTTTGTTTTCCATTTGCTTGGTAGATCTTCCTCCATCCCTTTATTTTGAGCCTATATGTGTCTCTGCATGTAAGATGGGTCTCCTGAATACAGCACAATGATGGATATTGACTCTTTATCCAATTTGCCAGTCTGTGTCTTTTAATTGGACCATTAGTCTATTTACATTTAAGGTTAAAATTGTTATGTGTGAACTTGATCCTGTCATTATGATATTAGCTGGTTATTTTGCTCGTTAGTTGATGCAGTTTCTTCCTAGCATTGATGGTCTTTACATTTTGGCATGGTTTTGCAGTGGCTGGTACCAGTTGTTCCTTTCCATGTTTAGTCCTTCCTTCAGGATCTCTTGTTGGGCAGGCCTGGTGGTGACAAAATCTCTAAGCATTTGCTTGTCGGTAAAGGATCTTATTTCTCCTTCACTTATGAAGCGTAGTTTTGCTGGATATGAAATTCTGGGTTGAAAATTCTTTTCTTTAAGAATGTTGAAGATTGGTCCCCACTCTCTTCTGGCTTGGGGAGTTTCTGCCGAGAGATCTGCTGTTCGTCTGATGGGCTTCCCTTTGTGGGTAACCCGACCTTTCTCTCTGGCTGCCCTTAAGATTTTTTCCTTCATTTCAACTTTGGTGAATCTGGCAATTATGTGTCTTGGAGTTGCTCTTCTCAAGGAGTATCTTTGTGGCATTCTCTGTATTTCCTGAATTTGAATGTTGGCCTGCCCTACTAGGTTGGGGAAGTTCTCCTGCATAATATCCTGCAGAGTGTTTTCCAACTTGGTTCCATTCTTCCCGTCACTTTCAGGCACAGCAATCAGATGTAGATCTGGTCTTTTCACATAATCCCATATTTCTTGGAGGCTTTGTTCATTTCTTTTTACTCCTTTTTCTCTGCACTTCTCTTCTCGCTTCATTTCATTCATTTGATCTTCAATCACTAATAATCTTTCTTCCAGTTGATCAAGTTAGTTACTGAAGCTTGTGCATTTGTCACGTAGTTCTCGTGTCATGGTTTTCATCTCTGTCAGTTCGTTTATGGACTTCTCTGCATTTGTTATTCTAGTTATCCATTCTTCCTTTCTTTTTTCAAGGTTTTTAGTTTCTTTTGTGCTGGGTACATAGTTCTTCCTTTAGCTCTGAGAGGTTTGATAGACTGAAGCCTTCTTCTCTCAAGTCGTCAAAGTCATTCTCCATCCAGCTTTGTTCTGTTGCTGGCGATGAGCTGCATTCCTTTGGAGGGGGAGAGGCCCTCTGACTTTTTGAATTTCCAGCTTTTCTGCACTGCTTTTCCCCCATCTTTGTGGTTTTATCTGCCTTCCGTCTTTGATGATGGTGATGTACTGATGGGGTTTTGGTGTGGGTGTCCTTTCTGTTTGTTAGTTTTCCTTCTAACAGTCAGGACCCTCAGCTGCAGGTCTGTTGGAGTTTGCTGGAGGTCCACTCCAGACCCTGTTTGCCTGGGTAGCAGCATCGGAGGCTGCAGAAGATAAAATATTGCTGAACAGCGAGTTTTGCTGTCTGATTCTTGCTCTGGAAGCTTTGTCTCAGAGGTGTACCCAGCTGTGCAAGGTGTGAGGTGTCCGTCTGCACCTAGTGGGGGATGTCTCCCAGTTAGGTTACTCGTGGGTCAGGGACCCACTTGAGCAGGCAGTCTGTCCATTCTCAGATCTCAGCCTCCATTCTCAGATCTCAACCTCCATGCTGGGAGAACCACTGCTCTCTTCAAAGCTGTCAGACAGGGACATTTACATCTGCAGAGGTTTCTGCTGCTTTTTGTTTAGCTGTGGCCTGTCCCCAGAGGTGGAGTCTACAGAGGCAGGCAGGCCTCCTTGAGCTGTGGTGGGCTCCACCCAGTTCAAGCTTCCAGGTGGCTTTGTTTACCTACTTAAGCCTCAGCAATGGCGGGCACCCCTCCCCCAGCCTTGCTGCCACCTTGCAGTTAGATCTCGGACTACTGTGCTAGCAATGAGGGAGGCTCCATGGGCGTGGGACCCTCTGGGCCAGGCATGGGATATAATTTCCTGGTGTGCTGTTTACTAAGACCCTTGGTAAAGCGCAGTATTAGGGTGGGAGTTACCTGATTTTCCAGGTGTTGCGTGTCTCAGTTTTCCTTGGCCAGGAAAAAAAATTCCCTTCCCCGTTGCACTTCCCAGGTGAGGCAATGCCTCGCCCTGCTTCAACTCTCACTGGTTGGGCTGCACCCACTGACCAGCACTGACTGTTCAACACACCCCAGTGAGATGAACCCGGTACCTCAGTTGAAAATGCAGAAATCACCCGTCTCCTGTGTCGCACACCCTGGGAGCTGGAGGCTGGAGCTGTTCCTGTTCGGCCATCTTGGGTGCCCCCTAATTGCTGTATTTGGCTTTTACGCCAAATTGAGTGAGATGCCTTTGGAAGGGTTTCGAGCAGAGAAGTGACATGATCCTACTTAAGATGATCACACAGGCTGCTGTGTTAAGGAGGATCTCTAGGTGGACTAGGAGGAAAGTAAGAAGACTGGTTAGGAGGTTATTGCAGTAATTGAGGCAAGAGATGGTGGTGTCTTGTTCCAGGATGGTAGTAATGAAGGTGATGAGAACTGGCTGGATTTCTAGATAAATTAATGTAAATGCCTCCATTTGAGGGTAAATCTCTCGAGAGCAAGTCCATGTCTTATGAATTTTTATCCTGAGAACCAAGCATAGTACATAGCTTTTAATAGGGCATACAATTAATATTTGTTGAATGAATGATTGATGAGAAAAATTTGTAATTGTTACCTGTGGGAATATACCAGCCTTTAATCTCTTTTGTGAACCTATCAGATCATAGAGAAAAATCATGGGTAACATCTATTTTAGTTTCTCAACTGATATCATAAATAAAGCTATTCATGCATGTACTGAACCAAGAAGTGTGGGGCCTGCTGGATCCAACTGTCTTTGTCTATTACTCAGGACTTTCCAAAGCTTTTCATACTGTAATGCAAAGGTTCCCAAAGTTTCTTAGGTGCCATTAGTGTCTCAGTAACATTTCCACAGTGCTCCATGGGTAAAAGAAATACCTATTAGCTCCAGTTATTAAGCAGTTTAGGTCCAAATAACTGAATAAGTATTTATATCCCAACACCTCTGTATCTGTTTGAAAAGATAATATAAATTGAAAGAAACACATTTTTATTTCATCCTTAAATAATTGTTAAATAACAATTGATTGCTAATGGTATGTGTTTCCTTGTTGGTCATTGCAAAGATTCTCAAACCTTGGGCTCAGATTGGACACTACCACCTTCATATCCTGTTCCACACTGATTCACACACGGTCCCTACTTCCCATCACACCAACCACCAAAGCTTTGCAAAGATATGATGTCATCTAATGCAAGGTAGCTTTACATTGAAGCTGTGAACCACCTTGAGCTAATAGTTTGTGTGTCCAGCAGATATTAAGTGCCACTATTTCCTTTGAAAGTTTAAAATATTCCATGGTTACTCTTGTAAACTCACTGCAATGCCCTGGGGCACCATGGTGCACTGTTTGGGAACCATGGTACATTTCCCAAAATTACTTATTTTTTTTTCAGGCAAACCTACTAACATCACACTGGATAGTATTCTGTGCAACATTATTTGGGAACTTTTGGAGTAGAGCACATCAAGAGGGCTCCCTGCTGCAGAAGAAGCTGCAGTCCAATGGGAAACACCCCTGGGTTTTGACTGAGCGAGTGTGCTTAGAGGATTTGCATTCTAAACGTAGTGCTTCTTCCCTATTTTTAGACCTCAGCAGGTGGGTCTGCTATGACTCCAGATCTTGCTCCTAAAGAGAGTCCACATCCTAGAAAGTGTACTGTATATGGAGATTTGGAGGACTAGCTTTGCTCCCATCCAGTCATACTTAAGACAGGTATCCCAGCCTCCAAAAATAAATGCACATGTGCAGCTGAAAGCAGAGGTTTGCAGAGCCAGTAGATGTTTTCTGGAGAGGCAGGGACATTTTAGACAAGATCCTTTGGATGTAAGTTGGGTTTTTTCAGCAGATATCTAGCTAATGCAAGATCACCCTCAGAAATGGGAGTTTATTACAAGGATCTCCAGATCTCGAGACAGCACAAGAATCATCTCTTTAGACTTCCTCTCATTCTAGGTTTCAGGGTGTTGAAGACTGAGAGTGTCAGTGGTCTCATAGCTAATGTAGCTACAGCCTCAGCTCCATGATCTACCTTCTCTGGGCATATCCTTTCCCAGAGAGTTCCACAGAACCCCAGCCCACAAGTTGCTTTAAGAATAAAGGGGTCTATGATGTATATAGAGAAAGGCACAAAAAGCCTAGATTTTCCAAGTTTCCCAGTTTTAGAGGCTCTTGATGAAATGCAAAGGGGAATTACCAGTGAAAACATGTGTTTGTAGGTGTGTGTGTGTGTCTGTGTGTGTGATGTGGTGTGTGATTATGACTAATGTCCATCAATTACCTGCAAATTACTAGATGATGCCTGTAATGATAGTTCTGTTTTTAGCTTAATGGTTTATGTATCTAACCAGTGGCTGCTGTCTGGAGTAGGGCTGCTGGCAAATCAAAACACTATTTGCCAAGCCTGTCAGTGTGACAAATGTTGCTTACATTTACTCTTTTATTCCCAAGGTCAATTGGTATGTCTTTTTTCATATCACTGTTTGACGTGCTAACAGCCTTAAATGAGAACCATTCATTAAAGGCCCAATTTGCTATATTACTATTTATTCCTGGGTAATTCTATATTGGGCTCTTTAATATTGCAAAGAAGAGACATGCGTAGATCACCCTCGGAAGTGGAGGCGTAGCACATGGTTCTCTAGATCTTGGGGCAATGCAGAACCGCATTTCAGACCTTTGGTCACTCTGGGTTTCAGAACTTTCAAGACAGGTAGTGTCAGCAGCATCATGGCTGACATAGCAACAGCCTCATGATTGTTGCAGCAACAGCCTCAGCTCCACAACCTGCCTTCTCTGGGCATACTGTTTCCCAGAGAGGGTTCCACAGAACCCTAGCCCACAGGATGCTTTAAGAATCAAAGGGGCTATAATATAATGGGTTTGGGATCTGTTACATAATCTATTCCAACCTTGAAGGTTTACATTGACTTCGCTTGTTAAAAGTCTTCCTGTGCATTTTATTTTTTATTTGTTTTCTGAAAAATCCTTGCTTTGTTTAACCCAGCATCTCCCAATTCTATTTAACTGGTGAACACTCTAGAAACATGCTTTGAAAAATAACCTAGTTTTGGTACTTTCCAGAAAAATCTGGTTGTAATAATTTGTCACCCTCTGTATTGGGGGGTCCTTATCACCACCCTCATTATTTATTAGGACTCACAGGATTCAGGATATATTTGTACCCATGGCTATGATTTATTATGGTGAAAGGATACAGAGCAAAGTCAGCAAGGGGAAAAGGTGCATCCTGGGGCGATGGCTGGGAGAAGCCAGGCACAAGCTTCCAAGAGTTCTCTTCTGGCAAAGTCACACAGGTCGTGCTTCAAACCCCCGGCAACTAATTGTGACAACACATATGAAATATTGCCAACCAGGAAAGCTCAGCAGAGACTCATTGCCCAGCGTCTTCCCACAGAGATGATTACCTAGACCCCTCTTCCTGACACATACCAAAATTCTAGGCTCCCAGGTGGAAAGCAGGTGTTCAGCATAAACCATAATGTTTGTACAAATTGTTTAGACCTCTCCTGAAAGTACTGGAAATGGAGGGAACCCTCCTGAAATCCCCAGTTCCCAGATGCCAGACAGGGATTATACTTGTAAGCGGGCCTTTCAAAGGATAGCAGTCAGGCCTTTTCTGTCTGCTTTCTCATAGTAAAGCCTTCATTTATTCACTCTATATTGCATCTAATATGTGCTGTGCACTAGTGATATAGTGAAAAGGTTATAGATAGTCTTTGCCTCCAAGAGACTTACCATCAAGAAGGAAAGACAGATATATAACAATTCAATAAGAAGATCGATTCATGATCATTGGGATGAATGTTACAAAGTAGAAGTACTCTGTTCTCTGAGGACATTCATCAGGGATCCCTAAACTCTTTCCCAGAGGAACTGATGCTGAAAATGAGCCCTGAAAAGCTAATGCAGGGTTGGGGGGAAGGTAAGATGGAGGCGGCCTGGATAGCTAAGGGAGACATCTGGGCACAGAGTCCTAGGGACAGCATCTGCAAAGGCCCTGAGATGGGAAGAGATGTGGCACCTTCAAGGACAGTATAAAAAGCCAGCTCACACCTGTAATCCCAGCACTTAGGGAGGCTGAGGCGGGTGGATCACAAGATCAGGAGATAGAGAGCATCCTGGCTAACACGGTGAAACCCTATCTCTACTAAAAATATTTAAAAATTAGCCAGGCGTGGTGGTGGGCACCTGTAGTCCCAGCTACTTGGGAGGCTGAGGCAGGAGAATAGCGTGACCCCCAGAGGCAGAGCTTGCAGTGAGCCGAGATCACGCCACTGCACCCCAGCCTGGGTGACAGAGCGAGACTCCATCTTAAAAAAAAAATAAAAAAGCAACAGCAGCAGCCAGTGTGGGTGGAGGGGGAAAGACCAAAGGGGAGAGAGCCATGAACTGAGGTAGAAAGAAAGGCAGGCCAGGTCTTGCAAGGCAAAGCCTTGGGCCATGTCACCCAGAGAGCCATCCATCTCTGTCATTCCTGATCATTATGTCCTTCTTACTGATCCAGATCTCTTATTTCACTTGAGGCCTAGGGAACCAGCCCCAGCAACACTCACTCAGGGACGACTCAGGGCTCTGCCTTCATCCTCAGAAAGTTATGAAAAGTAGGGGGTTATCACATGGTTCTCCAGATCTTGGGGCAGCACAGAGACAATCTTAAAGAGCCCAACTAATATAGAATTACCCAGGAATAAACAGTAATGTAGCAAATTAGGCTTTTATTGAATGGTTCTCATTTAAAGCTGTTAGCACGTCAAACAGTGATATGAAAAAAGACAAGCCAATTTGACCTTGGGAATAAAAGAGTAAGTGTAAGCAACATTTGTCACACTGACAGGCTTGGCAGATAGTGTTTTGATTTGCCAGCTGCCCTATTCCAGACAGTTCCAGAAAGTTCCATGTGCCTGAAAGACATTTGGACAAAACCTAATTCTTCCATCTTTCCTGGTCTTCTATGTTTTTCTATCAAGCAGGAATCAAGACTTACATTTACTCCAGTAATGAGGTCAACCCAATATACTAATAGACTCCATAATTCCAGGTTGGAGTTTGTTGAGATCAGAATTTCATTATGGCCTTTCTCATTGGGTCTCTGACTGGCAGAAGCAAAGCCATGTCTCTGATGAGCTTGGCCCAAGATTCAACCTGGTATGTTCCTCCTCCTTCCTGAGGATCAGCATCTGAGACCTGTTGCCACTCAGTAAATATTTGAGGGATTAAAATTGGATTGAACTTGAGAGGTGGCACACTCATACCTCTGGCAGATGTGAATGCCAGCGTTCTTCTGTGCATGGAGCCCAAGTGTGTCTCTCTGGAGCCTCTGACCTGTGGTCCTGCTTCCTTGTCAAGCATTTCATGAGGACATTGGTGTGTCAAGCATGACCCTCGGGGATGTGGAGACAGTTCTCATCCTCCCCCTTGCCAACTCTGTTGGACCCCAGACTATACGTGCCCACTTTCTTCAACTGTTCCTCATCCCACAGGGTGAGGGATCTTTTAGGGTCTCCTTGCTGCAAGCCTGGCATATCAAAGCCAAGAGACACCAGCCCAAGGAAGTGAGTAGTTGGTCAACTTGAGAGCCTTGAAGTTCTCAAACGTGGGCACTAACTCCTGGAGTAAGAAAATGAGCTTTTATTTCCATGGGTAGAAATTTGCAGACACTTCACTTGGGTGGAAGAAATGTCATATTCCTACATTAAAAACAATTCGACTTTGAGTCCCATGCATAAACGGGAAGAATTTCACTTCAGCCACTGTTGGGATTCTCCCAAGCAAGGTCTTACATAGACCCCGCATTCCAGGAAGACCCTCAGGTCTCAGTCCACTTGATGTGCTCAAGGCCTCAGTGACACCTGAAGGCAGGAAACTCAGTTGTATCCGATCCAAATTCTGGTGGGGGAGTTCAAGTCCTTCTGCTTAGAATGAGAGTCCTTTTGTGTACAGTCCAGCACTTTCTTCTGTCCCCTCTTCCTTATTTAAATAAATAAATGCCCCATTTATTTATTTTTGAGACAGGGTCTCATTCTGTCACCCAGACTGGAATGCAGTGACATGATCATAGCTCACTGCAGCCTCAAACTCCTGGGATCAAGCAATCCTTCTGCCTCAGACTCCTGAGTAGCTGGGACTACAGCCATGTAGACTACCGTGCCCAACTATTCTTGAAAGTTTTTGGAAAGACAGGATCTCACTATATTGACTAGTGTGGTCTCGAACTCCTGGCCTCAAGTGATCCTCCCACCTCGTCCTCTCAAAATGTTGGGATTACAGGCACAAGCTACTGCACGCAGCCTAATACCCTCTTTAAAATAAAAGCTCCCACCTTTTTATTTTTCCTGGGATGATTAGGAAGAAATGGAGGTGTTCAAAGCAGTCTGCTTTTTCCTTATATCTCACCTCATTTCATGGGTATGAAGGGGATTTGCCACATCAATAAGTGTTACTTAGCCCAAGTCTGGATGTCTCTCCCTCCTGTTGTCCATACTGCCAGCATCAGAGTTACCTAAGATGTGTGGCTTCTTACGCAATTAAGAAGCCACACATCTTAGGCTTCTTAGTTTGTGTGGCTGCTCCTAGAAACACCGAATAGCCTGCCAGTCATTCATTCATCCATTCATTTAGAAACACACATGCAAGGTGAGCAACACAAACTCAGCCATGGCTCTTGTGGTGCTTTCATCTAGTCAGGGAGACCTTAATGAAAACTATTTACCCCAATAAACATCTAATTAGGAATTACGGTTAGTGCTAGTAAAGAAAAGACAAGGGATATCAGTTAGGATAGGTCAGGTTACACTCTGTGTACTAATGGTTTTTAAATTGTATTTTCTGATACTTTGACATCTTGGGACTTTGTTGACCTAAAATAGCAAACAGCTGTCCCCGAAGTGTGCCTTTCGTATGCAAACTGATTATCCCAATTGGGTAGAGCACAACTAAGTCTTTTATTGTTATTTTTTTAAATTTCAGTTTAATTTTTCTTTTTTTTGAGTCAGGATCTCACTTTTTTGCCCAGGCTGGAGCACAGTGGTACGATCATGGGTCGCTGCAGCCTAGGCTCAAGTGATCCTCCCACTTCAGCCTCCTGAATAGCTGGGACCACTTCAGCCCCCTGCCTAGCGGGACCACAAGTTTAGCTGAGTAATCAACACATTCAGACAATTTTTTTTTTTTTATAATCTTTGTAGAGATGGAGTTTCACCATGTTGCTCAGGCTGATCTGGAACTCCTGAGCTGAAGTGATCCTCCCACCTTGGCCTCCCAAAGTGCTGGGATTACAGGTGTGAGCCACCGTGCCTGGCCTTTACCTCCTTTATTGAGATCTCATTGTTTATCTACTATCCCCCTGCCCTAGTTACCCAGGGCCAGGATTTAGACAACTAAGGCTGGTGCACATACCCTGGTACCCTCTGAAATTATTTAAACTAGGCAATCCTAAACCTGCTCAGCTGCTTACCTGATCTGGCCCATTCCTTCTTGGGAAAACCACAATAAAGGCTCTTGCCCACGTTCTCCCAGGCTCCTTCTGCCTTGTCACTGACCCTGGAGCTTCCCACATGCTTGTGGCTCTGCTTGGCGTAGTATGCCCCTTCCTCTAGGAAACCGTGTGTTATCTTTTCAGCGGCAATGTCTTCTGATCTGTTGGCCTCACCATACCTGAGTGGTAATAACAAAACCTACAATTGAAAATATGGTGGTAGCAAACAACACTCGAATTGAAATGGCTTAACTCACCAAAAGTTTATTTCTTGCTCATGCTGCAGATTCAGAAAAGGTTTGCAGGGGCTCTCTGCTTAGGGGAGTTGCTCAGAGACCGTGACTGACAGAGGCCAAGGATCACTGACCTTGGATAAGGGGAAGGGAATTCAGCACAAGGTACACAGGCTGTTCAAGCCTCCCTCCTGGCAACAGCAACCTTCACTGCTACCTACATCTCCCTGGCCAAGCCGGTGTCTTGGCCAGGCCTGACCTCAGCAGGGATGGGAGGTGCTGTTCCACTCTGTGTCTAGAAGGAAAGCTGGAAATACAAGGTGAACCGTACCAGTGACTTCCACTGGGACCTCTGAGCATGCAGCATAGGCTGGTCTGGGATGTCAGGAATGCACCTTTCTAGAAGTAATGTTGAGACACTCGTGATAAGATTTGAATGGTGAGAAAGAGTTAATTAGACAAATCCCAAGAGTTAGAAAGTGTTCTAAATAGGAGACAGTGTGTGCAAAGACCCTGAAGACGGGGCATGGCAAATTGAAGGAACTGAAACCAGAGGTGTACGAAGGAAGGGAGCGGGAGAAAAGTGGGGGAAGAGTATTTAATCACGGACATTATTTAGAATATGGATGCATGGTAATAAGAAGTGAACTTTTAAAGTCCATTTTATTATTGATTTCAAATTCCCAACAGGAAATTCATGCCCTTATTGCCTGCACTTCGGGCTGACCACTTCCTTTGCCCTTGGGATGGCCTTGACCAAAGAAGACTGGGGGGCTGGAGCCAGGCAGGAGACAGAGCAGAGAATCTATCATGGCCAAGCCATGCAGGCTTCGTGAACCTCGTAAGGGATTCTGGCTTTAATCCTAAGAACAGTGGGAGGCTGTGGATAGATTCTGAGCTGAGAAATGAGGAGTATATGGGGTCCTGGCCATACCGTTTTCAAGACTCTGGGTTACTTTTGGCAGGAAGGCAAAAACAAAGAAAAGGCACTGGAGAAAATGGGAAGACAATAAGGCTGATGTAAAGCAGAAGATGAGTATTGTTTTACATGTTAGGCTATGCCACCTGTTTGCAAAATGCTGTTCTCTGTGCATTTTAGAGTCTGCAAAGAGGATAACTGATAGCAACAGGGGCCTCTCACCTGCCTTGCCATCATTTTACTACATTTCTTTACTAATTCTGGATTTCACTATTAAAGGATACCTCACTCCTTTCAATATGATATTTAATCTTGTCAAATAAAAGATGGGAAAGTCTGAAAGTTTTATTTGCTCCTTCCGTCACGCAACACCATAGCTCCTCCTAACTGCGGGGTCATCCACGTGTCTAAAATAGATCTCAAAGATGAGTGGGTGGGGGAGTGATGATTCAGGTAGCTAGCTGGGGAGATTCAATTTCCCATCCCCTCCCCCAGCGTTAGCTAGCGCCTTTGAGGAATCCTCCCTGCTAGAATTTATCTACCAACCCTGGGAAAGAGCAGAGCAGTGGTAAATATCTGATTAGAGAAAATGCCTAGCAAGCTGCAATTCCATATATTGTAAGTGATAAAACTGTAATTGTTTGTTGACAGTGTACATTAGCTATTCACAGCTTGCATCAATATAGTACCAAGAAACTAGGGTCTAGGAATTTTTAATAGCAATGCAAAAATATCCTGGAACTAAGTTGGGGGAATAAAAATCAACCGTTTCTGCTTAGTGAGGGGAATGCCATTCTCAGAGAGGACTTCATATGAGAAGCCGTGGTGAGATTTGAGATTCTTCCATGAGGCTCTATGTAATTGAAGGAAAGGATGGTCCCTAGGCTGAGTGTCTGGGAAGGGCACCCAAGGGCGTAATTCTGGTAGACATGGGTGAGAGACAAGTTGCACCTGCTGTGAATTGGGCCCACTTGGAGATAGAGGCAACCAGAGCTTGCTAGGATGGGGCCTGGGGAGCCAGATATAGGTCTGGCCTCGCTGGGGACAATTTACTGTTTTAATCCTTAGGGTCCAAAGGGATGATGTCAGTCTGTCACTGAAGATATGAATATTTCGGAGGAAGGAAAGGGCAACTGGTGCATGGGCAAGTCAACAGGAAGCCAAGGAATAGGCTAACGGGGACCCTGTGGCCTGAGTTCTGGTACTGGTAGTCAGCAAGGCTACAGTCAAATGCTGCTGGTGGGGGCAGGGAGGGTGCAATACAGGCTGGAGTGGACAAGAGGCGGCTGGAGTGAGGGACCTGGAAAAGACAAAGCTCAAAGTCCAATCCAGGGAGACTGACTGTATGTCTGGTCTAATGGAGGACTGGGGTACTGTCCAATAGCAATATAATATGAGCGATAGATACAATTTTTTAAAATTTTAAATTAAACTAAATTTTTTGTTGGTAAAGGGTGTTTCATTGGGGAAATTCACAGAGAGAAGCATGGTCTTGGGTAGCCACAAGGCAGATAGATCTCTGCAATCTTACTCCCTGGAGCCAGGGCTTATGGACCGTAGGGAAAGGGTGTATGTGTCCAGCAAGGAAATGAAAAGCAGCCTCCAGAACAGGCAAGGGGACTGTATGTGTCATAGCCTATAATTTGTATGATAACATCAAGATTGACGTGTTCTTATGCTAGGAACAGTAAATAAAATAGGAATCAGGAGGCATTCTCAAGACTGGGGCTAATCAGAAGTCAATATGGTAGATTTGCATTCATAAAACTTTTTATTTTGAAATAATAATAGATTCACAGGAGAGGTTCCATGTACCCTTCTCCCAGTTTCCTCCAAATAGTTACATCTTATATAACTATAGCACACTCTTAAAACCAGGAAACTGCCATTGGTGCAATATGTGTGTGTACTTCTATGTCATTTTATCACATGCAGATTCCCATAACCATCACTGCAATCAAGACACAGAATGATTCCATCACCCAAAGATCTCCCTCATACTACCTCTTTATGGTCATACCCATTTCCCTTCCTCTTACGATCCCTAATCTCTGGCAAGCACTAATCTGTTTTCCATCTCTTTAATTTTACCATCTCTAGAATGTTATATAAAGTGAATCATATGGCATGTGATCTTTTGAGATTAGCTCTTTTTTCCTACTTGGCTTAATGACCTTGAGGTCCACCCAAGTTGCTACATGTATTCATAGTCCATTCCTTTTTATTGCTGAGTAGTATTCTATGGTATGGCTGTACCCCAGTTTGTTTAGTCATTCACCTATTATTGTAGGACATTTTGGTTGTTTCCAGTTTGGGCTATTAGGAATAAAGCTGCTATGAACAATTATGCATAGATTTTTTTGCATAATGGATATAAGTTTCCGTTTCTCTGGAGTAAATTGCTGAGTTGTATAGTTAGTGTATGTGGTTTTTTTTTTTCTTAAAGAAACTGCCAAACTATTTTCCAGAGTGGCTGCATGTTTTTGCATTTCTATCAGCATTGCATGAGGAATCCAGTTTTCCTGTATCATCACCAGCATTGAATATCGTGACTACAGTGTTTTATTTTAGCTGTTCCAGTGGGTATTTCCTTAAAGGCTAGTGATGTTGAACATCTTTTCTTGTGCTTATTTGCCATACATATATCTTGTTTGGTGAAATGTCTCTTCCATGTCTTTGCTGATTTTCTAACTGAGTTGTTGAATCCTTGCCTTGTTCTCAATCTTAAGGGAAAAGCATTCAGTCTTTCACCATGAAGTGTGATGTCAGCTACTGTTTTGTTTTGTTTTGTTTTGTTTGTAGATGTTCTTTATCAAGTTCAGAAACTAACGCTGTATTTGTAGGTTTCTGAATTTTTTTTTTTGTTTAATTGCAAATGGGTGTTGAAATGTGTCAAATACTTTTTCTGCATCAGTTGATGTGGTCGTGTGATGTTTCTGCCTTTAACCTGTTAATATGGTAGATCACACTGATTGATTTTTCAAATGTTGAACTAGCCTTGCATCTTTAGAATCAACCCCACTTGGTTATGGTTTATAAATATTTTTATATATTGCTGAATCCTCCTTGCCAATATTTTGTTAAGGTTTTTGTGCTTGTATTCATGTGAAATATTGATCTTCATTTTTCTTTATTTGTACTGTCTTTGGCTTGGCATCAGGGTAATACTGGTTTCATAATATGAGTTTGGAAGTGTTCGTTCTTCTTTTCTGGAAGAGATTAGAGTAGAATTGGTGTTAATTCTTCTTTACATGTTTGGTAGAATTCTCTAGTGAAAGCATCTAGGCCTAGATATTTCTTTTTTGGGAGTTTTAAAATTACTAATTCAATTTCCTCAATAGTTATAGGCCTATTCAAATGATCTGTTTCATATTGGGAAACTTATGGTAGTTTGGGCTTCTCAAGTTTGTGCCCATTTCATTTAATGTGTCAAATGCATGTGTATAATTTGTAGTATTTCCTTGTTATCCTGTTGTTAAGTGCAGGATCTGTTTTCCTTAGCCCTTGCCAACTCTAGATAGGTGAAAAATGAGTCTTGGGGTTTCAGTTTTCACATTTTTATATTAATTAGGTGGATCGTTAATTTGTATTGTATCTTTTGCTCTTTTCCTCCTAGCTGTTTTCCATTTTCTTACTGATTTGTAAGTACTTTTTCTAGGTTGTAAATACAAATCCTCCTGTCACATATTCATAACCTTTCAGTTTGCACTTTTCTCATTACCTTTTACAGTTTTTTTGTCACACATACATGCTTTTAATTTTCATGTAGTTATTAATCAGTATTTTCCTTTAAGGCCTCTGGGGTTTCATGTTGTATCCATTAGTACTCAATTTCAAGAGATAGAAAACCAAGTCAAGCTAGTTTAAGAAAAAAAGAAAGAAAGAATGTTGGCTTATGTAACTGAGCATTGAAGAGACAGATCTCACTGCGTGGATTAAGGATCTGAAAAATACATCATCAGGGTTCTGTCTCTCTTCTCTTGCCACTGCTTAGCTTTTATTTATATCTATCTGGCGATATCATTTTCTCTAAAGCAGATAGTCTCTGTGTGATGATAAAAAGGCTGCTGGGAGTCTCAAGCTTATATTGTAGTAGTTTAAGGTCCAAAAATAAAAGGCTTTCAGAGTCTGTATATTATATCCCATAGAAGGACTCAGAATGACTCTGCTTGGGTGGTATGGTCTCTTCCCTCTTCCCCATACCCTGAACCAGTTAATAAAAATGAGGGATAGTATGTCGTGATTGATCATTTACCCAGCTCTGTGGCTAGTGGGCAGGTGGAGTACCTGTCAGAAATCCATGCCATGGACGGCTCCCATGGAAGATTGATAGGCAAGTAGGTGCAAAGGGAGTCCTCTGCATGTCTTGCTTAGAAGGCCTTTCCCCAGCATAAGATGATTAAACAAAGTTTGTTTCCTTATAATATGTATGATTTCATTGTTTTATGTATATATTTTTTATGAGAGAGAGTATATGAATATGGGGTGAGGTAGGGATCTTTTGCTGGATGTGTTTATGTTTGAAGAGTAGAGGCCCTTGAAACTATTTGGTTACCTGCTGCATAATTTGATCATTTTTTCTTTGCTTTTTCTTGAGTCTATTCTGAGTTAACATGAATCCCACAAGGTTAGGATGGTGGGAAGGGCAAGGGCTTCATCTAGCATAAGGGTTTTCACAGTGTCTGTTTACAAATATCTGATTTAACTCGTCTGAACCCAATACTCATGCCCTTCAGTGGATATCCTGGGCATCAAGATATTGTATAGCAGTGGGAGGTGTACAGCGGCATCCAGGAGAACCACGGCTATTTCAAATTACCTGAAAATGGGCACAGAGTTAAACCTTGAAATTCCTCCTAGATTCCTACCTGGATGTGGTAAGGTAGGCTGAGGCTTAGAGGGGGTTAAGGACAAAGGTATATAGGAGACTGGCCACCTCACTACGACTTGTGTGCACAATCGGGTCCCTGTGAGAGTCACCATGCATGGACACCCAGCGGTGGACAAGGTCTTTCCTAAATGTATTCCCAAGTGTTCAGTGGTATCTTTTTCTTAGAGGAATCTTTAAAAATGATAATCTTGTGCTAAAAGTATATTATTTCAGGTTCAACAATTCCTTTAGCTTCACACCTGTTTCCTTTTATTCAGTTAAGTTCCAGAAAGAAAGTTTAAACATTTTAATTTTAATAGCACACACAGTTTGATCCCATTGTATGAAATTATTTCATTGAATATGATTCCATCTATTGATCCCACCATCTCTTTGTATGTCAACTGTCAGGAATAATTATTTCCAGATTGTGTTGGTTTCTTATTTTTTGCTTTCTTTAAAAACTAATAGGCACTTATTTCTACAAAAGCAGTAGACATTCCTTTGAAAGAATAAAGTCTGTGATAAGAAGCATCCTCATTCTTCTACTTAGAGTTGGCTCTATTTCCCTTACTATGTGAATAAATATTGTCTACTGGCAATTGTTAGTTGTAAACTCATGGGGAATTATACCCAGAGCCTCACAGGCCCTCAGCCAGAAAGAGAGGAGACAGGAAAAGAAATCAGAAAAGGAGAAAAGAGGAAACACAAAGGAGGCAGGCAAGCCTCCAGGTGGGGGATTAGACCATGGCTTTGGGGGAGTCACTTCCTCATGTTTCTGGGGCAGAAACCTGCTAGTTTTCATCACCTCTGCTGAGAATCACTTTGTCTTTGAACACCCTCTGTGTGCCTAGATCAGCACTGTTTTCCAGCAGGCACTCAATAAATGCTTCGTGGATGTGTAGTTTCCCAAGGGGGTCATTCTCCCTAATCCACTTCTTTGTCTTTCAGGCTCACAGGCTTTCAGCTGCCAGCCACCATTGTTAGTGCAGCCACCATCCTCTCTCTGCGCCTCATCAGTGACTATGCAGTCAGTGCCCAAGGCTTCCATGCCACCTATGAAGGTAGGTGCCTCCCTCATCGGCCACAGGAGCCCAAGATGTGATGTCCTAATAGCCACAAGCAGGACTGCATCACTCACAGATGCAGGGAAGTGTTCTTCAGACCCAGAGCTTGCACCTGTCCTAACAAGGCTGGTTACTAACCAGTAACTCAGTTACTTAAATTGTCCCTCTTGGTTCCCAGGAAACTGGGAATGGATATCAAAACTCGTGTGCAGTAGTTTATCCTGAGGGCCTGGTGACATCTAATTCTCTGTCCCCTTTAACTGGGTTTTGTTGTGTTTTTATTTTTTTAATTCTGTTTTATATTGGGCTTCATTGTATAAGGTACCTCAGGTTGTTTTTGAAAATAAGAGACATATAAACTCTAAGTAAAAGAAATAAAATAAGCAGCTGAAAACACCATACGGTGACTGCCAAGAGTTAGTTTTATATCATTCAGAGAAGAACAATCGATTTTTCCTTAATAGCATGGATTAGGGGCTTTTGGTTCGCGCTATGCAAATAATTTGTACTTCTCTCAGTCTGTTTAAATATGGTGTTAGAATTTAAATTAACACTAATATCTTCAGATTATACACTATTATTATTATTAACTTTATTATGTTAGTTCAGAAGGTGGTACTTCTAGATCTCTGTCATTTCCCTGGGAAATTTACATCTCATTAATAGGTAATTATGCTGCTCTTGGCGAAGACCTGCACTGTTATTTTGTGTTAAGATCATTAATAGGCGTATTTTAAGACTATTAATGATAATTAATAACAGTAATGACATAATACCCTAGTAAAGCATGCCAGATATCCAAAAGCTATTTTTTTTTGCCTTTGCCTTTGTTTAAGAACTTAAAGAGTAAGCAATGCTTTCGCGAATGAAGCTATAGCAATATAGAAACAGATACTCCCTGTCTTGGCCGGGGTGTAGTGCATAAAGAGGACAAGTTCTGCCTCTTTAGCAAAAAACCACCCCTGGTGGCAGGGGCATAGGGGAGATGGTTTGATGCTTTAACCTGAGCAACTGGGGGCTCCTGGGAAGGCCTCAATTATTTTTAACTAAAGGTTGCTCAGAAGGCTCCTGAGAAAGTTCCACCTGCCTTTTGCTGAGGGCTTCTGACATAACTCCGTTTCACCTTAACTGAGGGCTCCTGACAAAGACTGACCTGTCCTTAAAGTGAGGATTCCTGAAATAGCCTAATTTCTTTTTTAAAAATGATCAGATCTCAGCCGGGTGTGGTGGCTAACACTTGTAATCCCAGCCCTTTGGGAGGACGAGGCGAGTGAATCACTTGAGGCCAGGAGTTCGAGACCATCCTGGGCAACATGACAAAATCCCATCTCTACTGAAAATACAGAAATTAGCTGGGCATGGTGGTGCACACCTGTAATCCCAGCTACTTGGGAGGTTGAGGCACGAAAACCGCTTGAACCTGGGAGATGGATATCACCCCACTGCACTCCAGCCTGGGTGACACAGCGAGACTATGTCTCAAAAAAAAAAAAAAAAAAAAAAGTTCCTCCTAATATCAAGCCTGTGATTTTTGTCATCCTATTTATACCTTCACCCTGGCCCTGAATCCAAAGTAATTTTCTCCAAGTTTGAGCAACAAGCTCCTCACGAAGAGAGGCCTCTTCAGAAGATTCCTAAAGTGTCTCTGGCCATTAGCTCCTTCCACTATAGGTTGGCCTTGGGGAAATTGACTACATTTGGGGCCCAGGGCCAGGGAAAGGGAGACTGGGTCAGGGACACTAGAAGAGGTGCCAGCAGAGATGCTGGGAGTGACTGACACATGGGAGACCTGGCTGGGCCCTAGACTCTCATGGTGCCCTCATTTCTCAGTCCTGGTCGATCTTTGAGGCCCTGGCTTCCCTGAGGCTTGAGGTAAAAGGTGTCCCTGAACACACTGCCCTGTTAGGGGCATAAACACTTCTCATTAAGCAGAGCAGATCTGAGGGCACATTCAGAGTCCCGTGAAAACAGACACTGTAGCCTGAAAATCATGAGCAGGGTCTATAGTTGGGCAACGAGAGGTTTGTAAACTCCATGACATTAGAGACAAAAATTCTGATGGTGGGTGTATCTGTTTCTAAGGAGAATATACAGCAGGCATTAGAAAACTCAGATCGCCTTGGCCAACTCTAGCCAGCAGCTTGTTTTTGTAAATAAAGTTTTATTGGAACACGGCCATGCCCATTTGTTGATGTGTGTTTGGTGGCTGTTTTCATGCACTACAACTGCAGAGTTGAGCTATTGTGACAGAGACCCTATGCAAAGCCAATGAGATACTTAATTTTTGACCCTTTACAGAAAAAAATTTGCTTTCCCCTGGTCTACAGCTGTATTGTCCAATACAGTAGCCATTAGCCATATATGGCTATTTACATTTAAATTAACTAAAATTGAGTAGAATTTAAAATTCAGTTTCTTAGTCACACTAGCCTTGTGTCAAATGTTCAATAACCACATGTGGCTTGTCTACCATGTCAAACAGCCCAGATACCCAGATACAGAACATTTCCATCACTGCAGAAAATTCTGCTGGACAGAGCTGAGCTGGAGCTTCCATCAGATTCACAAAGAGGCCTGTGATTCTAAAGAGATTGCAAAACATTAGGGATAAATTAGAGGCCAGTGGATCCCTCCTCTCACCTGCCTGGCACAGGTGAGGCCATCCAGGCATGAGAACACTCAACATTCCACAGCAAGACTCACAGGGCAGAAGGAACAACCTGTTTCACCTCAGCCACATGATGATGTCAGGTCTCTAAGTCATAGGCGCTAAGAAAATAAAGCCTTGTAGGCAAGGCCCCTGCAAATGTTAGACCAATGCTAACAGATTGCTGTAGCCGAGCAAGTCTCTATGCAGTCACCTGTTGCAGGGTTTCTGCAGACTTTGCAGGATGTGTGGCTGGCTGTTTTGTACTGCATGGTAAAGTGGGTCACAGGTGTCTGTGCTAACAAAGGAGTCAGACACCCATAAGCCAAGGCTGTGGCTATCACTGAAGCTCATTAATTTGACTTGGGACTGGGCTATGTGGCAATTCATGCATTTGGACAAATGTGAGTTGCACTCACTTCTGGAACACCCAAAGTGGACGGACAAGGATGGAAGGTGGGAGGCATGAGTAGGGGCAGCCCCTGCTGTGAGCATACTCATCTGACATATGCCCTGGGATCTCTTTATCTCTGAGCTTATTCAACAGGCAACTGAATTGTGTTGAACCCACACCTGACTCACTGGGTGACCTTGGGCAGATTTTTAAGCTCTCTGAGCCTCATTGTGGAGTGGAGGAGGGGAGATTCAATAGTCATAAGGAATTTGTGAAGATTTGGCTCTTAGGGAAGGGGCTCAGCCCCCTTCCTCCATTGCAGAGTCCCCTTGGACATTTGTGCTGGGTGGCAAGCAGGGAGAATGACAGACAGGCTTCAAAGGAGAGGCCCCCACTTCCAGCCTAGGCTGCCCCAAGTCAGGATGGTTTCCTTAAATTTTCTATTCGTCATGTTGTTGTGTCCATTTCAAAATGGCATCAGGGCGCTGCTCCTGGTAGCTCCCCTTGGCTGACATCCCCGAATGTCTGCTATCAAAGCGAGTTTGATCCTCCTCCACCCTCATCCAGAATGTGAAAAGTGTAGATAAGGAACTGAACTGCTGCTAGGGATTTTGGAGAAAGGTGAAGTCAGGTGATGAGTGTCAGCCCACGGCTGCTGCCGCTGCAAGGAAAAGATCAAAAAGGCCGGTAGTCAAACCCTGAGATGACAGAAGGTGCTTGGTTTGTAATCCCTGGGGGCAAGAGCATGGGCTGCAGCAGCTGGACGGGAGGGAAGGGGATCAACCTGTATTAAGCACTGACTGTATGCCAGGCACTTTACATACGTTATCTCATTTAATCCCCCACCACAACCCTGTGGACAGACGTTGCTATCCATCTTACAGAAGTACATGCTGGGCCTCAGGGAGGTTTTGTGTGCAGTTTAGGGCTTGATGGCCAGGAATTTTAATGTGGCTTTTCTGCAAAACTCTTTGAGTAAGGCAGAGGCTAGTGACTCCATTTCACGGGCAGGTAAACTGGAGCTAAACCAGAGGCAGGGGAGGATGTGGGAACTTCCAGGCTGGCGTGGGTCATCCATGGAGGCAACAAGAGATGTGTTCCTGAGCTTCTCAGCTAGGGTCACCAGATAAAATACAGGGCACTCAGTTAATTTGAATTTTAAATTATTCAGATTCTTGAAATGGGAATAATGTTTAGTGTAAGTATACCCCAAATATACTTATTTTATGTTTTTTTTTCTTTTGAGATAGGGCCTCACTTTGTCCCCCAGGCTTTAGTCCAGTGGCACGATCTCGGCTCACTGCAGCCTCGACCTCCTGGGTTCAGCCCCCTGCCTCAGCCCCCGAAGTAGCTGGGACTACAGGCACGCGCCACCACAGCCAGCTAATTTCTTTGTATTTTTGGTAAAGACAGAGTTTCACCATGTTTCCCAGGCTGGTCTCGAATTCCTGAGCTGGAGTGATCTGCCTGCCTTGACCTCCCAAAGTGCTAGGATTACAAGCGTGAGCCACCACACTGGGCCTGAAATTTAAATATAACTGAGCATCCTGCATTTTCAGTTGCTAGATCTGACAATCCCATTTTCAGCATGGAGTCTGAAAATAGGCCCCAGGAGCCCTCTCCCCACTCACCTCCTCCTCCTCCTCCTGCTGACTCCCAGGGCTGCCCATGTTCTGCTCTGCCCAGGTAGGGCTGTCTGCCCAGGTCTAGCCTCAGTTCTGCCATTCCAATGAATATACATTTAGACATCTCTCTGCACACACACATAGGCACACAGGTGTGGATCCGTGGGCACTTGGGATTATGCTATCTGTGCAATTCTATAATCTGGTTAATGAGGCCCAACGTTTTTCTGTGTTAATAAAAGTAGCCCTGATTTGTCTTTCTAATGAACATCACTGAGGGTGCCATTGTGGTTTGCATATACCATAGTTATCTAACCAGTCATCTTCTGTGGATATTTAGGTGAAGAACATCCTTGTACATACCATTTAAGCCCTCATCTAATTATCTTCTTAGAATAAATTCTTGGAAGTGCAATTGCTGGGTCAAAGAGTATGTAGATTTTCCATTTTATACATAATTCCATCGTGTCTTCAGAAAGGTTATACGAACATATACTTTTACCAACAGTTCACAAGCAGGCCTGAGCCCATTCCTCCCACCTTGCCAGGGTTACATGTTGGTGAGTTTTAAGTCAGTGTCATGGATTAAAAAGGGTAGAAAATGACATCCCGTTTGTTGTGATAATTTGCATCTCTTTGATTATAGGTAAGGTGAAGCACCTGTCATCACTTACTGGCCATGTATTGATAATTGTATAAATCCTCTCTCTTGGTCTCTGCCTACTCTTCCATGGGGGTGTTAGAATTTTTCTTATCTTCTTTGTAAGTGCTTTTTGCATATTAAGGATATTAATGTGATGGGTTTCCTTTTGAGGTGCATCAGTTTTCATTTTTATGCCACTCATTTTACATTTTAATTTTTTAATTTTTCTTTTATGCTCTCTACTTTTGGTGCCATGCTTGGAAAGGCTTTTTCTGTGTGAAGATTAGATAAATGTTCGTTTAAAGGCTCACCTTATTCTTTTCGTTTTATTTTACTGTTTATTTGTTTATTTATTTAATTTTGAGACCGAGTCTCGCTCTGTTGCCCAGGCTAGAGTGCAGTGGTGTGATCTCGGCTCACTGCAAGCTCCGCCTCCCGGGTTCACGCCATTCTCCTGCCTCAGCCTCCTGAGCAGCTGGGACCACAGGAGCCCACCACCACAGCTGGCTAATTTTTCATATTTTTAGTAGAGATGGGGTTTCACTGTGTTAGCCAGGATGGTCTCGATCTCCTGACCTCATGATCCGCCCGCCTCAGCCTCCCAAAGTGCTGGGATTCAGGCGTGAGCCGCCGTGCCCGGCCTTTACTGTTTATTTTGAAGTCTTCCTGGAACCTAGTTGTGTTGGTCTTGGTTTCTGTGACTCCCTTTCTGTCTTTGGCTGTCTGATGCTCGCCATGTGTCACTCTGTCTGAGTTCACGGAAGCCTGCATCTTCCCCACTTTACCTCCAGTGTGTGTCTATCTGATGTTTCCAGTCTTCCTGCCATTTGGACATTTTTTCTCACCCTAGCCCCAGACTTCCCACCTTCCTCACACACAGCTCCCGACTCTTGCATGGGATTGTTTCTGACTATTCCAGACTGATCACCAGGTAAGCGAGCATGATGGGCAGATCAGAAATGCCAATTTGGGAAGAGTCTCTGCAGGTATTTGGTGCTTAATCCTTGTCGCGCCTCTGCATTTTAGCAGCATGGATCTTGTGCACTCTGACACTTTTGTGAAGGAGAGCCTGTCTCTGAGTGTTAGGTCTCAGTCTATTAGATCTACTTAATACTCTGGCTCTCAAAACAGGTATTTCTTTGTTTAGCTAAGTCTAACTGTGATCTGGGCATCTCATTATCAAACTATAGGCTTCCTTAAAAATCATACCTCTTCTGTTCCACTAATTATCTCTGTAAAGAATCTTAGAAAGATGACGTACCCTTATTTTCTATTATTTTTGTGGACTCCTTGGTAACCATAAGGGGAGAGGTGGCATAGTACAAGAATTAAGATCTCAGGTTCTGAATTCAGACACCTGGAATCAAATCCTATCTTGCCATTCACTTGCTGGGTGACCTTGGGCAAGTTATGTCATTTCATTGAGCTCCAGCCTCTGTGCCTGTAAAATCAGGATAAGAATAATACTTAACTTCATAGAGCTGTTGTGAGGATTAAGGAAGAGAATGCTCAAGTCACAAGATGTGCTCAGTATGGGACCTGGCAAATTGTCAGTGCTTGATAAATGTCAGCTAATTAATTAAGTCACTCTCATCCTAACCTTAGTTGACTGGGATTATTTCAGGGATGGAAGGAATATGTCAACTTCATAGCTCACAATCCCAGCCCCACCCCAGTACCCTGGCTCCAGAGTTTGCATAGAATTCTTAATCCAGCCGTTCGTGGTGTGTCTAGTTTTACAGCTAGACCGTGGCTTTTGGAGGGAAGAAGCAGAATGTTCTTCACATTCATGAGCCTCCAGCACTGCTTGAGCCTGTGTCCATTGGATAGGGATGAAGTCTCAGGCTTTGTCCCCTGGTGGATGGGAGTTAATGAGGCCAAGCCAGGAATGTAGTCTGTTCATGGCCTCTTCTCTTTGTATCAGAGATGTTGGCTTTAGAGCTAAGGGTCCTAGTAACAAGTCAAGTGGGCCCTAGGCTTTTGAGGTCATGGATTTGACACACACGTACATGTACACATACTCACACAAATACGACTCTTTTCCATAAGATTCACAGGGAGTTCACAGATGCCCTGTGGCCACCCCTGATCCCCTGGTTCACCTAAAAAAACTGAGCCCGGGGAGGTTGACCTCACACATTAAGTTGATGGTAGAGATTTCTTCATTCATTGAGCTAATATTTATTGGGCACCTATTGTGTGCAGTCCTCGACTTTCATCCAAGCTTCATTTTCATTGTCACAATTTGTGCTCTCTCCCTAGTCTATCTCCCCTCCCAAAGGGGAGCAGGGGGAAAGAAGAAATGCTCCACTTAGTGTCACTTCTGGGGAAAAAAACCCAAAAACCCTGGTATGCTTTTGCTACCAATGGAAGATCAGTAATATCATCTCTGCATAAGGACCACAGCATGTTGCAACAGGGTCAGACAGACTCATCTGTGAGGAATGGACAGATGGAGCCGGAGCTGCCTGTTTTGCTGTACCAGGAGAAGCAGGTTAGGAGCAAGCTTCAGAACAAAATGTGCTTCTGTGATGTTTAGAGGTGGCAGTAGGGTTGGATGTGATCATGCCACTGTGCACACAGATAAATTGGGGTCCAGAGATGGAATTGGAACCAAGTGCATGGGAGAAATGTACCTTTCCTGGTTTTATTTTTTCCTGTAATTAGACCTGCTGATTCTCTCTTTCGGCCTCAGCCTGTCAGACAATTTCCTCATTCCAAAAGAGTTCCCCAATTCTGGGACATTATGCAGACATCTCAAAATTGGGCTAATGGAAGCCATTTGATCACATAGATACATAGATAGACATACACTGAATATGCAATTTGCAACATTTAAGCCACTCCAGGCCAGAACAGCAGAACAGCAGGCCAATGCCTCCTTCAGGGACGGAGGTGATAGATGTCCATTTCCTCCACTCAGGAGGGATGGTGTGTGCTTCCTGAGTGAACCTGTTCCATTTCCGATGGCTCTGCCTTGGGAGTTGGAGAACATTCATTTTAATCAGTACTGTGGAGTAGCAAATTAATACATAGAGATGTGACATTTGAGACAAATTGGGCAGCACTTCTCAATAAGTGGAGAATCAGGATGATTTTCATATCACGTCCTCAATAATCCCACAAATAGTTCATCATGCATAGTAATATTTTACCCCTTTGGGGAAGAGTATTAACATAGCTTTAAGATGATATTATGCCAAACTCTAGTGCCCTGACCCTCTTCCTGTCAGGGTGTCAGAAGAAACAGTGATGAGGAGGAAGGAGCTTTCTCAGGCAGCTGCCTGCTTGCAGATACAGTGTACCTCTGCTTCACTTCTCTGTCCCCATTCATTCATTCTTCATTCATTCATTCAACAAATATTTACTGAATGCCTGATATATTATCAGTCCCAAAGTAGTCTTTGAGGATACAAGAATGAATAAGAAGTGGCCCCTACATTCAAAGAGCTCTCTAAAACCTAAAAATGTTGGGAGAGAAGTAAGGGCATAAGCCCAGGAGACAGGAGATGTGGATCCAAACCCTGGCTTTCCCTCAGGCTGGCTGTGAGACCTTGGGCAAGTCTCCCATCCTCCCTGAAATGATTTTTTTGCAAAACAGAAACTATAATGCCCACTTTAATAGGTTATAATGAGGATTAAAGGAGTCGGTGCATGAAAAGTGCCTGGCACAGAGTTGCTATTCAGTAACAACTAATTCCTCTACAACATGGAGAAAATTGCCCTCATGCCCGGTTAGGTCTCTGGGGATCAAGTTTGAGCTCTGCCACATCCCCACTGTATGCCCTTAGATAAGGAACTACAATCTCTCAGACTCCTCCTAAATTTTCTCTCCATTTCAGGAGGACTGTGAGCATGAGTGACAAGGTCTAGAAAGAACCTAGGGTGACATTTGGCACATAGTAGGCACTCAGTAAAAGGAAGCTAATACAACAAGACATGGTGGGTTTTATGGGGGTACAAAAAAATTCATTCCCCTGACGAAACCTTTGGTCAAATCTTGTGGGTCTCCAAGGGCAAGAATGATCACTTATTTTTTTTGTTTTCTCTGCTACCATGATACCTCAGTCCAGAGCCTGCCACACAGTAGGAGCGCTGCAATGGTAGCTATTGCTTGCATCTCCTGACCTGGATCCCTGCTGGTCTATATAGGGCTTTTGTGCGAATTAACACAAGTGGCTACTCTGAGAAGACACTATCCTGTGAGCATACAGCGCAGTGGATGGCATATAGGCTGGGTTTTAATCCTCATCACCCCTCTGCCTGGGCATACTTTTGCAGTACTCAACTTGAACAACTTGAAGGTTCTTCAGCTTTTCTCCAGAACCCTCCTCTTGGGAGTCTGTGGTCATTCACTATCCGACAAAAGATTCAGAGATTCATTGGATGCTTGGGAGCAAAGATCTCAGAGAGCTTTCACTTGAAACCCTTTAATTGGGTTAAAGGGTTTAGCCCTTTAAATCTTTCGAGTATGGTGGCTTACACCTGTAATCCTAGCACTTTGAGAGGCCAAGGCCAGAGGATCATTTGAGGACAGTAGTTTGAGACCAGCCTGGGCAACATAGCAAGACTCCATCTCTACAAAATATTAAAAAGAAAATTAGCTAGGCATGGTGGCATGCACTCGTAGCCCTACCTGCTCAGGAGGCTGAGGCAGGAGGATCACTAGAGTCCAGGGGGTTGAGGCCAGAGTGAGCTGTGATTGCGCCGCTGCACTCCAGCCTGGGCAACAGAACAAGATTCTGTCTCAAACAAACAAACCAAACCAACCAACCAACCAAACAAACAAACAAAAAAACCCCAACCATTTAATTGCTTCCATGATGGAGTACAGACTCCTTGCCTGGCCCTCAAAACCTCCAGCATCAGGCCTACTTCCACCCCCTTCCAGTTCTCAGATGCACCATACTCTGTCTTCCCACTTATCTTTCAAACACACTGAGTCCCCTCTCCTGAACCACCTCACCACTACCACCCAATGCTTCCCTTCTGTCCTCTGCCTAAACTAAATCCAAGAGGCTGCCTCTGTGCACAACAGCCCTATTCTATTATCTCTCGGCTCCCTGCACTTCTCCTTCTATCACATGCATCACTCGTGTATTTCCTGTTCCTTGTTTACCTTCTCTACTCTTGTGTGTGCTTCTGGGTAGGAAGAACACTCAATGGAGCACTGAAGTCAGAGCTCAGGGTCTGAAGGAAGACGACTCCCAGTTCGTCCAGGTAGTAGCCAGCATGTGACTTTGAGCAAGTCACTTAACCTCCTCTGACCTCTCATCATAGGAGGACAATAAGAATAATAAACACTACTCCGTGAGATTGTTGTCGGGAAGAAATGGGACAACACATCAAGTGCTCCTAATAATGCCTGGCATAGAATAAACAGTAAGTGGACGTGGAAGCTATTACGATCACTCTTCACAGTTGTGCCTAGCCCAGGGTCAGACACATAGTAGGTGCTCAACAAATATCGATTAAACAAGTGAATGGATAAATGATTGTCTTGCCCCATATGAAAGGCCCAGACAAGGAAAGAGATTTAGGCTCAAGGCGTCTGATACCATATTTCATCGACTCTAAGATGCCCCCAGTCGTAAGATCCAGCTTTAGTTGATGTACCATTAAGAAAGAAAAAAATGCTGCCAATTAAAGTGTGACATGTCATTGACTATAAGACACATCCCAATTTCAGAGATATTAAAATATGGAAAAGCTTGCACCCTAGAACCGATGAAATATGGTAACTGCTTAATTGCTCCTAACCACCCCTTAGCCTCAGTTGAGATGTACTTAGCATTCTGACCTCTTCTCTGACCCAGAGCTCTCTGATGGTCAGGACGCCTCCTTTTCTGCATTCAGGTGGAGGCTCTTAACCATGTGATCACCTGTTAATTTATTCTCTCGGCTCCAAGTCTCATTACTTCTCAATTTTCTGCATTGAACTCTATTTAACACTTATTAGCACAGGTCTTTAGCTGATAAACGCCCTTTTCATGGGAAGCGGCAGGGTGCCCCAAGCTTGACCTTGCCTCCCATAACCGTGCTCAACACAGGAGGGCCCAGAGACCCCCAGACATGGCTATCTCAGGACCACTGGCAGCCCATTCCCAGCCCCTCCTAGGATGGACCCCTTGGTACCGAAGAACCACTGAGTGTGGACCTGGATGTGATTTCTCCTGTGTGGATAGAAGGGGAGAGGGCTGTCCTTTAACCGTTGCTC
This sequence comes from Theropithecus gelada, assembly GCF_003255815.1. NCBI lineage: Eukaryota > Metazoa > Chordata > Mammalia > Primates > Cercopithecidae > Theropithecus > Theropithecus gelada. The sequence goes on along the minus strand of NC_037668.1, from coordinate 61,667,582 downwards.
TGATAGGGACTGTAGCTGGACATGTATATCTGTCTCCTTCCTGTGCCCTTGGGTCAGGTGACCCTATTGGAGCTTCTTCCACTGACCCTAGCCCTAGAGGTTTAGGGGGTACATGCCTTTCTGCCACCTCTTCCTTGGGGTGACTTACTTCCCAACCCATGAGCCCAGCATCAGTGGGGAGAGAACGCTTCCAAACAGAAGTGTCAAATTGAATATTAGAGTCCCACTTCTTGCCATTAATGAATAACTCACGAGTGATTAACCAGTGTTTGGGATTATTCTTTCTACCTTTTCCTTCATTAATGTGAATAATTGAGAGTTGAACCCACTGACATTTCATTTTAACAGCAGGAGAGAAAAGTAGTTACCGCATTAGGTAGGAGATTCTGATTTGGAGATTTGGCGGTGGACAGATGGCATCCCTGTCTTTCCCCTGTGGATGCCATTGCATGATAGGAGTTGTTTCATAGTCCTTTATCCTCATACAAGCTGCAGGGTCCATAGCTCAGGGCCTATGAGATGAAGAAAACAAAGGAACTGACACTTGTCGAGCACCTTCGACCTGCTCAGCGATGCAAGCGGACCTTTATAGACGAGCAACACATCACCACCTCATGAGCAAGGCCTTAGGATCCCCATTTTACAGATAAGGAAGTTGAGGCCTAGAGAGGTGAGTTACCTTGCCTGAGGTGAACCAGGACCTAAGGGTCATGCACAGTTTAAAAATCAGTCTGGTTCCAAAGCCCACACTCTCTCCACTATGTTCCCTCTGAAAATAAGGCCCGCACAGTTCTCCAGGCCTGCCCCACTCGCCTATCCCTACCCCACAGAAGGAGGGGCCTGGGAGAGTTGGGTGGGCCAACAGCATGGTGCTGGGGCATCTCCCTGGGCCTGTGGTCCCCAGCCCTGGCCTTGCTCAGGGCATTGTTGCTGCCTGAGACCCGTCTCATGGACAGTGGCTTTGCTTCCCAGCTGTGTCATCCTTCCTTCCAGCTCTCTGCTTCCTGTTTTCCCTCAAGACCTTTATCCAGCTGTATTTGCGGAGTAAAACAGACTGGGCTTGGTAATGAATTACTTGACCAGGAGCTAGTCTTGGGAATTGGAGGGTTAGGGCAAGGGAAGCACATTTGAGCCTCAGGGTCTCCATGCATTCTGTTCCCCTTGCCTGTGTCTGGTGGCCCCAAAGCCCTCTCCCTGGCTCCATTCAGCTCTGTGCTCGTGTGTCTTCTTATTGAGAGGCCTTTTCTGACCACACTGTGTAACACAGACCCTGTTACCCATCACTCCCTATCACCTCCTGACATATGCTATGATTGTTTGTTTGCTTATTGTCCTCCTCTGCCAGAATGTGAGCTTCCTGGGGTCAGGGGCTTTGTATTGTTTTGCATTGCTATTGTTCTCTGCTGATTCCTCAGCTCCTAGGACAGGTCCTGTCATATGTTAAGTACTCAGTAAATATTTGGTGAATGAATGGAATCAAAGACCAGAAGAAAGAGCAGAGGCATTTGAGCAACTGCAAGAAGGGCAGTTGTAGAGTATGAGGGCAGGGGAGTGGCAGGAGCTGAACTGGCTTGAGGGACAGGGAACAGCTCACGCAGGACCTAGGAGGCCACGGGAAGGAGTTTGGGCTTTACTCACAAGAAGGGGACAATCGCTGAAGGGCCTTAGGCAGGTAAGTGGCACAGTGAGATTTATGCTTTAGAGATATTGGGGAGGGCAGGGGCAGACTGGGGGGAAGGAAACCAGTCACAGGAGGCGAAACAGGGACCACTGTCCAGCATAGAATGTTTCTTGAACCTTCACCAGCACTGAGGATGGTGCCAGGACAAGGGGAGACCAAGCCCAGGGCTCACTCCCCACATTGCCTTTATGGATGGACATTTACACTGCTGGAACAGAAGGAATGCCCTCTACATGGAGCAGCTTAGCCTTCACAATTGCTTACACAGAATGTTTGTGATATTTCTGTCTGTTCTGCTGACATTCATGATGTGACTGTAACTGATTGAACAAGCTCACCTGAAGAGTCCTGCTGAATAGAGGAATGTTCAAGTGCTGGGGTCGTGAGTGATGTGGATAGAGCCCTAGAGATCATACTTCAAAATTATGCAGAGGAGTCAGGGCAGGGAGACATAGCAAATGCTTTGGGTGATGATGATTGTCAGGATGATAATGAAAGCTTGCTGGGGCTCTTACCAGGTGCCAGGCACTCTTCTAAGTGCCTTACATTTTAACATTTAATTCTTAAGCAGTCCTTTGAGGTAGGCACTATTATTATCTCCATTTTACAGATGAGGCACTGAAAGGTTAAGTAACTTGCTTGAGGTCACACAGCTAGTAAGAGGTAAAGTGTGGGTTTGAACCCAGACAATTTGACTTCAGCCTACAAAAAGGAATAAAATAATTTCACATAGTTGCAACTATTGGATCCAAATTAAATATTCCACTATAATAGGGAGCAGTGTCAAGCTTTGTACTTTAAAGAAGCTAACAAAAGGAAAAGATTAGTGATCAGACCATATTCAAATGTAAAAGTTCTGCACAGTAAAAATCATGTAAAATAGGAAGAGAAACAACTGACTTGAATAATATTCTACCAAATGTGGCAGCAAAGGGTTAACCTCTGCATTGTATCATGAACCCATACAAAGTGGTAAAAAAGGTATCAAGGAGTTCACACCAGAGGAAATAGAGTAGCAAATAAATACACAGCAGCACTACCTGGTCCTGATAGTTATCAATGTAATGTCAATTAAGACAATGAAATGGCACTTTATCCCTATTCAGTTAGGCTGAAGAACTTCGGTGGGTATGATACAGTGCTGGAGTCGGGGCAGAGACACAGACACACTCGCACATGGCTGGTGCTGATGTAAATTAGTCCTTTGGGAATCCAGCTTGACAATGTGTATCAAGAGTCATAAAATGCTCATGTCATTTGACCCAGTAATTCCCCTCCTGGGAATATATCCTAAGGAAATAATTCAACAGAAGAAGAAAGTTATATGCATCAAAGTGTTGATTTCAGCATTATTTATAATGATGAAAAATTGGAAACTGTAAAAATGTCCAACAATAGGGGCATGGCCAGGCAAATTATGGTAGATCTACCTAATAGATTTATGCAGCCATTTAAAAGTATAATAGCATTATTTGGCAATACAGAAAGATGTTTATGATATTATTTTCCAGGAAAAAAACAGAATGCAAAATTGATTCTTCATATTTATTACAAACATGTAAAGTAGGTCTTATATGAACAGGGACTGGATGGAAATAAAAAGAGAAACAATTGACATGGGCGGGCAGTGAGATGTGAGTGAATTTTTTTTAAGTTCTTCTTTATGGCTACTCTAGTGTTGTTTGTGTGATAAATAGCAAATGGGGGAAAAAACAAAATCAGAGTAAACTAAAACTCAAACCAACATCAGTGAAGTGCTGACTTGTGTGAAAGCTACGTGTGGGTGTCAGTTGGCTATGAACATAACATGAATCAAATGTCACATGGCTCTATTAATCGAAATATAGACTCTGGATCTTGGGGGATGGATGCATTCAGGAGAAGGAAATTCATGTAATAAAGCATTGATCAGTAGCAAGGTGTTTTGTTTTGTTTTATTGAGATAAGGCCTTACTCTGTCGCCCAGGCTGGAGTGCTATGGTGTGATCATGGCTCACTGTAACCTCGACCTCCTGGATTTAAGTAATCCTCCTGCCTCAGCCTACTGAGTAGCTGGAACTATAGGTGAGCACCACTACACTCGGCTAAATTTCTGTAGAGATGGTGTCTTGCTATGTTGCTCAGGCTGGTCTCGAACTCCCGGGCTCAAATGATCTTTCCATCTCGGCCTCCCAAAATGCTGGGATTACAGGCATGAGCCACTGTGCCTGCCCACAAGATGTTTTTGAGGGTCATGGATTGTATCTCTAGCACAAGACCCAAAACTAAGTAGGTATTTGGGAGAAATTAATGAGACAAGTAACTAGGACACAAAGAATAGTTAAAGAGAAGATCTGGAAGTGATGAGAGTTTGTCTCACGTAAGACAAATAAGGATTCGTTCTGCATTGCTGCAGGGAGTAGAACAATGTCCAATGGAAAGATGTTAAAAGTAGGTTAATTTCAGCCAAGAATCAAGAAGTTGTTTTATATAGCTTTAATTACCCTAAATTAAGTAGGCTGCCTTGTGAGGTAGTGAGTTTCTCATTTCTGGAGGTGATCAAGCAAGGCTTTGATTGATCAAGCTCTGCCAAGGATTCTGTTAACATACTTTCCAAACTGGTGTATATACTGGATTTTATCAAAGTTGACATTCTATTGACTGTAAGATGCACCATTATTTTATGCACCACCGAGAAAGAAAAAGTGCCAATTAAACAATCACATACCCTTTCTTGTAATACTCATTCTAATTTCTGAATTGCTTATTTGTGAAAAAAAATCTATGAAATACTATATAGCCCGGAGGGTTGCACTATGGGAACACCCAAGCCTACAAGCTAAATGTGGCACATTTTCTAATCTTATCATAAAGCAAATATATATGAAATCATTCTATCTATCTATATCAAATACTAAAGTACATACATATATTTCAACAAAATATATATTTTAAAACTGTGTTTCTTTATGCAGTCTATCATTGATAGGCATTTGGGTTGGTTGCAAGTCTTTGCTGTTGTAAATAGTGCTGCAGTAAACATATGTGTGCATGTATCTTTATAGGAGAATGATTTATAATCCTTTGGGTATGTACCCAGTAATGGGATTGGATTGCTGGGTCAAATGGTGTTTCTGGTTCTAGATCCTTGAGGAATTGCCACACTGTCTTCCACATGTACACCATGGAATACTATGCAGCCTTGAAAAAGAATGAGCTCATGTCTTTTGCAGGGACATGGACGAAACTGGAAACCGTCACCCTCAGCAAACTAACACAGGAACAGAAAACCAAACACTGCATGTTCTCACTCTTAAGTGGGAGTTGAACAATGAGAATACATGGACACAGGGAAGGGAACATCACACTGTGGGGCCTATTGGGGGGTTGGGGGAAAGGGGAGGGAGAGCATTAGGACAAATACCTGATGCATGTGGGGCTTAAAACCTAGATGACAGAATGATAGGTGCAGCAAACCACCATGGCACATGTATACCTATGTAAGAAACCTGCACATTCAGCACATGTATCCCAGAACTTAAAGTAAAATTAAAAACATGTATGTTTCTATATAAATAAAATAGTAAACTATAAATCTTAACTAAATATATGCATATAAATAAAATATTCTTGCATATAGACTAAATACACACATACATACACACACACACACACACACACAGAGGGAGGAGTCCAGTGTAAATGGGCATCTTTCAAAAGATAGAGGAGGAGACTTCAGAGATATCCTTCTGGTGGCTGGCCATACTATCTTGAGTCCCATGTCCCAGGTGCATGTACCCACATTCTTTTCCTGCTAAAGATTTATTCATGTAAGAAGCTTGGCTGAACTGCATAGGGGCTTGCTCTAGATGCCTTCTAAAATCCATGACAAATCTAAGAGTCACTAATCCAATGGATCTATAATACTTTAAATCAGCAACTCCTTATCCACTCATTCCATTGACTTTGATTCCAAAGTGCTTTCTAATTCCTGGTATTGGTCTAGACCCTGCCTTTCAGGTGCTGTCAACAATAAGACTGCAGGGATCCAGACCCATGGCCCTCCTATTGTCCCATAGCCCCAGCATCTCTGGAACCACTACAGCCCTTTGTGATCCAGGAATCTGCAGAGGGCCTGGGAAGGGATGGACGCTTCACCCAGGCATTAGCTTTTCCCAGGCCCAAGTAAGCCTAGACCCAGTGCCATAGTGGCTCCTCATGCCTCTCACCTAGCTAGTTTCCCACCCGCTTCTGGAGGCAGGGAGAAGACAGGACGCCGCTGGGATGATAGGATGAGCTTACACTTTGGAATCATAGAGTTCTTGGGTTAATCTGCCAGTCACAGTGGAATGCTTTGTAATATCTCTGAGGCTCAGTTTTCTCCACTGTACAACAGGGTGTGAGCATAATGAGATAACAGTGGAGCTCACATACAGCCATGCCCAGTGAGGTTGAGTGTGTTCCCCCTCCAAGATCCCATTTTGCCCTGGGAAGGAAAAGAATTTCCAGCAGGAAAAGAATGTGGGTGCATGTGCCTGGGTTCTGGGGGCTCCAGCTAGTATGGTCATGGGATTCTTCTCCTAAAGCTTCTGTGTCCATCTAAAACGAGGGGTAAGATGCAGGAGGACTTCCCTCCTTTCTTGAGAAATATGTGGGGAGGACTATAGTTTTAGCAGCTCCCCGCTTCACGAGCCAGGGAGAATACATATTTTCTTTCCTGTGCTGCACACCCAGCTGCCTTGGGGAAAAGCACAGACCCTGCTTAGAAGCAGCACATGGACTGGTTGGCTTCTGGCTGAGGCTTCCTGGTACAGAGAGTATCTTTGTTTCTCATTGTCCAACCAAGCACAAACAGGAGGAAATGCCCTCAATCACTATAAAGGTGATGCAAACCTAGGTGTTTTGTTGTTGCTGTTGTTAACCTACTCATCCATCCCTTCATATGCCTTGAATACCTCTTCTGAACAAGGCCTGGAAAAACTCACATGGGTAGCACCAGCCCTGGCCCTTGGGCAATCATGGTCTAGTGGAGGAGACAGATAAAAAATCAGACAACTGTGACAACTGCTGGAGAGCTGAGCACTTAGGGCACAGTGGTTGCTTGCCTAGGCTCCAGGAAAAGAGCACACTGGAGCAACTGTGGATTCCACACCACGGCCTAGTGGGGAATTCCCAGGCTCTGAGCCAGCAGCACTTCTGACCTCTCAAGGTGAGAGTTTCCCTGGCATATCTGGAGAACAGAGATACAACCAGTGCTCTTGGAGCAGAGTGAGGGAGACGAGTGGTACGCAGTGATAAAGTTGGAGACAAGGGACCAGGTCACACACAGCCTTTACATTATGGGAAGAACTTGGCTTCTACTCTGAGTTTATCAGGGCCCATGGGCAGGTTCTGAGCAGAAGCTGACCTGGTCTGACCTACCTTTAACCAGCTGCTGTGCTGAGAATATGCTAAAGGAGTGCAGAGTGGGAACAGGGAGACTGGCCCGGAGTCTAATGCAGCAATGCAGGCGAGAGGCCAGGGGGAGCTCAGGGTGAGAGCCATAGCAGTGAAGGCGGAGAGAAGTGGGCCTCTTTCAGACAGAGTTCGAAGGTGGAGCTAGTAGAACTGGCTGGCAGATTAGAAGTGGGTGCTGGAGAGGAGCCAAGGTTAGCTCCCAGGTTTGGGGGATCAACGGGCAGCATGGAGCTGCCCCTAACTGAGGTGGCAAAGCCCATAGCAAGAGCAGGTTTGGGGTATGGAGATCAGGAGCTCAGTTCAGACTGTTAGGTGTGAGATGCCTGCCAGGAATATGGGAGGAACTGGTGGGTAGGCAGCATGGATGGAGAAAGCCTATCTATATATGTAGGTTGGAGCATCCTTAGCGTGTAGATTGTATTGAAAGCCATGAGGTCAGATGAGATGACCTTGCAAGGGAGTAGAGATAGAAAAGAGAGATTCTCTTTACTCCCCAAGGCTGCTTTTGCCTGTGGTATTCAGAGAGTGCCCTTTGCCCCTTTTTTTCCCCAGGTGTGGACCTGGAAAACAGTTATGTCTGTTTCTGGTTCTTGCAGCAGTTGTAGTGTCAGCTCCTTCCAGAGGTCTAAGAAGGGGCAGATCAGGCTGCAGAGAGCTGGGAACCAAGGATAGTACCGCCCCTGGCAAAGGAGACCCGGCCCCTGTCCTGAAGGGCTTCCCAGCTCCCTACTTATCTCCCTGAAGCAGGTGCCCAGCCCCCAGCAGGAGCTCAGCACATGTTGGCTGAGCGGAGGGATGTGGGGTCTCAGGAGAGCTGGTGGGTTCTACCCCATGGTCCTGAGAGAAGCAAGAAGGACTGTTGTCGAGAGGATGCCCCTCTAAGGGAGAGAGGCAGGTCGTGTGTGTGCATGGGTACCAGGGAGCAGATGGCAGCGCAGACAAAGTCTCGCCCGCAGCACAGGGCACAGAAGCTCATCTCTGCCTGGCAGGCACCTATTGCCAAGGGAACGATGGATTGAAAAATCCATAACGGCACGATGATGACTGGTAATACTTGAAACGAAACCGCAATGTCTGCTTTCAAAGCAGCCCTCCCCAGAATGCTGAACTGCCCTCGGCTCCCATCTCAGTGCCTTTGTCGATGGCCATAACGCTCAGCCAGCTTGCTGGCATTCACACCTGGAGAACAATTAATCAATTTGTGGCTTGGGCTTGGTGTTTGGCTTCTTCCTAAAGGCTAATCGTTGGTTCACAAAAATGAAACTTTGGCGGCCCATTGCAGATGGGAACCACAGGGAAACAAAATGCGGAAAAGCCTGGAGAGGCAAATGTATCCCCGTTGTGCCCAGGCTCTGGCAGCTATGATGAAGGAAGCTGTATGGGACTTGGTTATATTTCACTGGCTTTGTTTATGTGACTGTGTGTGTTTGAAGGAGAATCTTTTATTCATTCAACATATATTTCTTATATACTTACTACTGTGTGCCAGACACAATTTGAAATTCTAGGCTCAGAGAAGTGAATAAAACATAAAAATTCTCTGTCCTTATGGAACTTACATTCTAGTGTGTGGAGCAGATAATAGACAAGCTACATGGTGAAACCCTGTCTCTAACAAAAAATATAAACATTAGCTGGGCATGGTGGTGTGTGCCTGTAGTCACAGCTACTCAGGAGGCTGAGGCAAGAGAATCGCTTGAACCTGGGAGGCGGAGGTTGCAGCGAGCCAAGATCACGCCACTGTACTCCAGCCTGGGTGACAAAGCAAGACTCTCTCAAAAAAGAAAAAAAAATAGACAAGTTAAATGAGAAACTTGTATGTTATATACATGTTGATGTGCAAAGCAAATTAAGAAACAGAGGAGGATAAGATGGATCTGGGGCAGAGAGATGATCATTTTCGATGGGCAGTTGGGGAAGACCTTGAGGGCGGGGAGAGAGGCATAGGTGATGGAATCAGAGAGGTCATGGGGCCACATGACGTAGTTCCTGATAGACTGTTCTAAAACTGGAAGAAAACTGAACCACTCAGCCCAAATTCCCAGTTTTTCAGATGAGGAAACTGCCGCTAGCCATGCAAAGCAATTTGTCCATAGTCTTACTGTCAGTAGCAGACCTGGTTGTATTACTTGAGTACCTTGACATCCAAATTACTCCTTTTCATTTAACTCATCTAGTCATTCAGAATGTGCTTATGGGTTACCAGAGGTTAGGAAGGGTTGTGAGTGGGGAAGGAGGAGGTGAGAACGATTAATGGGTAGAAAAAATCGTTATAAGGAATAAGACCTACAATTTGATACCCCAACAGGGTAACTATAGTCAATAATAATTTAATTTATGCCTTAAAATAAGTGAAACAGTGTAACTGGATTGTTTGTAACACAAAGGATACATGCCTGAGGAGATGGATACCCCATTCTCCATGATGTGATTATCACCCATTGCATGCCTGTATCAAAATGTCTCATGTACCCCATAAATATATACACCTATGTACTCATAAAAATTAAAAATTAAAAAAAAACCACACCCATAGGCTTTTCACTCACTATTGGACATGAGCTAGAAACAAAACTGGTGGAGAGGCCCCTGGAACTAGGGTGGGGAGAGAATGGGCTCTCATAGGCACGTGCTCTTAGCCTGTCTTTGTTTCTGTTTCCCATCTTGATGGAAACACTGCAACGTTTACCTTACCTCAGAGCAAATGGAAATGGGAGTTCTTTGCCAGTTTACCAAACTGATTTCTCGACTTTGGACAGTTTTAATATCAGTTCACCCCAACCCACCTTTATACCTTGAAGTTATTAGAAAGAGTTATTAGCCTGGGGCTCAGCCTCTAGTGGGAAAAAGAAGGGAAGCCTGTAGTAGTCTGATCAGGAATTACTAGCACAGTGCCAGGCAGTGGGGATTCACTCATGAGCACAGGCAGCCTCTCCTTGAGACCTCCTGGAGCCCCCAGCCCAGCTTGGGGCTAGACCAGTAGTCAAAGCACAGTGACCAAGGCTGTGACAGGGGTTGACAGGGGACCATGGGAGTGAAGTGGAAGGGCATCCAAGCCAGACTTAAGGTGCTTGGGTTAGGGAAAGCCTCCTAGAGGAAGTAAAGGCCTAAAGGATGAAAAGAAGGTGGCTAGGCGTTCCCAAGGCAGAGGAAGCTCAAAAACAAATCACTGGCTGGGCGTGGTGGCTCACGCCTGTAATCCCAGCACTTTGGGAGGCCAAGGCAGGTGGATCACGAGGTCAGGAGATCGAGACCATCCTGGCTAACCCCGTGAAACCCCGTCTCTACTAAAAATACAAAAAATGACCCAGACGTGGTGGCGGGCTCCTGTAGTCCCAGCTAATTGGGAGGCTGAGGCAGGAGAATGGCGTGAACCCGGGAGGCGGAACTTGCAGTGAGCTGAGATCCGGCCACTGCACTCCAGCCTAGGTCACAGAACGAGACTCCGTCTCAAAAAAAAAAAAAAAAAAAATTTTTTCACCAAGAGAGTCAGGGTGGCAGGCTGTGCTGACAATAAACCTGGATTCAGGCCCAGCTCCATTGATTACACCCTTTGTGACCTTGGGCCAGTCACTGAACCTCTCTACGTCTCAGCTTCCATGTTTATAAAATGAGACTAACAATAGAACTTACCTTACAGAGTTACTGTTATAAGGATATAACAGGAGAATGCAGGTAAACTACATGGCTCATTTTAAATGCTCATAGACGATGGATTATCCTTATAATCCAGTATGATAGAGGGTTGTGGATGATAACTGCCTGCCCAGGTCCTGCTTCCTGGAGGTGGCACCACTGTGGCTGAGTCTTACAGGAAAAGGGTCAGTGAACCAAGAGAAGGATGAAGAAGTGGAGAGGAAGGGATTCCAGACAGAAAGAGGAAAGACTGAGCAAAGACTGGAGGCCAAGGCCCACATGGAGAGGTGGAAAGTTACATATCAGTCCATCTCTGGGAATAATATCAGAAGGCAAGGAAGGCTCTACAGTGGTCAGACCTGTATAAATATTAAGGATCTGAACACTGTCCTGTAGACAATGGAGAGCCACTGAAAGGCTCTTAGAAACAAGGAGGTGACATGATTACACATTTCAAAAGATCACTCTGAAGGGGGAATGGATTGCAAGGATGCAAGACTGGAGGCTGGGAGCCTGCTTAGGAAAACATTGCCTTGGCCCAGATGAGAGATGATGAGACCTGAGCTAGGATAATGGCCATGGGAATGGGATGTAGAGGAGAGACTAGGGTTGAGTCACATAGGAGTGAAATCAGCAGGAGTTAATATTTTATTAAATGTGGGGGAGTTGGGGGTCGGAGGAAGCAATAAGGCAAAGGAATGTGCAGAATGTCCAGGAAGTCAGCAGTTTTAGGAAAGAAACTCCTAATGGATTTAGGAGTTAAGCACTACTATATGCTAGTTAACCGTACAAGAGGGTGTGAAATCACTCAGGGAGAGGCAGTTTCAGTGGGGAGTGCAGTGGTTAGTGAGGGAGGCTTGGGAGAGACCCAGGGCAGGCAGAGGGAGAGGCTTACATTGAGGGACCATCACTGAGGTCCCAGGAGAGTTGGGAGTAGATTGAGCAGATATTGGGGTCAGATCCTCCAGGAGCAGTGTCAGCAGGGTGAAGGCCCAGAAAGATGGGGGCTGCACAGTGTCTCCTGGCTTCGTCTCTCAGATGCTACCCTGGAGTATGCAGAGTTCACTGTGGAAGGCCCTTCTACCCTTCCCCGCCCGACCCTCAATTCAGGGAGCGGGGCAAGAATTGGAGGTGAGCAAGTGGAGAAGGGTGTCTGGTCACCTCTTATAAGACATTAAAATGATAAGGGGAGATGCGGGGCCAGGTTTGTTTGGCTTTGTTTTTCTCATAAGAGAGACAAGGGTGAATTTAAAAACCAAGGAGAAGGAGCTTGCTGGAAAAGAGAAAAGGATCACTAAGTCCTGAGAGAAAGAGGGTCCTGAGAAGGAGGAAGATCCCCTTATTCTCTGCAGCTGGCTCCAAGTTGTTAAGGATGGGGAAGGATACCGATGAGTTTGTGTGTTGTGTTGTATGTTGTGTTGTGTGTGTGTCGGAGGGTGGATGGGGTAGGCAAAGAACACTGAGGGAGCTCATTCCCAAATATCCTCAATTTCCTCCATAACAGGCTGAAGAGAGAAGGGTTGTGAAGATGCCAAATCACCATTCGTTTATTCATTCATTCAGCAAATAGTTATGGTGCACCCACTGTATGCAAAGCATTTGAGAGGCACTGGGAATATAGTCATGAACAACACACACCCTGTCCTCATGAAACTTACAGCCTAGTAGGGGAAGAGATGTTAAACAACCACACAAATAAATACAAAGATATTAAGGAATAAATGAATATTGCAAGACTTCACTTATATTCCTACCAAGCTTCAACTTTTTTAGAAGCTGCCCATCTGCGTGTTTAGATGAGAAAGAGTTTTTGAATCTGAACCTGTTCTGCTTAGTTCTGTTGAACAGAACAGAATCATGATAGAGCCCTGAGGCAGACCACTGGAGACCACCTTCAGATGGGCACAAGTCTACTAACTTAACCTACATCTTTTTATTAGTACTCAGACCTAGCAGTTCTCCGTATTGACTCACAGAAGCTTCTGCCCATCCACAGTACTTTGGATGAGAAAAAAACCAACATGGTACAACTAAAAGAGTTGGGATTTGGGGTTAGAAAACCCGAGATTAAAGTACCAGCGATGCTGCTCACTAGGGGGACAAGTATGAATGAGACATTTAGCCTTTCAGGGCCTTCATTTCTTCCTGCATCAAAATAGGCAGAATCCTGACACCTGCTCTGCCTTCTTCATAGGGTGCTTGGGAAGGTGAAATGAGGGAACCTGTGGGGAGATGGGCGGTGAACGTAAAGTATGGAGCACGTCTGTGGTTTTATTTTTTACCTGTGCCCACTTTGAGTTGGAGCCCCTGATGGATGAGTGCAGAGAACTGACAGCAAATTTCAGAATTCTGATTTGGTTTTGCACACTCTATCAAGCATAATCATTTGTTGGTTTAAGTGAGATCTCCAGGCTTTTTGAAAGAGTCAAACAATTTATACTCAAACTGCATTTTGTCTGCCAGCTTTGGATATGCTCATCTTTTTTCAAGACCACATGTCTTGCTTTTACAGATTATGTTACATGTTCATGGAAGAAAATGGGAGACGTTCACAAGAGCACAAAGAAGAAAATTAAAATCAACTGTTATCAGACCCCCTAGATATAACCACAATTAATATGTAATTTATTCTTCCAGGCATATATGTGCATATTAGTGCATAAAATTAAAAATATATATATTTATGCTATTTATATTGCGGTAATTATTCAGCCAATCCCCCGTGTTTAAATTTAGATTGTTTCTACTCTTCCCCTATGACAGATAATGCTGTCGTGAAAAATTCCTATGGATAAATCATTGGGTTGCATCTGATTATTTCCTTAGAATAAATCTATAAGGGCATGGCCATTTCAAAGAGTTTTGGTATGTGGTTTCAAATTGCTTTCCAGAGAGATTTATGTTCTTACCAGTAATGCATACCCATTTCTTCACTCCCTCCCCAACACTGAATATCAACACTTTTAAACCAATTAGTTTAAAATTGGATGGGTAACAGATGGCTCAACAACAGGGGTCAGAGGAGGCCAATCTTGAGGGATTGCCCATATCCCAGCAGCTGTAGGACTCTTAGCAGAGTCCTGTTTCTCAGAAGCTTATTCCATGGCCAGGCTCTGACCTGCTTCCCATCCACAGAGGACTGAGTAAGTGCTGTCTGTATGCTTGCCCCAGAGTGGGCACTTCCATGAGGCTGAGGTCAGGTGTGATGCTCAAGGGTGTCTGAGTCCTGGAGAGAGAGAGGGAGCTTCAGGTCGAGGCAGGCCAGTCCTCGCTTATCATCTTAGATGCAATTCTGGACTTCGACTTAAATAAAGGTCCTTTTTTAGGCTCCACCAGAACTGGGCACCAGGATGCTCTGGTCATTCACAGGGCATGCCTCTTTACAGACTAGATGCAGAATCTCCAGAGGCAGTGAGCTAGCATTCTGCTCTGGGAGAGGACATTTTTTATGCCTAGATGGGAGCATGTCAGAGTTTCCATGCCTGAGAGAGTCTGGCAGTGGACCCCCTGGGGGATGCTCACCTTCCTCACCAGCACTTGCATACTCCTTAGGGGGTTTTACTCTCATGGACCTGGGGAACCTTGGGGTAGTTATGACTGCACCCTGGACATGGTTGGTGGCTTATAGGAGATGAGAAGGCAGAGAGCATGAACTTCCTGAGCCTAGTACCCAAGAATGAACTGTGGCTCATTTGCTTATTCATCCCACCTTGCATCATGCTAGTTATTAGGGGGTAAAAAAATGAAGACAAACAGGACTAAGTCTTTTGGTGACTTGCAGGAACTCACAATTAAGTAAGACAGACAAACCCATCAACCAGCAATTGCAAAACAATGAAGCATTTGATAAGCCCTAGAATAATTTCTTTCTGAGGCTCTGGAAACCCAGGCAACTCACCTATCTTTATCTGTTATTTATACTCTAGAAAAATTCCTCTGGAAACAGGGTGGAGGTGAACTGGTGGTGAGAGGGTCAGGTAATGAGATCTGGGGTGGGCTGGGGTGGAATAGGACAGTTGGTCTATTGGTGGCTCTAAGTTGAAGCTCCTGGGATAATAGAAGCAGGTGTAGGTGGGGTCTTGGGGCCACAGAATTCTCCAGGTGTAACATGCAGCATCCCCATCCTCCAGGCAAGATATTAACCTCTGAGTTAAGGACTAAGGGACTCTGGTGAGGTCTGGGAGGACTGTCTCAAAGGTTCTCTAGACTGAGGCACCTTGGCTTTGTATTTGGCTGCGATTCAGGATGGAGTGAGTGATGAACCAAGATGGGTTGGAGTTCTAAGGAACAGAGGGCCAAGTGTATACTGTTAGAAGGATATGGTAGTGAGGGCAAATGGACTTTATCTTGTATTGCCACTATCAGTCAATTGGTTGTGGTTGACAGGAACCATGTGTTGAGGCCACATCTAGATTCAGTGAGAAGAGGGCAGAGATCAGTTAGTGATGTCTGCATGGGGGTGGATGAGCAAAATAGTGGCACATATGCTATTTGTGTCATTTCTGACCTCAAGCATCACAGAGCATATTGCTGGATGGCAGAGAGGACAGCATCATGACAGTATGCATGATTGATGCTTATCCCTGGGAAGTGGGCTGCATAGGCTCTGCTAGAATACAAATCTGAGGTATCAGAGGAGTAGAAGCCATCCATGGAAGAAAGACTCTTGAGCTCAGCAGAGTCCCAAACCTTGGTGACCAGAATCTGACAAGCTTCCAGTGCTAGGAGAGCTATAGCATGAGTCAAGGAAACTGAGGCAGAAACTCAGTCATAGACACTAGACCAAACCGGTGAGTGCAAGGAAGGTTCAAGCTTGATGGGTTCCTCTTGACTCATAGTATTTGGCCTGTGGCCACATGGCTAATTTGGACTCCACCTTCTAATAATGTCCTTGCCCTAGTCAGGACCAAATTCAAGGCCTGGGCATGGTAGAGCCTACAGTAGCCACATGGGTTATACCTAATCATAAATATATCACAGATTGGTTCTACCAAAGGGGAAGTGGAGGATTCCTGGCAAGTGAGATATGAGGAGCATTTAAAAGTTCTCTTTTCTCCCCACACCTAATCCTTTCCTGTGGCCTAAGCACTGTCTGTATTTTCACTATCAGAGATGGCCCTATAAAATGCCTAAGCCAGAAATGAGCACATGACCTGTCATTGCCCAGGAAGTAGATCTCTCACTCCCCCTCTGTCTCTTGGCCAAGGCAGAGAGGGTCTCCCTAGCTGAATGTGCTTTGGTCTGGGCACTTTCTATTACTCTGGGAAGATTTCTGTCTCTCAGATCTGATTAGCTTTCCTATTGAGAGATCACTTTCTTTAAATGGGAACTCTGTTCATGGGTTTCCCTTTCAGCATGAAGAGCCATTGATGGAAAGTGGTGGGGGATTATATAGCTGCTGAAGCATCCATGCCCATTGTCTTCAGGGGTAATTGACAAATGACCAACAGGTCAGGGCTCAGCCCAGCCCAGAAAGGATGGAGGAGAGGTAATTGCTGGGGAAGAAGGAGAGAGAGTGAGAACTGGCAAGTCCAGAACCGGATGGGGAACACTCTCAGAACAACATCAAGCTCCTAGACGTAGGAGAGAGTTGGAAATAATAGATTCGGTGGAATTAAGATGCTATTTGACCAGGCCATAGGAATACTTGAACCCTACCTCAGGCCATCTCTTTCTAAAAAGCCCCCCAGGGAGATTTCATACATCCTCAATTCCGAGATGTACTCCCTCCCCTCCTACACCCTAATCAATAGTTTAATCTTTTGGAAATCAAAATACATCTTACTATCAACAAATGCAGTTTGTGCTGTGTTTTTCTTTCTCTCTTTTTCCCAAAAAGCCCTAATTAAATTGACAGCACATGTCATTATTGATGTCGTGCTTGAATCAAGAAAATATAGTATATGTACAAAGAATGGCACTGACAAAAAAAAAAAAAAAAAGCCCTTGATTACTAGATAAAGTTGTGGCTCCAAATGCTCTAGCAAGCTGGCTAGATTCCAATGAGAATGTCTTTACCCTACTTCCATGATTTTTGTGTACTAGAGAAGGCCTACTCAAATTGTAACATGAAAGGAAATCTATTGGCTTAAGTTCCAGGGAAATCCACAAGGTGGTGGGTGTGGCCTCAGGAACAGCTGGATCCAGTGTCACTGGGACCTCATTCATCTCTCAGTCCTGCTTTATCTCTTTTACGTGGCAACAAGAGGGCTTCTGGGAGCTTTGGATTCACATGATCCTAGAGAAAGAGAGAGATTATATTTCCCCTGACATCCGCAGATCTAAAGTCATGGAAGAACTGTTATTGGTCATGCTCAGGTTATGTGCCTCACCTCAAGAGAAATCCCAGCGGACTGAGGGATGGGATGTCATATTGGCTGGTCTCCTGGGGCTAGAGGGCAGGTAGGCATTGTGATTTGATTGAGAGTCTGCACAGAGCCACATGGAATGGGGGCAGGGCGGTTCTCCAATGGGAAGAGAAATGCTAGACAAATAAAAGCAATAGCTGTCCACTCTTGGATCAGCCTGAAAGGCCTTGGACCAAGACTTCTTCCATCTAAAGCTCATTCTGAGACTTGACTCTTACCACTTCTGTTTGAGGAAAGGCCGGTCTAGACTAGACCATTGGAGTGACAGAGGACAAGGAAAGGAAGAGGCAGGGTGTGGTGCCTGGATGGTGCAGTAGAGTCCCTCCAGGGTGTTGGCTGCCTCTGGACATGTCCCCACCAAGGGGATATGAGAAGAAGCAAAACAGCCAGAGAGGCTTAGAGCAGCCTAATCCATGCCGGCAAAGAAGGAAGAAGCCAGAGAGAGACTGCATCCTCCTGTGAAGATAATGCATGGGAATGCTTAGCCCAGTGCCTGGCACCCGGCGCCCAATCAATAAATGGTAGCTATTATTATTACCCATTAGGGATCATCCCTCAGCGCCTGCAGTCTGGGCATGATGGATGCAGGCTGTGCTTGTGTAATGGGGATTATTTATTAGTCACGTTGTAAAAAGCAATGACAGAAAGGCGCAGAACTATGTTACCACAGAGGGATCTTATCTCATGGAAATCAAAAGCTTCTCTGTTTTTCCACTAAGAAACAAGAGCACTTGTTCTCAGAGATTAATCCAATTCCACTGTTAAGACCTCAAGGGGAAGGAGGAGATGTAATTCCCACAGATTTCAGCACTGCTTTTGGGATAATACTCCTCCAGCTCCTAAGTACCTGGGACTTGGGCATGGACGGGAGGGAGGGCAGGGAATGGGAGTTGGAGAAGGAAGCGGGGAGTTGGTGTGAAGAGGCAGGAGAGTCCCCTTGGAGCTCACTTAGGCCTTGCCTGGCCTTCTCTACTGGTTCAGGGCAAAGCCCCCAGAGGTACTGTTTATGCAAGTCGGTTGCTATCCAATGAAGGAGGCTGACCCACTTTGACCACTCCCTACAGCTGTACCTGCTTTCAGCTTCCTCACCCGGCCTACTGCAGACCCGGGGCTCATTTTACAAAACTTGGGCCCATTACCTATTGCCATTTAATTACAAATACTGTTGCAAACCACTTTAATTTTTTTTTTAATTTTATCTTTTCCATTAACAGATGTAGCAAGAGTATATTTATGTGGCAATGCTTATACAACAATTCAGAGTGGCCACTAAATCCCCATGTGTGGGCTTAGGCCTTTTGTTAATTATTTGTTTAATAACAGCTCAGCCTGACAACAATCAGCAATGGCTCCCCAAAGAACATGGGAAAATTTAAAATTTATGTGGCAAATAGGAGGCAGCGTACAAATCACTTCTAATTAGCATGCCACAAGCCTTTGTGGCCACCCTGAATATTAACATTGATTAAGCACTTCAGTTGCCCCAACCCCTCACAATAATTATGTTGTTTATTCCCCACAACTATCCTCGGAGGTAGTTGTTATTAACTATTATGTGCCCATTTTACAGGTGAGAAACTGAGGCACCAGGAGAGTAATAGTCTGGGGGAGTGTTGAACCCAGAACTTTAGAACCAGGCCCTGCCACTACCACCAGACAAGGCATCTTGGTAGAAGCCACCTCATCAGCTTGTAAACAGGAGTTATGATTTAGTCTTTTAACATGACCCATGTCTGTTATAAGCATTCAAACAATACAGTAAGAATATAAATATGAGACATTTTATAATCACTCGCATTTCAACATTCCAGAAGTAGAGCATTGTCCAGGTTTTCAGGGCATCACCCTTGACGTCTAGCTATCTGGAGAGATAACAAACTAATGCTAATGCTGGAAAGAAAAAATTTTCAAAAAAACAAAATGAGATTGCTACATACTCTCCATTTCATTTTTACTTTTGAAAATTTTACTTAAATTCGACAGATGAAAAAAAAAACAAGGAAAGGTTGAAGGAATCATTAAACTCCAGATCATTAGACGTTAGCTCCTCAAATATGCCTCTGAAGCTAAGAAGAAAGTTCAAATAGCACGTTAAGAAGTTGCAGTCATTATTATCCTTTTTTAATTATTATTTTTGCAGCATTTATTAACCACCCCTGCACTGAAGATGAAGAGGTTGGCGCATGTATATTTGTTCTTATTTCCATAAACTTCCTTTCCTGGTATATATCTTTTTTTAATTTGGCAAGATCTATAACATTTATATTCTGTTCTGTACAATCCTCAGGGTTGTGTAATCTTAGTTCCATATTTAATAGGATTTAACATTCACCACCAATTTTCTTGCCATACATTTTACATTCCGAAGTGTTGTATTTTGATTGATTTCTTCATTTGCCAGAGTCCACTGTCAAATACTTTTTACAAGGAAGGTTCATGGGTGTTGTATCCCCGAATTCATACTCGTGAATGTCCACCTGTTGTCTAAATAGGTAAATGACAACTTCAATGAGTATACACCTCTTAAGCTGCAATTCTCCTTGGAGCTTGAATGGCTTGACTGGAAGCTGGAAGCCAACTAGACTTATTTCTCTCTCGTTTAGCTTGGTGTTCCTGCCTAGATGTCCATATGATTCATTCTTTTCCCTTGAAATGTAGTAGCTTCACCAGAATACATCTTGAAGGTGATTGCTATACATAAAATTTTTGGAGACCTCATGTGCTCTTTTGATTTTGAAATTCAACTTTCACTATTTCGGGGATGTTTTTGTCCATTATATCTTTGTATGTTTTTCTCTATGGATACATTGAATTTCTTTTGTCGATATTCCCTATCTATAATCTTCCCTATAATCATGTTTATATATTTGATCTTTTCCATGTATTTATTTAATTTTCTCAAGCTTGTTTGCCAAGTTCCTGAGTTGGGTTTTCAGATACATTTAATTCATTCCTCCTCCTCCTTTTCCTCCTCTTTTCTCTCCCTCCTCTTCCTCTTCTTCCTCCTCCTCCCCTCGATCCTCTCTTCCCTCCTCGCCTTCTTCCTCCTTCCCCTTTCTCCTTCTCCCCTCCTTCCTCCTCCTCTTTCTACTCCGTTTCCTCCTCCACCTCCCCTTCTACTTCCTCCCTCTTCTCTTCCTGTTTTAGCTGTTTTCAGTATGGTACTCCTTTTTCTTTCCGAGCTCATCTTTCATGGTTTTTGCTTATCTTATAATTTTTCTTTTAGGTCCTTGAAACTCTTCTTTGAATTCCTTTTTTAAAACTCTGTAATTTCTTTGAGATTAGATAACAATGGTTTTCTGAATTTATCTTGCTTCCTTTGACAATTCCCTCTGAGGTCTATGTTTTCCGTAGCCTTTTACTTTATTCATTTCTTTCTTGTTTTGTTTGTTTATTTTGTAATTTCTACTGACACTTCTGTGGTTAGTTCCCTACTAATTATCTCTGTCTTTTTTGGAGTTGGACCAAATATTTGCCAAAGAATAGTGTGCAGAACTCTGGGGCCTGGGAAAAGGGATTATGAACTGAGTGGTTCCACATTGCCGGTAAGGTTTTGTGGTCGGTCCATTTGTCCTCTCTCTCACCAAATCCGGCATTTCTCTTTGCTCTGTGCCAAAGCTGCTGTGTGTGGTGGTCTGGGGATGGACACCTCATTTGTCCACGCCTTACTCTTCAGACTGCCTAGGACAGAGGCAGGGCCATCCGTCATTCAGGTGGAAAGGCACATAGTCTCTCCTTCAGCCTCCTCACATTCCTTCCTGCTTGAAGTGCTGAAGAGGTTTCTGCTGGACACTCCCATGGCTGGTCCACATTCCCACATCTTGTCACTTTCATCGAAAAGTTTATTGAAGTCCTTTTGAGGGCTGAGATACTTTGTTTTAAGAAAATTTCGCTGAAGGTCTGAGGATTTCTGTGTAGACTGTCAACACTTCTTGTTTAGGTTCACGTTTCTCAGTATTTGGCAAACGTGCCTAATGGTTTGTGGTCAGGACCAATTTCCTTGTTTCACTGAAGATACAGTTTCTCTATATTTTTGTTGTTGTCAGTGAATTTCAAGAGAGATTAAAAAATGTAAATGCCTTCACTGGACATCTTTATAAAGAAATCTCCCTTATCAATGTTGTTTAATGGTTATACAGAATTCCACTATGCAAATATAGTAACATTTACTAAAATTCTCTCTTGAAGGACATTAATGCTGTTTCCTTTTCTTCTTCGTCTTTTTTGTTTTTGAGTATAAACAAGGCTATGATGAATATCCTTGGGTATTGTCCAGTTATCCTCATCATAGTTTAAAGAACTGGGGGAAAGTCTTAGAGAGGTTCAAGGGTTTGCTCAGGGCCAAGAATCTAGTTTCTGGTTAGGGATGGCAGCTTACATCTGTAACCTAGCACTTTGAATAACTGAGGCAAGATGATCACTTGGGTCCAGGAGTTTGAGGCCAGACTGGACAACATAACGAGACCCTTTCTCTTAAAAAAAAAAAAAATTAGCTGGGTGAGGTGGTGCACACATGTGGTCCCAACTACTCAAGAGGCTGAAGCAAGAGGATCCCTTAAGCCCAGGAGTTAAAGGCTGCAGTGAGTGAGCTATGATCTCACTACCACACTTCAGCCTGGGTGGCAGAATGAGACCCTATCTCAAAACAATTTTTTTTTTTTAAAATTTTTAGAAAGAATCTAGTTGGCATAGACCTGGATGCAAGCTCAACCTTGACACGCCCATTTCAGAGCTGTCCAGCCTGCCACAGCCCTGCCTCTCTGTTCATCTCAGGCAAGACCCTTCCCAAGGCCCGTCCTCTCTAATTTTATTGCCTCCTCCTCTGGCTTTGCAGTCTTGTAGATTTAGCCCCTGTTCTCAAAGGGATTAACTGTAAGAGGATTTCTGTGCAGCTTTTCTCCTGGATTCACACAAAAGGACTTAGATAAGTCTTGGCTTATGGGGCCTTAATGGGCTATTAGGGGAACGTGGAACATCTGGGGCCACTCAAACCAGAGGGAGGCATTAGAGAGGCTGGCCATGCCTGGGAAGGGCCTTCCGAAGCCTCTTCTTCAATGTCCTTATTAAGGACAGAATCCAGGAGCCTGGGCTGTTTATGCAACCCAGATATTTGGACTTCCTAAGTTGAGGATCAACTCTTTGGGGGCATTCACACATCAACTACAGATAATTAAGTATCTAACAGGTAGCCAGAGCCAGCTTCATAGGCATCTGACCTATGCAGTCAAACAGGGCCTGCTTAGGGAAGAACCCTGAGCTTGGTTTAATGCTCTTCTGTTGACCTCTTGAAATTAATGATCATATTTGAAGCAGGGTCCCTGCCTTTTCATTGTATACTAGATGGTGATTATGTAGCTGGTCCTCCATGTGCCAGACACAGCACCAGGCTCTTTTACCTGTGCCAGCTGAGGCTGCCATAGGGAGAAGCAGAGAACTGGATCTGAGGGCTGCCAGGCTGGGAGTCTACAGATCCGCAGGCTGCAGTCTGAGCAGCCTTGCATGAGAATAGCAGCAAAGTTAACGAAGCTGGGCAGGCAGAAGGACACCTGGACAAGGTGACTGTTCTCTGGGCCTGTAGCCACAACTGACCCTACTACAGACTAGTCATTTTGCATGTACATGAGCTGGAGATCTTAGTCTGTTTTCTGTTGTTTATAACAGAGTACCTGAAACTGGGAAATTTATTTAAAAAGGAATGGAGGCTGAGTGATGGAGGCTGAGAAGTCCAAGGACTAGGGGCCACATCTGATGAGGGCCTTTTTGCTGGTGGAGACTCTGCAGAGTCCAGAGGAGGTGCAGGGCACCATGCAGCACACAGCAAGAGTGCTGAGCATTCTGATGTACCAGCTGAGGCCTCTCTTCATTTTCTTATAGAGCCACCAGTTCCTTTCCCATGCTTGCCTATTAATCCATTAACCCATTAGCCCATTAATCCATGAAGGGATTAATCCATTTATGAGGACAGAGCCTCATGACCTAATCGCCTCTTCAAGGCCCCACCTCTCAATACTGCCACATTGGGGATTAAATTTCAGCATGAATTATAAAGGGAACAAATTTTTTAAATCACGACAGGGTCCTCGTTCTGTACCTCAGGGGCAGAGGAGGTACCCATCCTAGCTTGCTGGACTGCAGCCTGATGACAGAGGCTTCGAGAAAAGAAGGCATTCCTTAGATTGCCACTACATTTTTCTCCCATCACTAGTCACATCACTGAAGCAAAGGAGTCCAGTTCCAATAATTGTGCAGACAGAGCCTCGCATTTCATCCTAGCTAACCGTGGCTGGAAGATGGCCTCCTTCTTTCTCCCCCTCCAATTCTCTCTTTCTCTCTTTTCTTTATTCTGTTTTATTAGCTGCACACACAAAAAAGATCTTTATTACTCAAATGAGCTCTCAGCACGTCTGCTAATACACTCCTAATGGGTTTTAAGACCTAAAAGCAACAGCATGGATCACCATTTGCCTGCTCAGCAAGAATTTGCCTGGTGGGAGGGCGGGCCTGAGAGAGGGGAGGACGACAGGGAACAGGAGCTACCTCTGTTGGCCAGGCCCACCATGCAAATAAGCTGGGATGCGGTCCCAACATATTAAATGGATCAGAGCAGCTTCTCATTCACATGTGCAAATTAGATTAATCAGACCAGACGCAGAAAGAGGAGAATAATAATGCCGTTACTAAGGACTTGCAGGCACCCGCAGGGACCCGCAGGAGCCATACCTGAACTGAGAATCATATTTGGACGCTGAGTCATGACCTGGCTTCTCTCACTAAGCCATTCCACGGGGGCCAGATCTGCCACATGATCCCAGCCTCTGCAGCTCTCCAAGCCCTTCCTGTTGGGCCCACCCTGCCCAGGCAGCTTCCAAGGCACCGATGAGCAGGGAAACCGACTCTGGTTTCTTCACAGCCCCCTTGGTGCCTAGGTCTGAGCCCTGCACAGAGGCTAGGTGTCAGAGAGATCCAGTGTGGCCTGGGGATTGAGAACACAAAACCCAGTGTGTGATGAACTGACATGGTCCTTACCCATTGTATGACCTTGAGAAAGTGACTTGAACTTCAGTTTCTGCCTGTGCAGAATAATTCTCTCAAAGGATTGTTCTGCAGGTTAAATGAGATAATATGTGCAAAGAACTGTGCCAGATGCAATAAATATTATCTATTATTGTCTTTCTTCTTCCGGTTCCTTTTTTCTTCTTTCTGCCTACCTTCCTGCCTTTCTCTCTGCTTTCCCCTCTTCCTCCTTCCCCTTCCTCTTCCTCCCATCCTTTTCTCCTTCCTTTCCTCCCTTCCTTCCTTTCTCTTTTCTGCATCATAGAATTGGTTCCAGTTTTCTATAAGTTGATTCATAGAACTGATTCCATGATTTATCTAATTTGATCTTCCAGGAGAGGCACACAAGTCCAGAGATGGTGGTGTCCTTTGGATACCCCAGCTGCCTGCCTAGAGGGGTGGCCCCTTGAGTGAGCAACCCTTTCCTTCCAGTATGTGCATGCTCCTGGGTCTCCTTCCTCAGGGCTTGGCTCAGTCCTCTTGTCTGCCCATCTCTCAGTAGCTCCAGGATGAGTAGGACTTGCTGCCAAGACATTCTGTTTGTTCCCTGCATGTTGTGCCCTGACAGCTGATATATGCAGAATCCACACACCTGTGCCAAGGCCTGTAGGCAAAGAGGTTTTTGTGGAAAAGCCAGGGCGTAGGGATTCAAAGCTTGACCGAGTGTGGCTTTTCATCATCCTCTGACACTTTTTCATCCCTCTCTGAGTTTTATTTTGGTGGACACTGTGTGTCCGGGATTGGGGCAGAAGAAAAGGGTGGCAGATCCAGCCAGAGGGCGTGGTGATTGCATATTGCTCTGATTACCAGTGAGGTTGAGCATCTTTTCATGTTTATTGGCCATTTGCATTTCCTTTGCTGTGAATTTTCTGTCCATATCCTTTGCCTGTTTCATTAGGTCGTTTGAATTTCTTTTCCTTTTTCAGTAATTTGCAGGAACTATGAATAATATTAGGACATTTGTTATTTGTTTGTTATGTCTGTTGTGCACATTTTCTTTTAGTTGGCTGCTTGTCCCTACCTTGTCAATTGTATTTTCCACAAACTGACCTCAGTGAGGGATGCATCAGCACCAGGGTGTGCATTATCAGTAAAGATAGCTGGAGTCACACCTGGGAATCATTTCCATCAGGTGCATATCAACAGAAAAATCTAGATGAACCTCTGCTCCCGGTTACTGAATATGAACACAACTGGACTTTAGAATTTTAAAAGCATTGCTTTTCCTATTTGCAACAAGTCCATTTCTTTCCTGGGTGAAAGAGAGCAGAGACATGGTAAACTCTCATAGCTCTGCTGTAGCTGGAAGCTGAATTTGAACAAAATCATGAGGGGGTGGTTCAGAAGTGGGGACTGGAGAGATAGCTGCCATGTTTTTCTGTCTCCTGAGAGCTGAGCAGGATCTCAGACCTTTGGAGGAATCGAAGTTTTGCACAGGCCCTGGGTCTTGACCTGGAGGCCGATTGCAGAGACCATATCCCACAAGCAGGAGGCCAGACTGGCTTTTGGTCCTAGATTGCTGGGCTGGTAACAAGTGGAGTCCAAAGAGACAAGGTCCAATGTCCCAGAGTATAGCCCTGAAGCCACCAGGCCCGGCTGAATCATCTACTTGGCAGCCTCTGATGGTGACAGTGTAGTCATCCTGCAGCTGAGGGCTTAACTTGGCTGAGTCCAGCTTTGGTAAAGCCAAAGACCCCACGTGCATATGTAATTGGGGCTTTTCATTCTGTGAGACGTGAGGACAGCAGAGTCGTCCAAGTGTGGCCTTTGCAGGAGTCTTGCTGGATCCACTTGTGGAGAATTTATACTCTTGCAGAACCTTTCTTCTCTTTCTCTTCATCACTGGAAACATTTACGAAGAACCCATTGTGTTCAGGACTGATGAGAGCTCATGGAAACACTTATTTTTTTTTTTTTTTTTTGAGACGGTGTCTTGCTCTGTCACCGGGCTAGAGTGCAGTGGGGCGATCTTGGCTCACTGCAACCTCCGACTCCCTGGTTCAAGCGATTCTCCTGCCTCTGTCTCCTGAGTAGCTGAGATTACGGGCACGCACCACCATGCCCAGCTAATTTTTGTATTTTTAGTAGAGACAGGGTTTCACCATGTTGACCAGAGTGGTCTCGATCTGACCTCATGATCCACCTGCCTTGGCCTCCCTGAGTGCTGGGATTACAGGCGTGAGCCACCGCACCCAGTGGAAATATGCCTTAACTATGTAAACCAACTGATTTATGAATAAG
Source organism: Theropithecus gelada (assembly GCF_003255815.1). Taxonomy (NCBI): domain Eukaryota; kingdom Metazoa; phylum Chordata; class Mammalia; order Primates; family Cercopithecidae; genus Theropithecus; species Theropithecus gelada. The sequence continues at coordinate 61,641,167 of NC_037668.1, read as the reverse complement.
GCCAGTGAGATTAGATTCCTGGACCCATCAGTGTTCGAGAAGTAGAAGTGGGTTTAGGGAAGTGGTTCTAGGGTGAAGGGCATTTTAACTAAGAATTAACTAAATTCCTTTTTTAAAAAGATGAATATTTATGGAATATCTACCATGTGTTGGGTACTGAGTTGGGCTCTGGACATATAATGAAAAACAAAAATAGGTACAATCCTTCCTTTCATGGATCTTAAAGGAGAGAGGAGGAGACAGACATTAATCAAAGAGCCCCTAAACATATGTAAAAGACAACTCTGAAAACGGTCATTCATGGTGCTATGAGCATGGGATTGGGAGCGCTGGCCTAGTGGGAGGCAGTGGTCACTGAGCCGGCTCTGGAGGAAGAGGGGATTCATCGGGGGAAGACAGGCCTTCCCAGCTCAGTGAAGTTTGCCTGCCTGTCACTCATTCTCCCTTCTTCCTCTCACTCACCTACCGCACTCCCATAACCCATAGCATACCCCCCTGGATCCAATGGATTATTATGTCCTATTTATTCTACCTCTGAAAAATCCCTCAAATTTTACCCCCCTTTTCAGATCCCCCTACTGGCTCTGCCTCAATTATCTTTTTATCTCTCCCCCAGATTCCTTTAAGGGTATCTTCACTGTCATATTGCCCTCCAGTGTCTCCCTTCACTATTCACACATCCTGGAGTCAAAGAATTGTCTCCACCCATGGGCAAAAGCCTTCTTAACAGAACATGACCTTTTTCATTTAACCCATTCACATTGAAAGGTGGTTATAAGTCAGACACTAAGGAAGACATTGGACTTACTAGAAAGAAAGGGCTAGATTTCTTGGAAGGGGCAGCCTTTGAGCGGTACAAAGAAGAAAGGATAAAATATGGATATAAGGGGCGGGCAGGGGAGGCTACTGCAAACAAGCAAAAGAGTAGTGGTGAATATTTCCAAAGGGGTCTAGGAGTGTGAGTTTTGAGAGAAAGCAACTGGGTGGGGCAGCCAGGAGGGGGACTTCCAAGGAAGTGTTTCCTTAATGTGATACGAATAGATAGAAACTAGATAGTATAGAGTTATGAATCATGAGAGACATAGGCAAAGGAATGCATTTCTTTTTCACTATTATTGGTCATAAGAAGAGCAAAGCAAGAAGGTGGCTGGAGGCAGAAGTAGCAAACGAAAAAAGAAGTGACGAGAGAGAGAGGGAGAGGCGGGCTGAGGGTGTAGAAGTGTGGACTTGCTGATAGAGAAGGGCCCAGCAGACACTAAGTGGGCAGAGGCGGCTGAGATGGGGTCGAGAACACAAGCCCAAGGACTCCCAAAGAGAGAAGTCCTTCTTGAGAGAAGAGGCAAGTGGAAATCAGTAGCATTGGTGGAATGAGATGGACAGAAGCAAGGTGAGGGAGGGAGCTAGTGTGACCTGTTGTGGTTCTGTAAACCAAGTTTTTGAATAATAAAAATAAATGTTAATAGTATATTTTGCTATAAAATTTTCAAACAGTGCAAACTACAAACTGAAGGTCCACCTTCACCAGCCCTCTCCTGCCCTCCCCTCTCAGAGGTTTATAGGGTTCATGGATTGATGTGTAACCCTCCAGGTTCTTTTCTATACATTCACACCACTGTAAATATATCTAGATAGGGATATATACATAGGCACAGACATATACATATATAGAGACACATACATGTGCACACAATACACATATACATATGCAGACATAGTCGTACTTTTTTACATAAGTGGGACAATACAAGATGTACTATTCTGAAACTTGCTTTTCTTCATGTCATATGTCTTTAGAGCTCTTTCTCTATTCATATTCATTCTTCCTGGTGGATCTATGCATCTCTGTGCCATGAGTTGTTTAACTTTTTTTTTTTTTTGACATGGAGTTTTTTTTTTTTTTTTTTTTTGACATGGAGTCTCGCTCTGTCACCCAGGCTGGAGTGCTGTGGCACAATCTCAGCTCACTGCAAGCTCCGCCTCCCAGGTTCACACCATTCTCCTGCATCAGCCTCCCAAGCAGCCAGGACCCCAGGCTCCCGCCACTACGCCAGCTGATTTTTTTTGTATTTTTAGTAGAGACAGAGTTTCACCGTGCTAGCCAGGATGGTCTCGATCTCCTGTTCTCATGATCTGCCCACCTCGGCCTCCCAAAGTGCTGGGATTACAGGCATGAGCCACCATGCCCGGCCGAGTTATCTAACATTTTACTGATGGACATTGAAGCTGCTTCCAGTGATCTCTGTTAAAAAAAAACCATGCTAGGGCTGGGTGCGGTGACTCATGCCTGTAATCCCAACACTTTGGGAGGCTGAGGTGCTGAGCTGGGTGCATTGCTTGAGCCCAGGAGTTCAAGAACAGCCTGGGCAATATGGCAAAACCCCATCTGTACTAAAAATACAAAAAATTAGCTGGACATGGTGAGCATGGTGAACATGGTGGCACATGCCTACGGTCCCAGCTACCTGGGAGGCTAAGGTGGGAGGTCGAGGCTTCAGTGAGCCGTACTGTCATGAGTACCATCATCAGTGCACGTTTATGAGCTTATATAAGAATGTCTATCAGATGGAAAGTGAGGAGTGGAATTTTTTGAGTCAGAGACTATGTGGGCTGTAATTTTGTTATTGTGAGATTGTCTTCCCCAAAGCTTGTTTACACTCCCACTAACCACCTGGGTTGATTCCCCCACCCTCTCCCAACACTAGATTTTATCAGGCTTTTTCATGTCTGCCAATCTGATTGTCAGATAATGCTATCTCATTGTTGTTTTGATTTACATTTTCCTGATTAGCAACTCGGGTGCCTCTTTTTGTATACTTATCCTCCATTTGTTTTTGTGATTTTTTTTCAAGTGGATTACCTGTTCATATCTCCTGCCCATTTTTTTTTTTTTTCTGTTGAGTTATTTGCCTTTTTTTATTGACTTGGAGCACTTAATATATTCTAAGTATCACTATGTTGTCCATTATATGTGTTATGGCTTTCTTTTCCTACTCTGTAATTTGTATTTTAACTTTGTTTTGAGGCCCATTTTATTGAGTCAGAGACAGACAGCTTAAATGACTTGCCCAAGGTCCCTCTGCCTAGAGCTGTTTCTGACTCCTAGTGGTGTTTCACCAGATCCAGTATCCTCTGCAGAACAGCAAGACCATGTCTTCCTCTGGCTCCCGTTCAGGGGGATTTTTTAAATTAAATTAAATTTTTTAAAAAATTATACTTTATGTTCTAGGGTACATGTGCACAATGTGCAGGTTTGTTACATATGTGTACATGTGCCATGTTGGTGTGCTGCACCCATTAACTCATCATTTACATTAGGTATATCTTCTAATGCTCTCCCTCCCCCCTCCCCCCACCCCACAACAGGCCCTGGTGTATGATGTTCTCCGCCCTGTGTCCAAGCATTCTCATTGTTCAGTTCCCACCTATGAGTGAGAACATGTGGTGTTTGGTTTTCTGTTCTTGTGATCATTTGCTGAGAATGATGGTTTCCAGCTTCATCCATGTCCCTACAAAGGACATGAACTCATCCTTTTTATGGCTGCATAGTATTCCGTGGTGTTTATGTGCCACATTTTCTTAATCCAGTCTGTCATGGATGGACATTTGGGTTGGTTCCAAGTCTTTGCTATTGTGAATAGTGCTGCAGTAAACATACATGTGCATGTGTCTTTATAGCAGCATGATTTATAATCCTTTGGGTATATACCCAGTAATGGGATGGCTGGGTCAAATGGTATTTCTAGTTCTAGATCCTTGAGGAATCGCCACACTGTCTTCCACAATGGTTGAACTAGTTTTTTTAACATGCACTCCTGGAGTAAGCTGAGTTTGATCCTGTTGCAAAATTGGCTGAGACAGGGAGACCCATGACTGTGGCTGTTGCTGGGTTCTACTCCACCTATTCCATTTCTCTTCTCAATTTTGATGGAAGAATTTCCAAGATTTTCTAGCCCACACTTCAGGTTCCCATAGGATGTGCAGCAGTAAACTAAAAGGTTTGTGTTCTCTGGAACCCTAAAGGTTCAAGGATGGTGTATCAGGAGCCACCTGGAATAAGGTTGCCAGATGTTCCAATTAGAAATACAGGACACAGCCAGGGGTGGTGGCTGATGCCTGTAATCCCAGCACTTTGGGAGTCTGAGGGAGGAGGATTGCTTGAGGCCAGGAGTTCCATGCCAGCCGGGACAACATAGCAACATCCTGTCTCTACAAAAAATGAAAAATATCAGCCAGACATGGTGGCGAGTGCCTGTAGTCCTAGCTACTTGGGAGGATCACTTAAGCCCAGGAGTTCTAGGCTGCAGTGAGCTAAGATTATGCCTTTGTACTCCAGTGTGGGCAAGAAACAGAGGCCCTGTCTTTAAAAAAGAGGAAAAAAAAACCCCAAAACACCCAGTTAAGTTTGATTTTCACATAAATAGCGAATACTATTTTACCATAAATATGTCCCATACAATATTCTAGTATAAATAAGTATGACCAATGCAATATTTACTTATACTAAAACATTATTCATTTTTATCTGAAATCAGATTTAGCTGGGGTTGTGTATTTTATCTGGCAACCCTTATCTGGAGGAGACAGGAAAGGGTAGGAGGTAACTGAGTAAGCTCACTAGGCTCACCCCTGGCCTCAACCTAAGGCTGGCACTGTTAAATGTCTTAGATTTTTAGATTTAAGAATGTAAGGTACGAGGAGATCAAGTGACTAGGCAGAGCTGAAGTTTGGATCAAGAGATGTATGATTGAAGAGCCTTGTTTTTCCCAAGTCCCTTGAGTTTGGGGTGACTGATTCTCCTCTTCATAGCCTCTCCCCAGGGTGTGGAAGAGACAGCCCCAGAGCAGCAAAGAGTGTGAGGAAATAGGCCTATCAGAATCGGGCTTCCCATGTGCAGAAAGTGTGGGGTGAAGGGAGAGTAATGTGTTTCCTGCAACACTCTCATCACCTTAAATGGGGTGAATCCTCATTAATTCAAATTAAATAACTGTTTAATTGGTTCTAACTCCATTTCCAGGAGTGAGCTCACAGCCCATGAATGGATCTTTGGACTTCTGACTACTACATATCTTACATTACTACTACATCCTATCACTTTTTTTGATACCTAGTCTAAATTTTTTTTTCTTTTTTTTTTTTTTTTTTTTTTGAGATGGAGTTTTGCTCTTGTCCAGCCTGGAGTGCAATGGCACAATCTCAGCTCACTGCAACCTCCACCTCCCAGGTTCAAGTGATTCTCCTGCCTCAGCCTCCTGAGTAGTTGGGATTACAGGTGCATGCCACCACACCTGGCTAATTTTTTTGTATTTTTAGTAGAGACGGGGTTTCACCATGTTAGCCAGGCTGGTCTCGAATGCCAGACCTCAGGTAATCTGCCAGCCTCAGCCTCCCAAAGTCTAAATTTTTAAATCACTCTTATTGATATGTAATTAGTACACAATAAAATACACTGTTTTGGAGTGTACAGTTTGGTGCATTTTGACAACTTCATGCATCCGTCTAGCTACCACCACAATCAAGACATAAACATCTCTGTTACCCTAAAAAGTTTATTTGTGCTGGTTCTTAGTCATTCTCCTCCCATCCCTGACTGCAGTAACTGATCTGCTTTCTGTCACATCAGATTAGGTTTGTCTCTCCTAGAGTTTTACATAGCGGAATCGTACAGTGTAATCATACAATATATACTCTTTTGTGTCTGACTTTTTTCAGTATGATGATGATGAGATTCATTCATGTGTTGTGTGTGTCAGGAGTTCATTCATTTTTTTACTGCTGAAAACTATTCCGTTTTATTAATATACCATAATTTCTATATTCATCCAAATATCCTTTTGGTGAAAATTTGGGTTGTTGGTTTGAGGTCATTATAAGTAAACCTGCTGTGAATGAGCATTCATATAATATAAGTCTTTGTGTGATTATATGTTTCATTTCCTCGGGGTCAATTCTTAGGAATGAAATTACCAGGTTGTGTGGTAAGTGTTTGTTTACATAAAATACTGCTCAACTGTTTTCCAAAGTAGTTATACCATTTTACACTCTCATCAGCCATGTATGGTGGACATGCCCTTGTTGAAACTTGGTACCTTTACTCTTTTAAATTGTAGCCATTCTAATGGGTGTGTGGTGGTATCTCATTGTGGTTTTAATTTGCATTTCCCTGATGGCTAATGAGGATAAACATTTTTTTAACCTGTTTTTGACCACTTGGAAATCATCTGTTCAAGCTTCTGCCCATTTAAATTGAATTGTTTGTCTTATTAGTGAGTTATAAGATTATATGTATGTGTGTTTTATTTATATATAATTCATATATATTAATATACTATAATTTGTTTATGCATCCATATGTATGGAGGGAGAGGGAGACTTTTATCTGTCCCAAAGCCATGAAGGTTTTCTCTTGTTTTCTTCCGCAAGTTTTATAGTTTTAGCTTGTATATACACTTAGATGTCTGTGTTAATATTTGTGTATGGGGTGAAGTGAGAGCTGAGGTTCATTTTTTTCCCCGTGTGAATATCCAATTGTTCTAGCACCATTGGTTGACAAGGCAGATCATATTTTGAATAAGATGCAGATACAACATGATTGATTCCCTATCAGCAGCCCCTCCTTGTTTTAGTATTTTTTTCCATCAACAAGTATTTGTTGATTTTCTGTGACATGTCAGGTGTTGTTTTAATTGCTGGGCATCAGTCCTGAATAAAGTGGAACAAGTCCCTGCTCTCATGGAGACTGTGGCTTAGCCACAGGAGACAATCAACAACTTAACCCAAAATAATAATAGTAGACCTGGCCCTAGAAAGATAACTAAAATAGGGTTAGGAAACAGAGAGTGGCAGGACATTCTGGAGTGAAACAGAGAGGGCAACATTTCTAAGAAGGCAACGTTTGAGCAGAGGCCTGTAGGATGGGGGATGTGAGGGCCTGGCTCTCTGCAGATGGGCTGTTAAGTGGAGACCCTGATTGCCAGAGCCTCCCATTCCTGGCCCACCTTCTCAGACACTCCCTTAGGGGTCTACAGTTGTGACAAGGGCCCTCTGCAGAGCTCATGTACCATCAGATGTCAGTCGGGTCTCCTCCATGTCCTGGCTACTCCAGCCACTGCTCACGAAGCTGCATCTGACAGCAGGGAGTGACTTTAGCAGATTTCATTCCTTCATTTATTTCTTTAATTCAAAGGTATGTATTAAGCCCAGTAAGTGTGCTTGGCACTGTGCTAGACTCTGGGGAGGCAGAGATGAACAAATGAATGGGCCCAAGTTACTGCTTCAGCAGGAGCCAGCTCAAGAAAAGTCTTAAATGCACTTGGTACATGAAGTTTTTACCCTGCAGACAGGAGAGCTCCGTGAATGGCTAAAGCTACTGGATTTGGGGGAGTGAGGAATGAGAGACAAGCAGAGTTTAGCCTAGAGGATGGTTGCAATAGGTCAGGTAAGATATGATGCAGGTGTGAATTAAAGCAGTGGAGATGCCGGGGGATGGGAGAAAGAATATTGGACACTCCAGGTTTCTAACTTGAACATAGGGACATGGTGGTGCTACTGATTTTAGGGGACACAGGAGGAAGAACAGGTCTGGAATAGGTGAGTTCATGGGTAAAGTGATGAAGAGTCTGTTTGGAGGCATAGCAAGGGTGAGGTGCTCCTGGTAGAAATGTCTAGGACTTAATTGCACTTGAAGGTCTGAAGCTCATGAAGGAGATCTGGGTGGGAGGTCAAGCCTTGCAATTTATCCACAGAGGAATTACAGTTGACAACAGAGATGGAAGAGATACTCCTGGGACGTATCTAAACAAATACTTGCTCTGTGTCAGACTTTTGCCTAGCGTGCTACTAAATGTTTAATATACTGGTTAGGACATTGGGTTCTGATGCCCAACTTCCTGGGTTAAAACTTTAGCACTAGCACTTACGAGCAGGATGACCTTGGGCACGTCACTTCAACTCTATATTCCTCTGCTAAATGTTGATAGTAATAAATTTACCTGTTCTTGAGATAGTTTGCTGAGAATGATGGTTTTCAGCTGCATCCAGTTCATCACCATTAGACCTACCTTATAAGAAAAGTAAAGTGCATTCTTCATGTTGAAATGAAAGATGCTAATTAGTAACATGAAAACATGAAAATGTGTAACTCACTGGTAAAGATAAGTCTATAGTAAAATTCAGAATACTCTAATCCTGTAATTGGCAGTGTGTACATCACTTCTAACTCTAGTATAAAAAGATAATAGACAAAAGTATTAACAATAACTAAAGCTATAATAATTTGTTAATAGATACATGATATTAATAGATATAAATTGACATTAATAACAAACTGTATGCGTGAGAAATAAAAGTGTAGAGTTTTTGTAAAAAAAAAAAAAACTTACCTTTTGGGGTATTATGAGGATTAAATTATCTACTATGTGTATAACACATAGAATAGTGTAATACCATGTGACTGGTAAATGTTAGTTGGTTCTAGTATCCTTTAATTCTCACAACACACCTATAGCATAGGGGGTATCATTACTTGTTTTACAGATAAGGGAATTGTCCAAGGTTATGGAATAAGGTAGTGGAAGAACAAGGACTTGAATGCAGGCCTATGTGTCTCCAGAGTCTACCATTCAAGGCTGTTTTCTATTGTGGGAAAAGGTCTGTGCATTCTTTGGCTACTTGATGAACTTAGCCCCTCTGAGCAGAGGGATTCCAATGCCTGGCTGAGCCCCCATCCCTGCTGTAGCATTGACCATGGCCAGTATCTTCTACCTGCAACCTGGAGCCAGCAGACCCCGCAGCCCCTCCTGCAAGCCTTACACCCACACGAGAAGGATGCTGCCTTTCTCACCTCCTCCAGACGCTTGCACCTACTGTGCCATGTTGGAGTCAGGGGCTGCATGTCCCTGCCTTGGCCCCAGAACAGGAAGAAAGGAGCCCTGGAGTCCAAGCTGACGAAGGTCTGTTTACCATCATGCCCAATGCCCTGCATGATGCTCCAGGTGTTCCATTTGGAGAAGAGAGTTAGTCAGGAGCCCTGTCTGAGAGACTGTGGCAGCTTGGGGTTGAAGCCAGGAGAGCAGACTTGGAAGGACTTTAAGCTATTAGCAAATACAGCGCAGAGAGAGGCCAGAAGTTCTGAGAGGAACTGGGGTTAGGGAACAGGTTGAGTCATGGCCCGGCAGGGAAGCAGGAAGGCAGCCAGCTCTGGGGAGGGCACTGAGAACACGCAGGCCTGGGCTGGATGCCTGGCTCTACCTACCCGCTCTGTCACAAGATGTTGTGCTTCTCTGGGCCTCAGTTTCTTCAGCTGTAAAATGGGCATGGCAAGCATACATCCCTTCTGGGGGTGATGTGAAGACTCCTTGCTATGCTAAGGACGTTACATGTTAGTTTCCCTTCCCTTGCCCCTGGCTACCCAAGGAGGGAGGATTTCCTGCAGAAGGCAAGCTTTCAGCAGCACTGGGAAGGTATGGAAGGACGTGGATTGAGAAAGTGAAGGAGGACAGTGTCGCTGCAAGGGCATGAGCCTTGTATCCCCGGAAGCCGGGGCTGAGTGGAGAGCTTCAAGGTGAAGGGATTATTGGGCGTAAATATGTAAAGAGGAAAGGAACTGGCTGCTGTCATTCTAGTAATCCTGGCTGGTGCCAGCTCTGTGGCAGGCATTGGGCTGGACTGGGGTAGTGCCGAGGTGAAGGAGGTGCCACCTCTGCCCTCAAGGAGCTCCCTGGGTTGGGCCAGTCAGACTTATTAATGGAGCGTCTCCATCCAGGATGCTAACTGATGCCCAAGGGTTGGACAAGGGAAACCGCTTAGAGCAGAGAGTGACTGCTCCTTCCAAATGAGCATGAGTCGCTGTGCCCTGGCAGCCTGTGAATGGACTGAGGCCCCATGCATTCCTCTAAGGGTGGGGTGATCAAAGAGGTTCCTGGCCTCCGTTCTTTCAAGACTGGAGGCTTGAAAGGGAGCACAGGTTTGTACCAGCAGGACTAAGCTTGGCAGTGCACCGAGGACCTTGACCTCCAGCCAGGAAAAACAAAGGCACAAGATCTACTGGGGAGCAGGGACTTCCACATACATTATCCCACTTAACCTCCTTAAAGTACTGAGTGTCCTTTTTTTATCCAAAGCCAAGAGAGGTTAAACAACTTACCTAGAGACACACAGTGAGCAAGTGGCAGCACCAGGATTCACACTCGGGCACGTTTCGACTCCACTGGCTTAATCTTTCCTACAAGTACCCTCCTGCCAGCCCCATGCCTTCCCAACAGATGGGCCACTTCCACCTCTCTGCCAGGCCCTGCAGACGTGGCTACGTCCTGCCTTCCTCCAGAGGAGCCTGGGCAGCCTCAGGGCCTGGCCCACCGCGGTCCCTCCTGTCCTCGCCAGCTGCCAAACCACTAATTAGTGTGCCTGGCATTGTGGACTGCAGTGTGCACTAACAATTGTTCCTCACAGCTTCCCTCTCACTCTCGCCTCCCCTAGAAAGCCTAGCTCCCCGCTAAATTTAGCTGTGACTGCTTCCCAGGGAGGGGTGGGGTGGATGGGGAAGGAAGGCTAAGTCCTGAGCTTTGAGTCTCCATAGTGAAAGGGAGACAGCCCAGGGCTCCATCCCTCCAGAACAGCCTCCCCTCCGTCGACCTGCTGGTGCAGCCTTGAAGCTGTGGCATTGCATTACTTTACATACTTGGCTTGAGTATGATGGATTCTGAGGTCCACGTACAATAGCAATGGGAACCTTTAACACCACGCCTCTGTCTTCATCAAAGCTGCCTTGTTTTCACTGACAGGTTAAGCAATCATTACCCATTTGTGCAATACTTTTATATTAGCATCACCTCTTTTATACACTGGGGTTCTGGGGTTCTGTGTGAGATTTTCTTCCTTCCTTCCTTCCTTCCTTCCTTCCTTCCTTCCTTCCTTCCTTCCTTCCTTCCTTCCTTCCTTCCTTCCTTCCTTCTTTCTTTCCTTCCTTCCCCTTTTCCCTTTCCTTTCCTTTTTCTTTTGACAGGGTCTCACTCTGTCACCCAAGTTTGAATGCAGTGGAGAAATCTCAGCTCACTGCAGCCTTCAACTTTGGGACCCAAGGGATCCTCTCACCTCAACCTCCCGAGTAGTTGGGACTAAAGGTGCATGCCACCATACCTGGTTAATGTTTTTACTTTTTGTAAAGACAGAGTCTTGCTGTGTTGCCCAGGCTGGTCTGGAACTCCTGCAATCCTTCTTCCTCCACCTCCCAAAGCACAGGCTTGAGCCATTGCACTCAGACCAAGATTTCTTTTGGGAAGGATTTGTTTTCTTAAAAAGCAAGTTTGGAAACCAGAGCTTCACACTTGAGTGCCTTGCTGCTTTGAGTGTGATCTGAGAAGCAGCTGCATGGGCACCCCCGAGAGCTTGTTAGAAATGCGGAACTCAGCCCCCACCCCACACTGAGTGAATCAGAGTCTGTTGCACTTTACAAGATCCTCAAGTGATCTCTACACTGTTTGAGAAGCACTGCCTAAGTCTAAATCAGGATCACCGAGGAGCTTGTCAAAATGCAGATTCCCTGGCTTGCTCCATGAGATTCTGACTCAGGATCAGGGGAAGGCCCAAGCTATGTCAATTTTGTCCCTTTTTTTTTTTGAGATGGAGTTTCGCTCTCATTGCCCAGGCTGGAGTACAATGGTGCGATCTTGGCTCACTGCAACCTCTGCCTCTCAGGTACAAACAATTCTCCTGCCTCAACTCCCTAGAAGCTGGGAGTACAGGCATGCATCACCACGCCCATCTAATTCTTTGTATTTTTAGTAGAGATGGGGTTTCACCACGTTGGTCAGACTGATCTTGAACTCCCGAACTCAGGTGATCCACCTGCCTTGGCCTCCCATAGTGCTGGGATTACAGGCATGAGCCACCACACCCAGCCTCTGTCCATTTTTCATAGCACTCCTGGTTATGGTGCAAGTCTTTCGTCTGCCCTGAGATGTTAATGTTCACTCTCTGCTAACAGCTTCAGGGAGGCAGGCTGCCTCTATAAATAAATAAATAAATATGCAGAAACAAGCTTCCTCAAAACATCTTTCTCTCCTTTCCGGAGATCCTGTCCTCTGATGTCCCTGACCGTAGGGGTAGTGGGATGGGTGATGGGCTGGGGAGAAAGCATGCCTGTGACCTGCAGCTTAGTTCCGATACCACTTTATCAGAGAGACAAGTTCTCACTTTAGCCTTGACCACCGAGACATCCTTCTGCTACAGGGAGAGATAGACTAAGACAGAAGACGTTCTGTGAGAACCAGGTCTGTCCCCAAGGAGAGGCAGTCTTGCAGATTACAGACCAGATCTGCAAATTTTCCTGCAGACTGTTTGAAATTACTCTCTACATAACCAGTCCCCAAGGATTTGATGCCAGTTCTTTACTCCCTTCTTGCCCGCTAGACCTTCCCACAGGGAAAAATGTTCCCAAGTAGAGAGATGTCCCAAGAAAGGTGGCAAGGAAGGGAGAGGCAGGTGATTAGACCAGCTGGATTGCCCACATCCTGGAGCATGAGGACCCAAATAAGTTCTTGGCATCTGCTAAGTGCTCAAAAAATAATCATTGATTTTTTTTTTTTAAAGGGCCAGCTCCCACCTGGATTGTTGCAATGCCTTCTAAGCAGCTCCCTGCCTCCAGTCTCCCTCTGCAGAGGGTACAACTGTAGAACCCTAAGAGAGTGTCTGAGAAGCTGGGCTGGCAATGGGAGGCTCTGACAATCAGGCTCTTCCCGTAACAGCCCATCTGCAGAGAGCTGGGTCCCCACTTCCCCACTCCTGCAGGTTTCTGCTCACATGTTGCCTTCTTAGAAGTGTTACCCTCCTCATCTCACTCCCCTTTAATTCATCCTTCTTGGGCCGCTAGCCCTGCCATCCCTTGTTCTGAGTCCCTCAAGACTCCTTGGACTCCCAGGGTCTGGTCCAAATGCCTTGAATGTACAAAGCCTTCATGAGCTAGAGCTAGGTTCTGCCTGCCCCTTCACCCGCATCTTTGCCAGCCCCCCCTGTGCCCTATGCTCCACCAAGGCCACAGTAGGTCCAGAGTCTTGAGGGTGCCATGCCCTTGCGGGCGTCTCTGCCTGTGTACCTGCTGCTCCCCTGCCAGGGATATCCTTTCCTCCACCTACTGGTGGGTCTCCTATAACCCATCCCAGCAGTCTCTTCGTGGGTCCATAATTCATTCAGTCATTCAACAAGAATTGAGTGAGTTCCTACCATGTGCCACCTACTAACCTAGAGTCTGGGGACATACAGTGCCTACGATAGATTCATCAACTCATTTAAAATACTCCCAGACCAAGAAGCTTCAGGATAACCTCTCCCCTCCCTTCCACAGTTTGCTAATGAGGAAACTGAAGCACGGTGTGGTCAAATGGCTTTCTCAAAGAAAAACTACTAGAAGATAGAGGGTCAGAACTGGAGCACAGAGTCTGGCTCCAGAGCCCAGGGCTTGGGCTCTATGCCATTGTGCAGCCCCTTTGCAAAGGTCTGTTTCTCAATGTCTCCTGTGCTCCTGCTCCTCCTTCCTCCCACCGTGGTTCTCCTCTGGTGCTCCCAGCTCAGAGGATGGAACCTCTGTTCATCAAGTAGCCCCCCCAAAAAAGTGGGAGTCATTTTGGCCACTGATCTTTCCATTACCCAGTTCTGCTTGCCTCCTGAATGTCTCTGACTCTGTCCACTTTCTACTTTCTTTACCGTCCCCTGTCACCTACTAGCCTGAGGTTCCATCTTGTCTCACCTGGACAGCTGCGGTAGCTCTAAATTGCCTTCTCTGCCTTCACCCATGCCCTCAGCACAAATCGACAGACTCACAGCCAGCCTGATCAGGGCACCCAGCCTGACTTCCACAGGCCTCCTATACTGCCCTCCCTGCCCCTTCTCTGCCCTCCCTCCGAAGCATCTGCACAGGGGACCCCCTCTGCCTGGGGGTGCTTCTCATCCTCCAGCCCCACCCCAGCGGAATCTCACTGTGCCCATTCCTCAGCTCTCAGCTCCAGATTCATTGTCCCAGGGGTTCCCCTCTGATGGCCTGTCCAGCCCACATGCCTTTGCTTCCCTCATGGGCCTGTCTGGCTCTATGATTACAAACTTGGCAGTGTCATTGCTGTATGAGCACCTGTCTCCTTCATGAGACTGAAAGCTCCAGGAGAGTGGCAGCGTATCTAGTTCTGGTCTCTAGTGTATACTCAGTGCATGGCCCAGGGCCAGATATAGAGTAGGACAGAAATATGTGATGAACAAATGAAGGGGTTGTTATGACGATCAAATCAGAAAGTATAGGTAAAAGTACTCAAAACAGCCCCTAGCATAAATCAGGTACTCAATTATAAGCTAATAGTAATGAGTCTTGTTGTTAGAACCACTCTTGAGCAAGCCTTACCTGATGCCCAAAGGGGGATGAAAATTGCAAATAACGAGGATGGCAACTGCACACAGCTGGAAGGGACTGTACAGCGCTGAGGGTGGAAGCTGCAAACAGCTGGGAAGTTGATTATGAACAGCTGGGGTTGTGACTGCACATTCCTGAGGATAAGGCCTGAAAATAAGTGGGAAGTGGTACAAATAGCTGGACTGTTGAACTGCAAACAACTGGAAGTAAGGACTGCAAAACAACCAGAGCAGAGGCTGCATCTGGGGAGCAGAAGAGCCTCGGAGTGCTCACATCACCCACTGCCTCTGCAGTACTGGGTCCCTGCACTTTCTCCTCTCTCCCAACAAAGTATGCCCAAGAGATCCCAGGGGGATCTCTCATGAGCCCACAAACGAGACTGGTTCACCTGTTCTATTCTGATCACGTAAGTAACTTTTTCCCTCCCCTCCCATGCTCCACCATGTCACCTTCTCTCAGTTCTTCAGATAGGTTTGCATCCCACTACCTGAGCTTTGCACATGCCAGGCCCTCCTTCTGGAAGTTCCCCACCCCATCCTTCAGATCTTAGTTCCAATACCACTTTGTCAGAGAGACAAGATCAGATTATCCTTCTCTATCTTCCTTCATTTCATCATCTTCAGTGAGAACAATGATTAGCATTTGCATATACTTGTTGAGCTTTCTGATGACTGCCTACCACCCTTACTAGACTCTAATCTTCTAGAGAGCAGGGCCTAGCACCTAGTTCAGGGCCTGACACGTAGTAGCTGCTCATAAATGTGAGATGGATGGAAGGGTGAATGGAGGAACTGGAGCAATGGTCGAGTGGACAGAGAGTTCCTCAAAGGCACAAGCAAAGAAAATAAAGCAGCTGTCTTAATTGAGGGCCTACTGTGTACCTGGCCCTGGAACAAGTCATCCCTTTCTTGTTAATGCTTGGGATGTATATGAATGAGTCATTCTTCATCTCTCCAGGAAGTCAGAAGATCTTGATTCTTTCCTTTGTTCAGCCGGTGTTTCACTGGCTACTAGGAAACCTGTTAGGAAAAGACAAAATGTTCCTGCCAGTGCTTTGCACTGACAGCTACCCTTCCTGCAACCTACCTCAGACAACAGCAAGGAAGGAGCCAGTGGCCCTGAGGCTCCAGTTTACCCATTTATGAGAGAGGGTTTTGGGTTCTAAGATGATCCCTAAGGACCATGCCAGGTGGGATAGTCTGAGTCTGTGAAACTTCTCAGAAGGTTCCTTATATGTTTATTTTGGAGCTGGTCAGGTTTCAGAGTCCCAGCCCCAACCAGAGTTGAGGGTTCTGGCCACTGGTGCCCACTGCCTTGGCCAGGAAAGGGTCCACAGTGAAGGCTCTCCCCTGGCTCCATGTCACTTGTTCTATCTACCAGGTTGCCTACACGAATCTCAGAGATCTCTGAAGCGGGCACAGAACCAAGACTCACACAGACACAGAAACCCACTAAGAAACCCGCCAAAACAACAATAGTTAATCTTTATAAATCACTGGCTAGATGCCTGGCATTGCTCTAAACTGAAGCTCAGAGAGGTTAAAGAACTTGCCCAAGGTCACATAGCTAGTAAGTCAGAGCTGGGCTTTGGACCCAGGCAGATGGGCTCTGGAGTCCCTGCTCTTAACCCCTGCATCACAGTCTAAGACACCCTGTCACACTCACCACCAGACACACAGGCTCACAAAAGTACACACACACATAAAACACACACAGGCTTTTCCGGTGAAGGCAACAAAATGGCTGCTGTCTCCCTTCTCTTTTCTTTCTTGTAGTGATTTAGGCTTTGTGGGATAAGAACTCCGCACAAAGCCAGAAAGGGTCTCTTGTTACCAGTCGGTTTCTCTCTCAAATGGGTTGGCGTTCACAGTTGCTCTTCCAGCCAGGCTGGAAATAAGGCTTGGGAAGCACTGAGCCTGCAGTGCCCTTGGATACTGGTACCCACAGTAGGAGGAAGGGCAGGGCTATTTCTCAGCAGGTTGACGACTGCTTTGGATGGTAGCCGAAATGCCTCCTTTATCTCTGTCCCGTTAAATTCAAAGATGCCGTAGGAAACCTGTTAGGAAAACACAAAATAGGCTTGTCTGGCTCTCTGCACTGACAATCACCCCTACTCCGCCCTGCTTCAGACACAACGAGGAAGGGAACCCGGGCAGCTGTGATGGGGCCAGGTCCTACTGGGCACAGCCACCCTGGGCATCTCACTGGCAGGGGATCTGGCAAGGGGTGGGCAAGGAGAACCTCAGAAAGACTGAGAAGGGCAAAG
This sequence comes from Theropithecus gelada, assembly GCF_003255815.1. Classification (NCBI taxonomy): domain Eukaryota; kingdom Metazoa; phylum Chordata; class Mammalia; order Primates; family Cercopithecidae; genus Theropithecus; species Theropithecus gelada. Next base: position 61,624,512 of record NC_037668.1, on the reverse strand, counting down.
TAAACCAGCAGGAGAGACAGGAGCGTGTCAGATGGGCAAGCAGAGCAACAGAAATGTGGAGTTCAAGTCCAGGATCTTCCGGAAAGGTATATGTACCTGCAATGATGGGAGGGTGGAGATGGCTGTGGTTGATCCTGACTCTGATTCTTATTGAATATGTGGCTTTGGACAAGTTACTTAACTCTCTATGTGTCAGTTTCCTCTTCTGTAAAATAGAGATGGCAATAGTACTCACTTTTTTTTTTTTTTTTTGAGACGGAGTCTTGCTCTGTTGCCCACGCTGGAGTGCAGTGGCACGATCTCTGCTCACTGCAAGCTCTGCCTCCCGGGTTCTCGCCATTCTCCTGCCTTAGCCTCCTGAGTAGCTGGGACTACAGGCGCCTGTCACCACGCCCGGCTAGTACTCACTTCTTAGAGTTGTTAAGTGGATTTAATGAGATAATTTTGCAAAGAGCTTAGTATGATGCCTGGAATATCATAGACATGCAATAAATGTTAGCTCTCATTCCTGGAAACAATGAGGATGCTGAAGATGCAGCAGGCTCAGGAGAGACAGAAGAGTCTGTGCCAGGGCTAGGTGGCTCTTAAGCATTCTTGCATCACCCCAGCCACTCTGAGTTTCTACAGTTCTTAGATACGGTGTCCTCTCCTGGCCTTTGCATCTGCTGTTCTCTCCGCCTAGAGCACTCTTCCTTCTCTTCTCTGGATTAACTCCTGTGTATCCTTCAGGTGTCAAACTTAGACCTCACTCTGCCCAGGAAGCCCTTCCTGACCCTGACCCTGTAGGTCTGGCTGAAATGCCTTCTCTCAGAGTTCCCACGGCTGTCTATACAGCTCAGCATGACCTTTCTCGCCCTGGAGTGGGTTGTGGGTCTACCTGTCTGCCCTCTATGGTGTGTCGTGCTCAGCACCAAATCACCAGAGATTCACAGAGCCTGGAACACAGTGGGTGCTAAATAATATATTGAGAATGAATGAAATAATGACTCTTATGTTGGATAATAGAATATTGTCCCATTACACCCAGCTGCTTCTCAAAGACAAAATTTGAAGCACCAGACATAATGAGATGCTGAATGTAGTGGGGCCAAGAGTACAGGCTCTGGAGTCAGACTTCCTGTGTTGTAATCTCATCTCCTTCCCAGTACCTGCATGACCTTGGGAAAATTGCTTAACCTTTTTCTTCCTCAAGTTCCTCATCCGTATAATGGGAATAATAAAGTCTCCACCTTGCTGAGTTGCTGCAAGGATAAACAACACACTTAAAAGTTTTTAGACACAGCTGGCCCAGATGAGCTCTCAGCAAGCCTTAGTCTGCCTTAGAGGTGATGCTCCACCTCACGCCTGCCCTTCCCACATTGTGAATTGTGTCTGCCCCGACCGGGCCTCCTGCCTGCTTCTGTTGACTCTTTCAGTAGGTTATAGAAGCCGTTGCAATGTTTTTCTAATTTAATATTTATATCCTTTTATGTCCTGACCAAAAACAAATGGCCCAGGAGGAAGGCTGGGGAGAGGGGACATCTGAGTTGAGGCTTCCAGTCCCACCATTGTAGGTCAGCATGTGGAAGGGTTGGGTCAGGGCAGGGCATCTTAGGCAGAGGCAGCAGCAGGAGCAGGAGGTGGCAAGAGTACAGCTCAGTGCTCCTGCTGCAGCAAAGGATGGGGAGGTACAGTGCGGGGTTGGCAGGGGATTGGTCATGGGGTGCCCTGAGGGTCCCTGGGAGTTGCTTGGAATCTAGGCTGCAGGCAACAGAGCACCACTGAAGGCTTTGAGCAGGTGAGACCTAAGAGAGACTGCCCTGATGGAGGGATGGACAGAGGAGATTTTCTGGGTAATAAGGAAGGTATCTGAACATTCATGGGGTTGAATCTCCTGCTCCCACAGAGTCCTGTTCTGCCCTGATGGAGGAATGGACGGAGGAGAGTTTGCTGGGTAATAGGGAGGGTATCTGAACATTCATGGGGTTGAATCTCCTGTTCCTACAGGGTCCTATTCTTGCCCACTCACCTCCCTCACCACCCACCCCCACTGGGCCTGTTTGCCCATCTGCCCACTCCCCACCCAGCCCAACTGCCAGGCTGGGAGTTCTATGGGAAGGGGGTCATTCCCTGCCAGCTCTTTACCTCCAGCACCCTGGACAGCATCTGGCTCAGAGTAAGTGGAAGTGTTTCCCTCCATTCTTTCTTGCTAACTTCCTAACCCTTCTCCTCCTAACTTTAACTTTCATTTCTACTTTTGTCCCTCTCTGCCTCTTTGCTTGAATAACAGCATGGGCTGCGAATCAATTTCTGTCCTCTGTTTCCCCTACACCCTCCCCCATATCCCATAAACTGCCACTTCTTTTCTGGAAAAGCTCTGAACTCTGCAACACTTGAGGAACCTAAAGGGAGGGGGTAAAGAACCAATATCAGTCGAACACCTTTCATATGCCAAGAACTATGCTGGGAACTCTATATGGATTCCTTCATTTACCTTTTAAAACAGCCCAAGGAGGAATGTATTAGCGTCCCACCTTATCAATGAGGAGTTCAATGAGCAGTTCAAAGTTGCCCAGTGTCACATTGTGGCAGAGCCAGAGGCCTCATCAAAAGAATGGTTCTCTAGTGGTGGAACCTCAGGCATTTGGATGGGGCAGCGGGAAAGATTTGGAATAAGGAGACCTTCCTGGACTACTCGCATCATGCCCTGGTGGTGTTGCCTCCATTGCTTCTGCCTTTGGTCAGGGATTTCTGAGCCACAGCCCTGCTCTGAGCTGGAATAGATTCTATGAACATCCCTGGGTCAGATGGTGCACCAGGAAGGCAGAGAGAGCATCCCGCATCCTGCCGAGTTAGTGCTGCAATGGTAGGGTTGGAGCCAGGGAAGAAATGAGGCCAGAGGCCAGATCCCCAGGGCTAAAGTTACACCCTAGGCTGAGAATCTCCAGGGGCGTTTTGAGATTTTGTTTCCTCATCCCCAACCACCCCCTTTTGGATCCATCAGCCTTTGTTTAAACCCATTTTACCAAGTCCTCAGTCATCTCCTGCCACTGACCCTGTGCATGTCTCTGGCCCTGGTCACAGCCCTTAGCCAAGACAGATGAGCTCCCCTTCTGGGTCTCACAATGGCAAATGGAGACCTGCAGCCATCCCGAGCTTCCTCTGAAAGTCGAATCAGCACATTCTACTCAGGTTAGACAGCAGCCCAGGTTCCTTGGCTCAGCATCAAAGGTTTGGGAATGATCGTCAAGTTGCCTTTGAGAATAGAGAAATGAAATGTGTGAGGATATAACTTTTAATGTAAAATGTGGTGCCCCCTGCATTTGGATGTCAGGAGGGATCTTGAGTGACATTTGTGGAGCTGCTGGGGTGAGCGTGTGAGGTCAAGTATACTCATTAGCCATGCTTAGAGGCAACGGTGGAGGGAGCAGGGAATTACATTGGTTCCACCTGCTGGGTTCTCCCTGTCAAGAGGGAAGCAGAGCTCAGATTCAGTTCAACATCCCCAAAGCAGGCCCACAGCCATGCACAGAGAGAGCATCCGCAGAGGCCACTGGAGCATCAGAGGAGTCCAGCCAGGCTGCACTAGCTTCCAGATGCCCTTCACCTGCTACAGAGGGGAGGCCCCCAGGTGGTTCCTTTCGATGGCACCTGTGTAGCATCATCTCTGCTTGGAATAAACCATGTTTTGGCTGTCAGGAATCGTATTTACAGAAGGAATCCGGGTGGATGGCCAGACTTTGTGTGAGATTCCCTAACCTGTGGACTTGGGAAATTTGTGCACTCTTTTGTGTGTGTGTGTGTGTGTGTGTGTACACTTGGGAGAGGGATCTACTGAATGTCTTCTAATTCTGAAAGGGATCTATTCATTTATTTAAAATAATACCATGTATTATGTCCCCGATACTGTTCCAGGCACTGGGGATATAGCAGTGAACAAGACAAAGACTGTTTGTACTCTAACCCAGGAGACAGAAAATAAATACATGACTCTAAAGCTGTCAGGAGCCCTTTGATTACAGTACGTAGATTCCAGTCTATGTGAGGGGTACGCCTGGATCCATTGCACCTTGCAGAGGAGGTCTGAGTGCAGGCTGGATACCCTCAGAGGCCAGGCCCTCTGGTGCTGGGCATGGACCCTGGAAAAAGACACAGTGACTCCTCCCAGTCCTCATTCCTACACCTAGCCTGAGGCCAGCCTCCTGAAGGAAAGGGTGGGACTTGCCCAGCCAGGGGCAGTCTGAGCCGAGCTTTGTGCAGTGGGAAGTACCTGGCTTCAGAGTGTTGTGAGGTGAACTGGGTGGACGCATCAAGCGTCTGGCATCATGCCTGGCTCAGGGTGGCTGTTCCGTCCATAGAGTACCCTCTTCATGTGCCTTATTAGGGACACTCAAAGATGGAAAGTGTGCAGTCATCTGAGTGCGCTCTTGTAGAAGGGACCAGGAAGCTCCAGTCCTAAGAAGATCATTCCTTGGAGATACTCCTTCCACTCTGTGGGACTTGGAGGCTTTAATGTGCAATGTAGGAATTGGATCCTGAGATGGGCCTTACCTGGCTTTCAAGCTCATGCTCAGACACTTGCCAGTGTTCTCCTGAGGTGTGCTTTGTATCGAGTCCTGTGCTGAGATGAATAACTCTCAGCCTCTAACCTTGGGACACTCACAGTTCCATGCAAGCAAAGCACCTCTGCCACTGACTAGCCCCGGGACATCAAGCAAGTTACTTAACTTTCTCTAGGTCTCAGTTTCCTCATCTGTAAAATGGGGATAGTTGGAGTACCTTCTGGGACTTTTGCAACAGATAAAGCACTTAACACAGCATTCAGTAAAACTTGCTCCTTGTGGACAGCCTGACTAGCTCACGTCCGTGTCCCTGGTGCTTGGCCCCATGCCTGGCTCAGAGGAGCATTTCCAGAAGAAAGGCAGAATGAGCAAGCAGTGGGAGGAATCTCCTCTGTATGCTGCTGGGTTATCAGTTTCCGGAACCATGTGAGATTTGTGCGAACCCACGTGACCAATAGACAGTTCTTGCAGGCTGCTGTAAAGCTATCGCCAACACCTGTCCCTATGAGCCGCTGCATTGTGTATTTGAGCCTTTGATATACTGGGAATGTTTGCTAAGGGAGAGAAATGTTATTGGACATTTTTCGTGGTTGTAAAGATTACTTCTTGATGAAAACACACACAAAGAAAGACTTACAAGCTGCCCTTAAGGTAGGCAAATGAATGATGTGTGTTTACAGCATCCAAGCCATTGCTCAGGGCTGTCAGCTCTGCAGACTCCTTGCAGGGGCTGAAGCAGAAGAAGGGAAGTGGCCAGCACATCCACGTGGCCAAGCAGAGGGCAGTTCTGTGCTCAAACTGCAGCAGCCCATTATTCTGATTCATCCCTTGACTCTTCCTACTCCTCTCAGCTTGTTGACGTCTTTCCTATAAAGACCAAGCCTTTTACCTGAGCTCTGTCCTGGTCACTCCCCATTCCCCAAACTAGAAGGCACCTTCTCCTGAGTGCATCTGCCTAGAGAGCCCGTCCCTGCTCAGGCACCCTGGGGGCTCTTCCTTTCTCATGTGGGAGTCCTGTCTCCCCAGCCAGATCTTATGTGCTAAAGGGCAGGGTGCCTGACCAGTCCTCTTAGGCTCCTTCTACCCTCAAGTGCATTTTCCTGCACTAACAGGCAGGCGAGAAAGAGGAGAGGAGAATCATCTCCCCAGGTGCACTTCACCTTCTCACTGCAGTTATCACACCCAGCTACCTTATACCCTGACCTGGGAGTCCCCTGGGGCAGGAAGCTTGTCTGGTTCAACCCAGGATCCCCTCAGGGTCTGCAGAGCCTGGGGCAGTTCATGGAGTAAATGAATATCTGAATGAATGAGTGAATAATGAAACCCAGCTTTAGCTTCTATGCTGACGCTTCCCCTATGCCATTTCAGACCCCATCTCCTGTGCAGGAAGCCCCCTTGGCTTCCCTAATGGGTGGCAATGTCCCCTCTCAGCTGTCTGCACTGCCTTCTCCTCTGAGTCTGCTTACTGGCATTGAGTGTTCTTCCTACTGTCAACACAGCTTGGGGACATGCCAGCGTGCTGGGCAACAGGCCCAGCACATCCTAAGGCAGATAGTGTGGGCAGGGGAAGATCCTAGCAGGGCTGGATTCTGGCAGGGCTAGGCCTGGGATCTGGTTGAGTAGAGGGTTAAAGAAAGACAGGGCCTGGGTCAGGACGGGTGGCTGGGAGCTGACTCTTGGGGTCAGAGGCTGAGACCTGCTTGCAACTGGGCAACCTTGGATGGATGGCTTACTCTCTCTGAACCTTAGCCGTCTCTCAGTCTGCAAGGGAGACGCCTGAATGGAGACTCTTAGTCTTTTAACTGTGAGGCTCATCCTGCTGCTTCGGGTCCTGTGCTGAGCCTTGGAGAAACATCAGTAGATGAGTCAGTTGCGCTTGTGCAGGTCGTGGTCTGTGTGTTGGTTTCCTATGGCCGCTGTAACAGATCTCTACAAGCATAATGGTTTAAGACAGCACAGATTTATTCTGTTACAGTTCCAGAGGCCAGAAGTCCACAATCAGTCTCACTGAGCTAAAGTCAAGTGTTGGCAGGGCCGATTCCCTCTGGAGGCTCTAGGGGAGACTATGTTTCCTTCCCTTTCCCAGCTTTGGAGAGGCCACCTGCTTGGCTTATGGCCCCATCCTTCCATCACTCTGATCTCCCACTTCCACGGTCATAGCTCCTATTACTGACTCCAGTCCTCCTGCCCCCCTCTTATAAGGACCCTTGTGATTACACTGGACACATCAGGATAATCCAGGATGACCTCTCCATCTCATCCTTAACTCAATGATATCTGTAAAGTCTCTTTTGCCATGTAAGGCAACATATTTCCATGTTCTGGAAATCAGGGCATGGACATCTCTGGATAGGGGTGAGGAGTATTATTAAGCCTGCCAGTGTGGTCGAATCTAAAACTATGAATCAAATAATCATCAAATAAATGAATTACTATGAACTCTAATGGTGCTAGCCACAAAGCAGCACTGTGTTGTGAAAGCATCACAGGGACCTGGCTTAGCCTCGGGGACAGCAAGGGCTGGGCCACATTCCCCTTTTTCTTTTCTCCATTCTCTCAAGCCCTGTTCATCCCACTGCCCGCTCTGCTGTCCAGAAGTCCCCAGGGAGTCCCTTTCTGCAGCCACCCACCACCCACTCCCACGGTCCCTGCCCCAGGCTGGGACATCCTTAAGGGGTGGCTGTCGTGAACGTTAGCAATGCTTTCACCTCCTAAGCAGCAGTCCTGTGAGGACTAGCTTCCCTAGGGAGTACCAGTGATGAAAATATCAATATTATAAGTATTTGTCTTCCGCCGGAAGAAGGATCCAGCTGTGATTTAGTCAGTTGTGCTGCCTCTCTCTAACCACCCAAATTCTCCTTTGCCTCTTTGGAAGACTCAGAGGAATAGATCTCATCAACTCTCCATGGTTCCCAGGGCACTCTGAGGAACCAAGCTGAGAGGGTGAAGTCAGGTAGAGTTTGGGCTCCTTGGAGGCACTCCCTCTCACCCACCTCCCAAAACAGGCACCCGCCCAACCTACCGAAGGCACTTGAACTAATCCCACGTGACCTTCCCAAGCTTGCAGAAAAGGCCAAGAAGTAATCAGCTGCTTGCCACTGTGCTCCACGGGGAAAACCCAGCTCTGTCCTTTCACGAGGATGTGACTCCCAGAGCTGCTCGGAAGCTGGTGGCTCTGCTCTCACCCACGCACAGTGCAGAAAAGACATTGGAATGTGTCTGGCTTTGCACAAAAGCTGAAGCAACCAGGATCAGGGGACAGACCTGGGCCAGGCACGATGTTTCCCGAGGCCATGCAGATGTCCCAGCCTGTGAGCAGTGTCAGGGCTGGACCCAGTGGCTACCCCACCCGTGAGGCTGGAGGAAGATTGGTCACAGGCGTTGATTTCCATGAAGCCACCACACTGGCTCACCCATGCACGTGAGACACTTCTGCCGGCCTCAGGGAGTCTGGAGGTCATGGCTAATGTGGCCCAGGTGGAGCCTCGAGGGAGGACAAAGGCTGGTGTTCATCCACCGCATGTTAGTTGCGAGTCTTGCACTCCAGGAAGGTGTCCTTGGCCATGCCAGAAACGTTGAAGGAGATCCTCTTAACTGCCAGTGACTTCCCACCAGTCCCAGCAGACACCGCAAGGGCTGCCATAATGATAATGATAATGGTTCTGGTAATGATCATTGCTCTCATTTGCTGAGTGTTTATGTTGTGCCAGGCACTGTGCTAAGCTTTTTATATGCACTACCCCAATTAATCCTCCCAGCAACCTGATTGTTATCATCCTGATTTTACTGATGAGGAAACTGAGGCAGAGGGAATTAAGCAACAATGCAGATGGTTGGTTGAGGAGAGAGGCAGCATAGGTTATGGTAAACAGAGCACACATTCGGGAGTTACACAGAACTGGATTCAAATCCAGAGTTTGCCACTTACCAGTTAAGTGACCTGGAAAAGCACCTGCCTGCCCTGAGGCTCAGGGAAGCAGGAGGGAGCAAGTGGATACATATGGACATAGGGACCCCTCCCCGGGGGCCCATCCCTGTCCCTGCACACACCTGGACTCAGGTAGGCCCTGAAGGCTGGGGATGAGCCTCAGAGGAAGCCATCTCCCTTCTGAGGATGGAATGGGCTGGGAAGGAGAGCTGCCCTGTTGAGTGGGCATCTGATCTTTCCTGCCAGGAAGGGCGGGGGTCAGGAATGTGCCAGGAGAGCACCTATAGTATCATCTGCTCCTGGGTGCCCAGGCCTGAGCTCAGTCTTGGGTGCCATTGGGTGTCACTATGAGATCCCACAAGCTGGCCTTACTTTACGGGAACAGAGACAATGGGCAAGATCTGAAATGAGGGTGGGATTAGTGATTGCAGACACAGGGATTCCTGAGGGAGGGAGAAAAAGAGGGAGGGGATTGAGTCTTGGGCACCATCACCACACAGGGCCTACTGTTGCCTAGAGGTCTGGTGTGTAAGAGCTGAAACTGTTCCACCTTTCTTCACCATCTGGAGCATACACACTTACTCACTCATGTATTCATTCATCTAATGAGCCAGCCAGCATAGTGGCTAAGAGCACAGGCTTTGGAGTCAGATGGACCAAGCTTTGAATGTCTACCTTTTCATGAATTCTTAGTGTGATCTCAGGAAAGTCACTTACAATCTGAAGCATACATACTCATTCATTCAGTCAGTCATTCATTCATTCATCCAAGGAGCCAGCCAGCACAGTGGCTAAGAGCACAGGCTTTGGAGTCAGATGGGACTGGCTTTGAATTTCTGCCTTTTCATGGATTCTTAGTGTGATCTCAGGAAAGTCACTTACAATCTGAAGCATACACACTCATTCATTCATTCATCCAAGGAGCCAGCCAGCACAGTGGCTAAGAGCACAGGCTTTGGAGTCAGATGGACCTGGCTTTGAATTTCTGCCTTTTCATGAATTCTTAGTGTGATCTCAGGAAAGTCACTTACCTCTCAAAACCTTAACTTTCACATGTGTAAAATGGAAATAATAATGCCTAATTCACAAGGTTGAAGGTAGGGTCCATTGAGGTAGTATTGTAAATCACTTAGCATAGTGCATGGCATGTGTAACTACTCAATAAATAATTTCAAAATCAATCAATCTATCTATCTCTCTCTCTCTCTCTCTCTCTCTCTCTCTCTCTCTCTCTCTATCTATCCATCCATCCATTGCACTGTCTAGTAGAAATGTGATCTAAACCTCAAATGTGAGCCATGCCTATAATTTTAAATTTCTAGTAGCCATGTTAAAAGACTAAGAAACAGGTGAATCAAATCCAGTAGTATACTTTATTTAACCCCATCTGTTCAATATATTACTATTTAAAAGTGTAACCAATGTAAAATGCGATATTTTACATTGTTGCTTTCATACTGTCTTTGAAATTGGGTGCGTGTATTATGCTTAAAGCACATTTCAATTCAGACCAGCTGCCTTGAACAGTGCGGCCATTCTCCAGGGTTTGATCCTTGTTTTGTTCTTCTCTGATCATGCTCTTTCTCCTGTGATCTCACTGACTCCCACCGTTTCAATTATCACCTCTAAGTGAACAACGTTGGGAGTGACTTACAGGCCCTGCTCCAGAGAGCTAGAGAACAGACAGGATGTATCCAGAACATGCCAAGGGGGACATGTGACCGACAAGGTTGAAGGCTAGCAGAGGCCTGAAGAAGTAGCATCAAGGTGGTAAAGTCCCAGAACAAGCTGGGTGCATGAGTTTCCTATTGTTCCAGATAAATTATCAAAATTACCAACAATCACAGTTATAGTTAACCACAATTATAAAATTGTCACCAACTCAGTAGCCTAAAATAACACACATATACTTTCTCAGTTTCTGTGGGTCGGGAGTCTGGGTATGGCCTTGTGGGTCCTCTGTGCAGGGTTTCAAAAAGTTGCTGTCAAGTGATGGCGGGGCTGCATTCTCATCTGGAGGGGGATCAATTCCAAGCTCATTCAGGTATCTGGTAGGTGGATGTCAGGTGGAGGCTACCCTCAGATTCTAGAGGCAGGCGTTTCATCCCAGAGGCCAACTTCAATTCCTTTACACATGGCTTCTCCAACATGGCCCCTTCCTTCATCAAGCCTGCCAGCAGAACGTATCTCTAATCTGCTAAGACGGAGTCTTACACAATGTAGCATAATCATGGTTGTGACATCCCATCCCCTTTTTCATGTTCTGTTGGTGAGAGGCAAATCACAGGCCTCACTCATACCAAAGGTGATGGGAATACACAAAGGCATGAACACCAGATGCTAGAGGATTGTTGGGAGTCACCTTGGGGGCCATCTGCTACCTGGAATTTGTAAAAAACCTCTAAAGATGGACAGCAAGAGGTTAGGGGGCTTAAGACTCACCCCAGCTCCCATGTGAGTTCTAAATCAAGGAAGGATGAGATGCAAAGATAACTCACCCAATAGAACTCAAAGAACCAGCTTGATTCATTTCTAGACAGGCTCCCAGAAGTGTGGGACTATGACAAGGCCAGGATGGAAAATGGGTGGGGCTTCTCATCTTCCTCCCAAAGAGGAGACCGTTAAACTCGTGGGGCAAGGCTGACCAGATTGACCCAGCTGGCCACACAGGGAAAAGGTGGGCCACAGGGAAGGGATGGTGTATTTTCCCCCCTACAAGGCAGATTCAGTCAGAACAAAATGCAAGAGTCAGCCCCTTTTACTATTGCTGTAGTGACCCTGTTCCTAATAAAAAGCACTTGATAGATAGCAGGTTCTTGATAACTAGTTGCTACTCTTTTTCTTGAGGAACAAATAAGGGCAGGGACAGGGAGGAGAGAAAGAAACCAGAAGTGTCCTCTCCTGGATGGATGGGAGATAAGGACTTCCCTCAACACGCATAAAGGGAATTTTCAATTATGTTGGAGTAGGAAGAAGTGCCAGGTCCTCTGCTAGGCAATCACTAACCCCTCACCCATGCACGGGAATTTATAGGCTGCTGAATGCTTTTGTGTCTGCTGACCCATTGGGTCTGCATACCTGCAGCAGTCGCAGCAGGAGTTTAGAAGCGGGAAAGCTGAAGCTCAGGCTGTCACGTGGCCTTGCTGTCAGGTTGTGGGGCGGGACCTTGAATCCAAGTGCCCCAGTTCCCCAGCTAGTTCTCCTGCTACTCTATATTTTGCTGGTCACAGAATAAAGAGAGAATTCAACCTCTCTCTCACATGGGCTCTTATTTTTTATGTCAGTATCAGGGAAAGTTTAACAAAGACCAATAAATTAGTAGCTGGAAAAGCATCTAGGATCGGCTCAACATAGGCACACTAAGACCATGACCCATCAAATTTTCCTTGCTTGTGATAGTTAGCCAGGGGTTGAAAATAGTCGCAGAGATGGGCAGCTTCTATGCTTTAGCATCTAAGAATACTCCTGCAGTGATGGGATCTCATCTGTGGTTTCTGACCGCCTTGCAGAAAACTGTCTAAGGAAGACGTGGCATCCTTCTGAGTCTCTGTTATCCTAGAGGATGGGGCTCTTCAGACCAGCCCTCCTTCCTTCATCTCAAGGTTTATCCTGCCCCATGGAGGTTCTTCTTCACAGACTGGAGGTCACAAAGTGCAAATAAAACTGAAACAAAGAATGTGACCTGAGATCTTCTCAGAGACCCATTGCCCCAAGTGAGGCATTGGCACTGGGGCACCCCAAACCTATTGGCCCTAATCTCATTGGGAAGGCCCCCTGAGGCATTCCCTCCAAGATGGAAGCCCTGACTTCCTGGTTACAAGGAGTTAATATATTGTTTTTCATAATACCTCTGGAACACCTGTTGGGTGACCATCATGGATGTTTGGCTGGGATTTGACTTGGGGAGTGCAGAGGGGGATGTGGATCACTATGGAGAGAAAGAAATCAATAGAGATACCTTAATGGTGTAGGGAAGGAGGGTATGCACATTTGAGCCTGGGTTCACCTGTGGGTGCAGGTGTGCTGGGTGATGAAACAGGAGTATTTGTTCACACTGGGGTGTGGATGTCTACCTGTATGTGTAGAGCCTTGGAATTCAAGCCAGGCCTATCCTGAGAACCTGACATTCCCAGATCCTCAAATATCTTTTATAGACTACCCCCGCTACTAAAAAAAAAAAAAAAATCTGTGAAGTGTGTACTTAAGAAAAAATGTTTCGGTGACCTCTTCAGACCTTTAATGATTCCATAAATATGAGATCAAAGCCATTTATAAAATATTAAAATCAATTCTCCACTAAAATATACTCTCCTCTACATCGCCCCACATCATTATGACCAACACATTCACATGGAGTTGAACTAAGGCTTCTAAGACGAAATAGAATCGTGATGAATAATAATGCCACACCCCTATTAACTTCTCCTGAGGCAAGGGAAAACGCTTTGCAAAACGTTTAAACCTTTCCTCAAGCTTAAAGGTCAGCTCAGCAGCCACAGGACTGCCTCCACCACCTGGTGCTTTATGGAAATGTTGACGTGGCTCCCAGCTGTAGTCTGAGCGCTTTTCCACAGAGAGTTGTGGGATTCCTGGGCATATACTCACAACACTCTCAACCGCCTTTTTAGCTGTCACAAAAGTATTCATTCCCACTCAATGAGCAATTTTTGCCCTGGCTGAAGCACTTGCTGAAATGATTTCATAAATCATCTTTTTCTTGTTTTCAAACACTCGCAAATCAGAGCCACCATCAAATTCAACATCCACTCCTTAATTCACCCGCAGCTTCTATTTTCTTGCTAGAAACTATTACTTCCTTAGACTCCCTCTCTTACTTTTCACTTTCATTACCACCCTGGGCAGTTGGCTCTATTTTGTGAAACGATTTTTCACAATAAAATAAAGATTCTTATCACTTTACAGAGTTGCCACATAAACCCCAACAACAAAGCCCCTAGAACCCAAGATCCTGAGGGGTCAATAAGGTTTCTTCACTAGCTGAGTGTCTCCCTCACATGCCAGCCTCCTGGCACATGTGATTCACATTTAAGCCTCAGTATAATTGGGAATTATGTCCTGGACCAAAAGTCTACTTTATGTAGACCAGGCCTTCGAGGACTTGCAACCATCAGGGCAGAAAATTTCCATGGTTGCTGCTAGGGATGTGCAGGTGAGATCAAGGTTGGCCTAGAATTGCAGTCAAGAAGGCTTCATTGCTGGTGAGCTGGCAGAATCTGGAGTCAAGACCAGAGAGGCTCAAGGCTGGAGTCCTTGGATTAGGAAACTCCATGGAAGTTCAGGGAGCCATGTAGGTTTCCTGTCCTGTAAGATTCAGGTCTTGCATCATTTCTTCCTGGAAGCCATCTCTGACCCCTCCCTTGTCTCCCCAGAGCGGGTGAGCTACTTCCACTAAGCTCATGCCATTCCACCTCATTCCTTGACCATTGGACTTATACCCTGTGCTGTGCTTACTGCTGGTTTCTCTCCTCTCTGCATCCTGCATTAGGTTGTGATTCCCTGAGGAGGGACTCCTTGCCTGCTTATTCATTCTGTTGCCAGTCATATGGCTTATGGAAAGGATGTACCCCTAATGTGGCTATCCGCATTCAGGGCCAGCTTCATGGGTTCACGAACTGTGCGGTCACACAGGGCACCGAGGACCCTATGCATGGTATTATGCTCTGCTACTACCATCTTGAAATTATGAACCATTTTTTGAACAAGAGGCCCTGCATTTTCATCCAGCACTGCGCCCTGAAAATTAGGTAACCATTCTTACCTGCATTTAATAAACTGGTAGACAGGAAGTATTTTTAGAGGGTTATTGTGCCTAGATGTCTAATGTCAATGTAGCATTAGGTGAGAATCCCTGAAGGCAAGGACCCCAGTTATAGAGCACTTCCTGACAGCACCCAGCATCAGCTGAGGCACAAGGGGGCATCCTTCACCATCATACTTATCCCATGGCCATGGTTGGAGCAAGTTGAAGGTATGGAGAGGGTCACCAGCACCCAAGAGGACCCTTCAACAAGAACCTGGAGGTTGTGTGTTTATGGCACTAAGTGTGGCATGCATTTGTTCTCTTGCATAATTTCAGAGCCAGACAGTGAAATTATAAAGCTAGGAATGACAAGAATGATGAGGCCTTGCAAATCAGGGAAGACACATCACCATAAGCTCTTTATCAGGCCTTCACCCAAGAGGCCCTCTGTGGAAAGTGGGAAGCAGGAGGGCCTTCACTCCACGGTCGAGGGGAAGAGGATGAGTGGAGAGAAGAATTCTAACCCCATCCTGGGTGATTTTGACTCAAGCTCCATGAGGTTTACCAAGGAGAAGCTTGCTGATTCGAGGCAACCCAGAGGGACAGAGTCAGTCCAGGTGCCTGGGCCAAGTAGCCCTCTGCCTCTGCACCTTTGAGGTATAAAGAAGAATAGTAAATGTTTCCTGAGTGCTTTCCATGTGCTACTTGTCGCAGTGCTAAATGCAAGTTCTCATCTGATCCTCCACAGTCTTGCTACAGAGGTGTTATGAGCACTGCCATTTCATCAATGAGGACACTGAGCACAGAGAAGCCATTTCATCAATGAGGACACTGAGCACAGAGAAGTCCAGTGATGTGTCCCCAGTCACTCAGCTCATAGTTAAGGGGAGAGCCAGAATATAAAGCCAGATACACCTGGTTCTGTAACCTGAACTCCCAGTGCTACAGCATCCCACCCCTCAACCATCTAGGGCCAGAAAGGCCCCGCTTTGGTGGTCTGGGAGCAGGGACTTTCATATGATGAGAGGGGTTGTGCATCTATCTGCTAGGACAGATCAGAA
The DNA here is from genome assembly GCF_003255815.1 of Theropithecus gelada. Taxonomy (NCBI): domain Eukaryota; kingdom Metazoa; phylum Chordata; class Mammalia; order Primates; family Cercopithecidae; genus Theropithecus; species Theropithecus gelada. The sequence goes on along the minus strand of NC_037668.1, from coordinate 61,609,221 downwards.
GGAGAGAAGAGGCTTGGGGTCCCCATCCTCAGAAATAAAAACAGAAAAGCAGAAGTCTTGGTGGGAGTGGGAGGATGAGTCCTAAAATTATCTCAAAACAAGTCAGAAACCTGGAATATAGAAACCTTAAGGCTTCTAGAACCTCTGCCCTTGTCCTATTCCAGTTGCTTATTTCTTCATTAATCCAGCAATTACCTCCAGGGAGCCTAACATGTGCCAAGCAAGTTTTACTGGGGACTAGGAGTGCAGAGATTCAAAGAGAATTTCAGATATGGATGAGGTGCTGATCATGTGCCAGGGGCTGGTTTAAGTACACTCTATGTACTTCTTTCTTCACAATAGTCCTATGAGGCAGGCACTGTTATTATCATCTCCGTGTTTTAGCTGAACACATTGAGACATAGAAAGGATACATCCCACATCTGGGAAGTGGTAGAACCAGGATTTGAACCTGGACAGTCTTGCTGCAGAGCCTTCTCTCTCCATCACTTCATGGAACCACTTCAATCTCAAAGATGTTACTGTTTAGAGCTGTTATTCTAATCCCGAACCCCACGTTAGAACCATCCAAAGATCTTTTAAAAATCTGCAGACTCATGGAGACTCTCATACACTGTAGGTGAGAAGACAAAATGGCACAACCACTTTAGACAAAAAGCTTGGCAGCTTGGCAGTTTCTTGAAAAGTTAAAGACACATCCGCCATCTGACACAGCCATTCTACTCCCAGGCATTACCCCAAGGAAAATAAACACATATGTCCACACAAAGACTTGTACCCAAATGTTTATAGTAGTTTTATTTGTAAGAACAGAAAACTAGAAATAATGCAAAGGTCCATCAACAGATGAATGAATAACTAAATGGTGGTATATCCCTTCAATGAAATACTACACAGCAATAAACAAGAAGGAACTGATACAAGCAATAGCATGGATGAATATCAAGTGAACTATCCTGAGTGGAATAAATCAGACCAAAATGAGTCCTGTATGATTGCATTTATATGAAATTCTGCACATTTTAAACTAATTGAGAGTGAGGGAAAGCAGATCAGTGGTTGCCTGGGGAGAGAGGATAGAGAGGAGAAGAGAGAGGGACTGCATGGGGTGGGTCCCAAGGAAAATCTCGGGGATGATTGATACTTTCATTATCCTGATTGTGGTGATGGTTTAAGAGGAGTATACCTACTTTAAAATATATCAAAGTGTACACTTCAAGTATTTGTAGTTAAAATAAAGTGTGTACACTTTAAATATATGCCAATTATAACCTCAAAAAGGCTGTAAGAAAGCCCTTGCTGAGACCTCATCCCAGACCAAATAAACCGAAATCTTTGGGAGTAGAACCCAGACATCTGTATTTTAAAGTTCCTCAGAGATTCTAATGGGCTGTCAAGGTGCAGAAGGGCAGATGCGGTGGGGAGCCAGGTGCGTAAGCCGGGGGTAGGTATTCAGATTAGGTGAGGGGCCCCATAAGGGGTTTTGAGAGGAGAATGGTGTGGCCGGGGTTGCATTTAAGACACTGCTGTTGGATCCAGGGTGAGGAAGACAGGTTCTAGACTCTCAACCTTTTGACAGCAAGATCTGCACTTTCAGGCAGGTGACACCTGCTCTTCATTCTTCCTTTCCCTTATTCATTCATTCATAGATATTTACTGAGGGCCAACTACATGCCAGACATTGCTCTAAGCTCTAAAGACAAAAATAAAGGAAACAGACAGAAACCTCTTCCTTCACGAGCTTGCATTCCAGAGAAAATAAACGTGTGATTACAGGTTCTGTATGATGTATCAGATGCTACGAATAAAAAGGAAACAGGGAATAGAAGTGGAGAGAGATGGGTCTGGATGCAGTTTTAAAGAGGATCTCTCTGAGAAGCAGACATTTGTGGAAACACCTGAAGGAAATGAGGGAGTGAATCTTGCTGATTTGGGGGAGGAAGATTATTCCAGGCAGAGGGAGCTGCAAGTGCAAAGGCCCAGAGGCAGCAGCAAGGGAGGGGTAGAGAGGAAGGCAGAGAAGAAGCAACTCACCTGGGGCCCTGCAGGCCACTGCAAGGACCTGGCATTTCCTCTGAGTAAGAGGGGAAGCTGTTGGGGCATTGGAGTAGAGAAGCCGTAATAAATTTGTTCCCTCAAGGTTCCTTGTAAATCAGATGTTTGTCAAGTGAATCCTGCTTCAAATCCCCTGTGAGAACCCAGGCTGACCTTGCTTGAAAGCGGCTGGATTCCACAGAGCATGAGTGTTTGCACAGACGCTGCACATGCTTTACTCAAATGAAGTCTTTCTGTGGCCCCCTGAACCCCAAACTCTTTTGGGTAAGAGAGCAAGCCGCCTAAATAGCAACACTGCCCACATACAGAACCCGCTCCCCCTCCCCAGGGGCCGCTTTCAGGCAGACCTGCTCCTCATCATTAAAAGTGGATGAAGCCTGCATAGAGGAGGGAAGCATGCAAGGAAGACGTCAACTGTGAGTGAGGCTGCTGGCCCTGCAGTACAAGTCCTGAGCAAAGGAGCCTGAGCATCCTCTCTCTTGCCCAAACTGCATGAATTTGCTGGAATGTTTTCCATTCCCTCCAGCCTGAACAGCTAGTGTACCATTTACTGAGTCCTTACTAGGTGCCAGTGTCTGTGACATGTGTTTTTCACATGATCTATCTCATTTAATCCTCTGAACATCCCTGAGTCTTAATAACTCCCTGTATTTGTCCATTTGTGTTGCTATAAAGGAATGTGTGAGGCTGGGCAATTCATAAATAAAAGAGGTTGATTTGATTCACGGTTCTGTAGGCTGTACATGAAGCATAGTGCCAGCATCTGCTTCTGGTGAGGCCTCAGGAAGTTTACAGTCATGGAGGAAGGTGAAGGGGAGCCAGCGTGTCCTATGGCAAGAAAGGGAGCAAGAGAGAAAGAGAGGGGATTTCAGGCTCCTTTAAACGATCAACTGTGTGAACTCATGGAGTGAGAACTCACTCACTCACTCATTACTGCCAGGACAGCACCAAAGCCTTCATGAGAGATCCACCCCCATGACCCAAACACCTCTCACTAGGCTCGCATTCAAAGCATCTCACTCTCAGCTCACTGATGAGGCCCCTGGAGATCAGAGAGGTATGGTGTAGTTCTCAAAGTCACACAGCTGAGGTAGATACCCAGGCCTATCTGATTCCAGAACCATGCTCGGAACCACACCATGACATTGCCACTCCCTCCCAGATGTCACTGAGACACGGCGTCCTTTGCCTTCCAAGCAGGACAGGGCACGCAGGCCAGGAGACTCCTGTCCCAGTGAGCACAGCTCCCCAGTCTTACACAGGCCTAATGGAATGTCAAAGGCAGAGGCAGGCTGTGAGAAAGAAGTGGGGTTTGGGATCAGGCTGGTCTTGAACTGGGGGAAGCACAAGTCCTTGTGAGGATGCCCAGTGACATCAACTACAAAGCCTTTGACACCCACTGATACACCTGCAGGGGGCTCTGGGGTGATGGTGAGACCAGGCAGGGAGGCTGCCAAGCCATGAGTTGTGGGTGCTCCTCCTTGGAAAGTGTGACTACAGCTGGCAAGTAGGGGATTGGCAGGGGAGGGGGCTGATGCCCTCTAGTGCATTGATGGTCTGGATTTCATTTAAGGACCAGTAAACCAGAAACAATAGAGAAGGGCAGGAGATGGAGTCAGAAATTGTGGCCTGGGGTTGTCTGTGCCCACACAGGGATCAGGAAAAGGATGGGAGATGTGGCCCACGTGAGACCCCACCTGCCATGGACATGCTTCCTGAATCACTGCCTTCCAATAACTCACTAATTCCAGAGTCGCCCTCAAACCAGATATGTCCCTAATCAGTGGGCGCTTTCTAAAGACATCGTATACATACACATATACTGAGACTGAAATGCAAAATTATCATCCTCCAGAGAGATCCTGTTAGCTGGGGGAGGAGGCGTCTGATTCCCAAGCTCAGAAAGGTTGGCAAATGAGAGTCTCTGTTTCCATGGGAAATGCGTGCAGTGCCCCTGGGCTCCCGTGGTGCCTGGCACAAGCTTCCACTGCAGCACCCCTTATCTCTCTGTAATTATTTGGCTGCACATCTGTCTCCCCCACAACACCATGCAGGACCTATGTCTGATCAATGTCCCTGTCCCCGATGGCTGGCCCAGACTGCTCCACAGAGTTATAAAATAAATTATTTAATAATTAGGAAGAAACTGCTTCCAGAGAGCATCAAGGTTCCAAGTCAGTGGTCTGATAATGTCTGTGTGAGCGAATCCACCTCCCGTGGATTTTGTGTGTTGAATAATTGAGTGAGGTATGCCAAAGGCAGAGCAGATGTGAGATTGCTGAAACCTCTGACAAATGAAAGACAGTTTCCAGCACAGAGGAGGTGGTCTGAGGCCGAGACCCATTCCAGGGAGCTGGGCCTCTGGGGATTCCCAGGAGGTCCGCCTGAGGACGAGGATAGGGTGGGGCAAGAGGCCAGCTTGAGTTGAAAGATGACAGTCAGCACAGCCCTGGAGGCACCAGGGACGGCAAGAGTGGGCTGGGGGCAGGAGCAGGGTAGGGTCCTCACTGTGAACCAGTGTGACCTCCTGAGACCCAGAGGGCTTCTGTCACGTGGGGATCAGGATTTGAAAAGGGGCTGCAAGTCAAGTTGCCAGACAAAGCTTTATTCATTCATTCATTTGACCTATGCCCACACTGCTAGGATCCAGCAGGAATGCAAAAAAGCCGCTGCCCTTGTAGAGGTTGACTTCTAGTGGAGAGACAGCCAGGGGACAAGCCAACCAAAAAATAATCTAATTTCAGATTGGGATAAATGGCATGCAGAACAAAAGCAGGGTCGGGGAAGAGAGTGGTGAGCTGCGTTACATGGGACAGGGCAGTCTGTGAGGGCTTCCTGGAGGAGCTGACCCTTGAGAAGAGACCTGAAAGATGTGAAGCCAGGAGTTTTTGCAGACACTGCAAAGAGCTTTGAGTTTGGCCGGTGTGAGGAGCCACCTGAAGGCCCCTATGGAAGGAGTTAAGGGCAGCAGGAGGGGGAGGGGGCAGGGTGAGCAATTGTGTTGCTTTGCTTTGACAGAGGGTTTTCCAGGACACAGGACTTTCAGTACTAAACCTGGATACGTCCCAGGCAAACTGGGACTAAATTGGTCACCTAGAGGTAGGGCCCGAGGACAGAGAGGCTGCTCGGGCCAGAACACGCAGGCCCACCTCTGAGGTCACAGGGAGGACTTTGGGTTTTATTCTACATTTAGTGGAAATGGGAGGCAATAACTCATTTCTGACTTAACAAATATCTGTGTGTGTCTGGCATTGTGCTGGGCCGTTGATAAGGTTGAGGCATACACGATCCCTGCCTTGGCGGAGTTTCAGGCTTTTGTGTGTTCTCACATTGGCAATTAAGCCAGCGGTGTCACACGTGTCACCACACGCCTTCTCTGTGGCATTTTTTATCTAGGCTCAGAGTAAACAAAGAGAAGCATCCATAGTCTTCAGAGCAGACGCTTTTCCTCTCCACCTAGATGAGCAGGTCGCTATTTCCAGATATCATCTCATTGTGACCACGAGGGAAGCACATGTTATCTGATCTGGAAAATTGAGCAGGGGCTTACCTTTACTGGGCATCTGTGTGGGAAGGTCACAGGTCAGCAGGGAGTCAAGATAAATGGGCAGCTACAACACAGCATGGCGAGGGCCTTGTGCGGGCGGAGGGGTATCATATCCGCAAGCGTGAACATCTCTTCAGTACTGTTTCAGCTTTCTACTGCTGCATAAAAAAATCACCACGCTTATAGCAGCTTAAACCACATTTATTACCACACAGTTTCCATGGGTCAGAAGTCCAGGCATGGCTGAGCTAAGTTCTCTATTAAGGGTCTCAAAAGCTGTCATCCAGGCGCGGCTGAGGCTGGGGTTTTATCAGAGACCCCAGAGCCTCTCTCAAGTTCATGTAATTGGTGGCAAAAAGGTTTCCTTACAGCTGTAAAATCAGGACGGCTTCCTTCTTCAAGGTCAGCAGAAAAGTCTCTACTGCTTCAAGTCTCTAACCTCCAAACCCTCAGGGCTCACCTGATTTGACCAGGCTCACCCAGGAGAATTTCTTTTTGGATTAACTCAAAGTCAACTCATCAGGGACCTCAATTACGTCTGCAAAAAAAAAATCCCTTCATCTTTGCCATATAACTTTACCTAGTCATGGGGGTGACAGCCCATCATCTCTATGGGTCCTATTCACACCCAAAGGGAGGGTATTGTGGAGATGGGACCAAGGGATGGGATGCTGAAGGGCATTTCAGAATTCTGCTTACCACACTAACCATGGAAGAGGTGCTTCACACTTACCAACTCATTTCATTCTCAGAACAATCCTATGTGATAGATACTATCATTGTCCTCATTTATGAGTGAGGAAACTGAGACAGAGAGGGGGTAAGTAATCAAGTCAAGGTCCCACAGCCAAGAGGACCCAGTGCTTTGAGAAAACACAGCCTCATGGAACGAGGATCCCTGTGGCAGTCAGGGAAAGAGGCGTGGGGGTGGGGGGAGCCTACCAAAGTTCGCCTTGCTGTTTCATAAAGCGTTGCCATGGAAACCCTGCATGAAGCATCACTTAAAGAGCTGTTTGATTATTTTTTCAGGGTGGCATCTGCAGTCACCTAGCAGCAGTACTGACACACACACACACACACACACGCGTGCGCACACACACACACACAGTGACTGAGTTAATGGGTCTAGTGCAGGCACCTGGCAGGAGATCTCTAAGGTCTATTGATAAAAGAATTGCTTATTGACAGGATCAGGGTTCTGGTCAGTGTCTCTACTGCAGGGAACCCAGATCTGGGAACCTTTCAGGTCCCAATGGTCATGGTGCTGTCGGTCTTCCGTCACTGTGGGTCCAGAGAGACTCTCAGCTGCCCCCTCTGTCTCCTCCCACTGGCCTATCCTTCCAGCTCCAGCCCTGCCTACCTTCTTGGATCTTCTCATGTCAGCAATCTTAATGTCTTTGCCCAACCTGGGAGTGGGATAGGACTGTGTAGAACTCATGAACGTTAAGCCTGGACACACAACCTATAAGGCATGAAACTTGTTCACTCACAGCCCCTTGGATGAATTCCAGCTCCCATGATGACACAGAAAGTCCTGGACACTTATTGATCTTGTCCCAAATCTTCAAGCAAGGTCTAGCCTTGCAGATCAATGAGGCAGGAGGCCCAGGGTAATCATTATGATGACAATGATGATAATAATAATACTGCCATCTAGTACAACGTCTTGCCAAGCCCCATGCAAAGTGCTTTGTATATATAGTTTCATTGCTCATTTGTCAGTTCATTCAACAAGTATTTATTGAGCAATGGCTCTCTGCCAGGTTCTGGGTCTATACTAATGAATGGGTTAGACAGGCTCCCTGCTTGCATGGAGTGTACCTTCTGGTAGGGAAGACAGACAGTAAACAAAGAGGGGAAAGACAGCCAGTTGTGATAAGTGCCATGCAGAGACTTAAAATAGGATAGACTTGGAGACAGGACCAGTGGGCTTCTGCCTCTTTGATTTGTGTGGTGAGGGGAGGCCTCTCGGAGGAGGTGATAGGTGAATGCAAGAGCCCTGAGGTAGGAACTTGGTAAGCCTAAGGACCAGAAAGAGGGGCCATAGTGGCTGGAGCATGGTGAGGAAGGAATCAAGGGCACCAGCAGAGGTTGGCCATGGAGACTGCAGGTCTAGGACAGGAGGGTGGGTTTTATTTGAAGGGAGATGAGAAGACTTTGGGGGGTGTTAAGCAGGGGAGAGACATGCTCTAATTTGTGTTTTAACAGATCCCTCTGGCTGCTGTGGGGGCAAGAGTGGAATCAGGGAGCTTAGTTAGACCTTTGCAGACACCGGGTGAAGGATACTGGGGCTTGGGCCATGGAGGTAACACAGGAGCCAAAGAGGAGTGCTTGGATTAAGGTATGGTCAGCAGGGCTGACTGATGGTATGGATGTGGGGGTGGAGAAAAGAGAGGATTCTGGAATATTCCTAAGATTTTGGTCTGAGCAAGAGGGTAGATAGAGATTCCATCTTCAGAGCAACTCTAAGATGTCATGTTTTCTGCACTGCATAACTTAAAAGCAGACCCACAATGGCCTGTCACCTGCTACAGCATGGATGACTCTCAAGGACATGCGAAGTGAAGGAAGCCAGTCACAAAAGGATAAAATGATAGACTCCACTTACATGCAGTGCTTGGACTAGTCAAACTCATAGAGACAGAAAGTAGAATGGTGGTTGCCAGGGCCTGGGAGGAGGGGGAAATGGAGCGTTATTGCAGAGTGGGTACAGTTTCAGTTTTGCAAAATGAAAACAGTTTTGTGGATGGATAGTGGTGATGGTTGTACAACAATGTGAATATTCTTAATGCCACTAAACTACACTTAAAAATGGTTAAGATGCTAAATTTTATGTTATGTATATTTTACTATAATTAAAAAGAACAGAGCTAGGATCTCATAGTTGGTAAAAGGCCAAGCCACATTTGAACTCAGATCTGGGGTGTTAATTGGCGCATCACCCTGCTTCCAGGAACATGGGCCCCAGCCTGGATGAGAGCTCCCTCATGGTACCAGTGTCGAGGTAGAGATCAGCCCACATCATACACTGGTGTGGCCACCATAGGAGGACACCAATCCCCAGGTGTGGCTGGTTTGGCACCTGCAAGTAGGATGTTTGACTGGAGAGATGAACAATAGAAAGGAGACTGAACACCCCCACTTTATTTTGTCTAATAGTGTCAGCATATACAAAGTAGCCCGATAGAAATGATGATAGTGATGATGATGATGGTGGTGGTGATGATCAGGGTGACACAAAGTCAGCTTCCACACACGGGCATATTGGTGCCAAGCCCTTAATACATGACATTTTATCAATCCTCACCACAACCGTACAATGTAGGTACTTTCATTATTCTACATTTCATTCTTCAGATGAGAAGACTGAGGCCGAGTGACTTTCATTAAGGTTACCCATGAGTAAGCGGGAGTGGAAAATCAAAACGTGGTCTGTCTCCAGAGCCTGAGTGCCTTTCTAGAGATGACCCGGTTAAATGAGGAAAGTAATTAAGAAGGTATAACAGCACTCACTCCTGAGTGTTCTATTTTTTGGGCCAACTTGAAGGGACACCCGGGTAATTATTTCCTAGAATGAGCATCCTCTGCGCAGGCCCCAGGATGCTCCACACTCAGCCTCCTGCGCAGAAGCTGACACCGCATTTGCTTGGCGACAAGTCACAACAAAGCTCTGCACACTCCCACCCCGCCCCACTCAGGCGGCGCTTCATGGGGGAAAATAAGATAAAACAAAATCAAGCTGAGCTCCTAATTCACATTCCATCTCCGGCAGCTCCTTGATGATAAATAATTCTGGAACTGGAAATGAGGCAGGAGAAAGGCAAATGGGGATCTGGGCAGTGTGGCCCAGCAGCCCGTTCTAGTTGGGATCATCCTCTCTTCTTCCTTGGGATGGCAAGACAGGGTCTACGGGTGATGAATAAACACCTTGACCTCCTCCTCCCTTTAAAAGAATCATTATTTTCAACCATGGTGAAATACACATAACACCACTCATTATCTTAACCATTTTTAAGTGTGGAGTTAGTTCATTGGCATTAAGTATCTGAAGTACATTCACACTGTTGTATGACCATCCCTGCCATCCAGCTCCAGAATCTTTTCATTTTCCCAGGCTGAAGCTCTGACCCTAGAGTCTGTAGTAACTCCTCTTTTCCCTCTCCCCCAGCCGCTGGTAACCTCTATTCTGCTTTCTTTCTCAATGAGTTTGACTACTCTAGGTATCTCATTTAAGTGGAATCATACAGTATTTGTTGTTTTTGTGACTGGCTCATTTCACTTACCATGATGTTCTCATGGTTCATCCATGTTGTAGTATGTGTCAGAATTCCCTTCTTTTGTCAGGGTGAATAACATTCCATCGTTCGGATGTACTATGTTTTGTTTAGCCATTCACCCATCATGGACACTGGAGTTGCTTCTCCCACTTGGCTGTTGTGAATAGTGCTGCTATGAACATACCTCCTTCTCCTTTACTGCAGGCTTGGGCAAGTTAATACTGACTTAACCCTGGCTACCTTCAATTGTATAATTGTGGGTATTTGGATGACCAGAGTTAAGTCAGCGTTCCCTAACCCGCCACCAACCAAACTGCCACCCGCACACCCCTCACTTGGCCTCCGCTAGATCTTACCCTGGGCCCTGCAAGTTTCCATAGCAACCCAGTACCAATCAGCTGTGGAAGGCAGTCAAGTTTAGGGGTTTGAGTCCAGGCTTGTTACTTACAAAGTTTACGACCTAGGGCAAGTTAGTTCATTTCTCTGGTCTTTTTTCCTCATTTGTAGAAACAAGATCATGATAGTATTATACCTACTTCGACTCTTAGGGGAGGGGGTTGAAGGAGATAATACTGGCTCTAGGTCTGTGCCAGGAATTGTGCTGTGCCAGGTGCCTTGCATGGATTATCTGCCTGGAGCCACATAACAACCCTAAGGGATAGTTATATTATTATCCTACTTATAGATGAGGAAACTGAGTCTTGGGGAGGGAAAGGACTTGCTCGAGGTCACATGGTAGCGTGGGGGATTGGAGAAGGGAGTGAGCGTGGCAGGGAACCAGCATCACTGGGCAGTGGTACTGGGATTCTGAGCACTGGGCTTGTAGCCTTATCCATGGGAACTGCCCTGCGAATGAAGGCTAGTCTGATAAATTTTTGACATGGTCATGGCTGGCTCCTTAGTCAATAAAATCAATCCATATCTCTCAGGGAGCAGGGTCAGCTTGAACAGGCAAGGCCCTTTTCTGGCGGGGGCATTTTAAGCTTGGAATGGGGCTGTCAGGTGAGCCATGCTGGGCAAAAGCACTAGGAACCCATGCCTGACCTCGGGGGCCTGTGGGTCCTGTCTTCCTGGGAGGAGGGTACATGTGTTTTATCTTTTCTCAAAAGATCCCTGACTCCAAAGTAGTAGAGACCCTTTTGATTCTAGCCCATGGATCTCAGAAAAAGCTACAGACTCTAAAAGGACTATGAGCAACAGAGATTGGGTTCTACTGAAAACTTAGAGAGGGGAGGTTCCTGGGTCAGCTGGACTGTAGACATCATGGAAATGTGGCGAGTTGGCACAGCTTGAGGTTGCAGGACAGACAGACTGTGTGAGGATTCCGGGGCATGTGAGAGAAGCTGGTCCTGGCTGTGTAGCAGAGAATGGGTAGGCCATGGTGACCACAAGACACCATATTTCTACGACTCCGCAAATTTAAATTCATTTACTGCTCATGTATCTGTCCTGGGCAGGTGTTTACTGTGGTGGGGAGCTCTACTCCACCCAGAAATTCAGGAATAAAGCCTCCTTCCACCTTGGAGACCCACATCCCCTTGGGTCTGATCAACAACATCCAGCCAATGTAGGAAGAACATGCAGGAGGTTGCATGGAGGTTTTTATGGGCTAAGACTGGCCATGGCCTATATCACTTTTGCCTATGGTCCACCTAACTGCAGGGAGGTCTAGGAAAGGTTGTCTAGCTGTGTGCCCCAAGAAGGGAAGATGGAATTTTGGTGGAGCTAGACTTTTTTGCCACATGCGGCCATCCAACAAACATTTGCTGGTGCCCAATGCCTTAGGGAATGTTTAAGGAACAGAAGCCCCCTGACGTGAGTTCAGTAAACATACGGCCAACAATTTCAAGAAAGCTAAGTACATTGAGGTTGTCATCCATCCACTCATTTGTGCATCCATACATTCATAGAGTCATTGATTCAACAATAGTTTTTGAGTGTCTACTGTGTGCTGGCCACTGTGCTATATGCCGGGATACAAAAGTGAAAAAAGTCAGACAAGGTCTCTGTTTGCATGGAGCTTACATGTTACTGTGTGTGGGCCTGTGTGTATGTGTGTGTAAACAACAAAAACAAGAACCACGTAAAATGATTACTCATGACTGTAAATGCTCTGAAGGTATAATAAAGGGTGGTGAGGCAGAATAGCTGAGGTTGGATTAAATGTCAGGGTAGGCTTCTCTGAGGAGGTGACATCTGAGCTGAGTGCTGAAAGATGATCATGAGTGAGCAATGCAGAGTGGAAGACAGAGCACTTCTGGGCCAGGGAATATTGTGTAAAGGCCCTGGGGCAGAGAAGAACTTCATGTACTTAAAGATTATCCACCATCACTACTGTTATCCTTATTCAGACCTCTACCTCTTTGCTCTATTACTTTTCCTCTGTTTAATACCACTGGTTCTATAACTGGACCATCAAATTCAACAGCTCTGTTCAGTCATCTTCTGGCTTCAGCTCTCTTGGTGGCATTTCATACATTGCCAGCCAAGTTGTCATTCTCAAGATACTTGTGGGCGTCAAGGAAACTCTTGGTCAGAGTTTCCTAGGACTCAGCCCTTAACTGCTCTTCTCGTTCTCTCTGCCTTGGCTCCTGTGGTCTCCCCACCATGCTGAGTGTCATCAGAGGTGTGTACAAAGCACACTGGACCACTGGGCTCCACAGAGGAGAAGGGGATGTCTTCCCAGAGGTGACATTTGAACTGAGTCTCGAAAGGTAGAGAAGGATGTGCCAGATGAGGAAAAGCAGAAGAGTACTTCAGAGATGGGGCCAGCAACTCCAGAGGCCAAGAAGCATGAAAGGGCACAAAGAAGAGGTCACGGAAAGAGAGGTGATAATTCCAAAGGAGCAGGAATGTGTGTGGTTGAGGGTGTGGTAAGGATGGAAGTAGAGGGAGGAAAACCTGGACAGATGGCTGAGTCCAGATCATGTAGGACCTTAAATGTCTTGCTAAGAAGTAGACAATTTATTCTGCCAGCATCAAAGAGTCACAAGAAGCTTAAGGATGGTGCCTGGGTTTGTTTTATAGGCAGGTGAGTGTCAGAGCAGGAGGACTGGAGAAGGAGGTGAGCCTGGCAGGGAACCTGAAGTGGAGGTTGGGTGGGTAGATGGGAGAAAGGCAGGGAAGAGATTGATTTTTCTTGGCAATCAATGATGTAAATGGCTAGTATAATTGCTTGGCACAGAGCAGATCCTTGAAGGTCATTTGGCCTCACCTCTTCTTAGGGATTGCAGCCTGGGATGGGCTCTGATAGTTTTTTAAACACAAGAGCACCTTTTGTAGAGTGTAAGCATGATGAGGGCAGGGAGGACACTCATCATCAGTTCCCAGCACACCACCGGTGTGTGAAGACATTGGTTGAATGAGTGAATGAATGAGCAGCTCCAGTAAGCCATGTGCCTCTTGAACAGATGACAGAATGGAATGCAGTGTCCCTAAAATTTAGACAAATTCTTGTCTTTTTGCTCAAGGGAGGAAAAAGAGAACTAGGCTGGCTTCTGAAGCCTCCCTCCTGCCCTGGAGATGTGTGCTAACAGACTGGCCTGGGAAAAGAGAGTGGAGGGTTAGAGACTTGGCCAATGTCAGTCAGGAATGACTGTAGGTCAGATTGTCAGATAGAGGACCAAGGGGAAAGATAAATTGGGGTTCTCAGGTGTCTAGAAAAACACCCAAGGTTCTGAATAAGGCCTGACTCAATGCAGTAATCAGTTAGGAGCTGGAATTAACAGCTTTCTGTCTTTGGTGAACAATCACCATGGTGGGATGATCAGGTCAACAGTGGCTCTTCAGAGACATGAAGACAGATGCAGGCTGTTTGGAGGCCTCTCATCCCAATCCTTGGCTGAATAGGAAGGAGGGAGACAAGATACCCAAGATGGCATAAGGCTTCTTCTGTGCATATGACCTGTGCCCCAGGACAGTTGCAGGCCAGGTCTGGAAAGTGGGGAGTGCAGCTCCCTTGATTTCACCTGGGGATATTCAGGGCCTGGTAACACCTGGCTCCCAGGCCTTGATTTCCTGGGCCTGTCAGTAGCCTAGCCTTTGCTGTAAATGTCACCTTGCCCAGCTGTGCCAACTGCTGGCTTCTCAACCACGTTTCCCTCAATGTCCATCCTCAACAGGCTCTCCTACCTAAATACCCACATGCCACATGTCATGTCCGTGAACATACCCACATACCCACACATTTCATACATATGCAGCTTACATGCATATATAGACACACACATGCTCGTGTAACACCAACACACCAGCATGACTATAGACACTCTCCTCTCTCTCTCTCTCTCTCTCTCTCTCTCTCTCTGTCTGCTGGAGGAGATATAAGGAGAGCCGTTGTTGCTGGAACATTGGGTGTGAGGAGGAGACAGGGGTACGTACAGTTGGAGACATGGGTGGGGCTAGCTCATGGAGGACCTTGAGTGACATTATAGAACTTGACACCAACTGAAGAGCTTTTAGGAGGGAATAGCCATGATCCTACTAGTTGTTTAGAGAATGGGTTGGACTGGGGCAAGTCTGAAGACAGAACAATGAGGAGGCTATCTCCAAGTCCAAGGGAAGAAACTGAGATAGGGTAGGGGCTGGTCCTGGAGCCTGAGCAATGGGGTGGGGGCAGATATAAGAGATGGAAGAAAGCGAATTCAAGAGACTGGGTGTGGGACCAGATGAGGTCTCGGCTTGGATGGCTGACTGGATGATGGGCTAGTCCCAGGTGCAAGGAACCCAGGGGAGAGATGGGTTTGGGGTAAGGGCAGGAGAGTGCTTTGGGTCATGTGCAGTTGGAGGCATCTCTGAGATTTTCACTTAGTGAAACCTGAAAGTAGCAAGACTTGGGGTCTGGAGTCAAGAGGAAGGTCTGGACTGGGACTTGGACTGCAGACAGGAAGTTAAGAGTCACTAACCCTGGGAATAAGAGCCTGGAAAGCAAGCAGTGGGGGCTTCTGTGCTCGTGGCCATGTGCCACTTCCTGTCTCTGGAACATCCTTCCTTCTCTATCAAGACCGTACCAAATGCCTCTTCCAGGAAACTTCTCTGAATTATTCCTTCCCCTCATCCCTGAAGCTGTGAGCCGCTGGCTGGTGGGCCAGGGCAGCACAGGGCAGCTGAGGAGAGGGTCAGAGAGGGGACCAGGTCTGAATCCAGTGATACATAGGGTCTCCTCTTGCATTTCAGTTTGCAGCTGGGTAGGACTATTCATGAGTGATTCTTCTTAGGCTGTAAGGGAGGTCTTTAGAATTCAAAGCAGCAGACCGCTCCCTGGCTCAACAGGAGCAGTGTAGGTCTAAGGGATGCTGCCTGCCTGGCAGAGCCAGGGTGCATCCCATGTTCTGGCTCCTGGGGCCATCTGCTCTCCCCAGCCACTGTGCCCGGCTTCTCTCTATTTCAGCTCCAGCCTCTCCCACACTGCCCTGGCATCTTCTTCCAGGGAACTCCAGGGGCTTATATGTAATCACATCCTAAACTTATTGAGCACTTCCTGTGTGCCAGACACTGAGATAAGCACTTTGCCTGGTTTATCGGACTTAATCCTCTCAACAGCTCTCTAAGCTGGGTGTGATTATTACCCCCATTTTATTGGTGAGGAAGCTGAGATGCAGGAAGGTGAAGTAGCTTGCTATTTAAGTAACGGTGCTGGGAATTGATTATGAGCCCAGAGTCCACCTCCAGAGTCCACGCTCCTAATCCATACCTGTTGTATAACCAGTAACCCACAGCCAGGAGAGGCACAGATGGAATTCAAACCCAGGTCTATGGGACGCCGGAGACATTTTCTGGACCATGACACCCTGTGTCTCCCTGACCCTGACAGCCCTTGATCCCTGCCTCTGAGATCACAGACTGAGCCAGCAGATGCTTGAGACATCTCTAGGGTTAGAACTACCTCCACGCCTCTATCCCTGCATTCTGTGTCTGGGAAAACAGGAGCTTAAACACAAGTGTCAGGCAGGCCCCATGAGTGTGTGATATAACACTGGTTTCTGAGGGCTGTTCTGGTTGTATAAAGAGACGTCTGTGCAAAAGTTTATTAATCCAGAGAGGCTACACAGAAATGGATCAGTATCTTGAGATGGACACAGGTTGTACATAAACATGAGTGGTTTATTCAAATATGTAGGAGAGTAAGTGTGTTGTATCTGTTGTCATGTGTGTGAATGTAAGAGCTGTGTTCAGATGCATCCTGAATTTGTCTTTTTATACGTGCATGTTTATGTGTATGAGAATGTATGTGTGTGCATGTCTCTTGTAAAGGGGAGTATGTGCATGGATGGATTTGTGCATGTTGAGTGTGAGAGTGTGTTAGTATGCTTGTGTTTCTGTGTAAGACATTTTTGGATCTTCTAAGTAAGGAGCTTGTCCAGGGCAGAAGGCAGAGCCCATTCTACCACTTGCCTCTGTGATGTCAGAGGACCTGAACAGATGGCCCCCCCTGCCCAGGGGCCTCCATGAAGCTTTTGGAGAGTAGTTGGACTCCAGAGATGAGTGAAAGTGAATGGATGAGGCAGGGGCTTTCCTTTCCCACTGTTCCTGATCCTCAAACTGCAAAATGTTCACCAAGCACCATCTTTGGTCCAGTTAGAGGGACTTGTAGAAAACAAAGCCTCAAAGCAGACTCCGTAGCCAGCAAGATAGTCTTGTGACTCACCAACTCTTCCTCCGCTTCTACAGCAGCTAAGAAAGAAGGTGCCAAGGTCAGGCTGACTAGGTGTACATCCCAGCTCCCCTGGTACCATGCTGTGTGAATATGAGCAAGTGACTCACTCTCTCTGAGCCTCAGTTTCCTCTCCTGTCCAATGGGCACAGTATCCACCTCAGGGCTGTTACGAGCATTAAATGAGACAGGATTAAGTGTGAAGTTTGTCATAGAAGTGGTCCGTAAGCGATGGTGCTGATGCTGAAGGAGGAAGCGAGGAGGACGAGGATTCACAGGACACTCTACAGGAACTCAGATGCACCACACGTTGAGTCCCTGTCTTTTGTAGTTGCCCTGTTCACCATCCTTTGCAGAAGGTACAAGAATCAGATAGATGATGGCGGTCAGACACCACTTCCTCAGTTCCTCTTTGGGCCCCCTGTCTAACTTTTCTTGGAAGGAGAGAGGCCATGGGTCTGGAGCCTTGGGAACGTTGTGCTTCTTCCAGTAGAATACGAGTTCAGCTGTCTCTTGCCTTAAGAAGAGAGATGGCTGTGAGGTGTGCTGGGGCTTCAGGGCCCTGGACAGGGAGCCAAGTGGAGGAAATAGGGGCTCTGGAATTCTGTTGTCTAGGGGATTAGTTGATGTGTGGGACATTGCTATGGGCATCCCAAGTAATGCTGGTCCTCAAGGCAATACTTCCCTACCAGTCAGCAAGATATAGGGGACTAAGACTCAGCCTTGGGCAGGGGCAGCAGACAGAGCCTGACCCAGAGCAGGGCTCCCACCCTGGGGGAGGTTAAGGAGATAACAGGGCTAGTTATGCAGTCTGTTGGGACAGCCCTGGGAAGTGATAGAGTGACTTCCCAGGTGGGCAGCCTCACCGATAGTTATAACCCCCAGCCTCAAGGCAGGACACTCCAGCTGGGTTCAGAGCCTCCTCTTCTTTGAGCTCCTTTGCCAGGATTGGTTCAAGGCTGAGGCCATAGAAGATGACATTCTGTTTGCAGCTGGACAGGGATGTGGGCCAAACATGGCAGCCCTGGCCATAAACCTCCCAAAGCCTGAGGGTCATTCTGTCCCAGACAAACAGAAAACATATCCTGCTATAAAAGTTGTCAGGCAGCCGGGTGCGGTGGCTCACACCTATAATCCCAGCACTTTGGGAGGCTGAGGCAGGTGGATCACTTGAGGTCAGGAGTTCGAGACCAGCCTAGCTCACATGGTAAATCCCCATCTCTACTAAAAAACAAACAAACAAAAAAAAATTAGCTGGGCGTGCTGGTGCGCGCCTGTAATCCCAGTTACTCGGGAGGCCGAGGCAGGAGACTTGCTTGAACCCGGGAGGTGGAGGTTGCAGTGGGCCAAGATTATGCCACTGCACTCCACCCTTAGCCACAGAGTAAGTCCCTGTCTCAAAAAAAAAAAAAAAAAGTTCTCAGATGAAAAGAAAGGTTTTCTTTCTTTTTGTTTGTCCTCTTTGCCCTTCCTTAACATGCTACGTTCATCTGAAAGCGATTAGTTTACCTCTTTGGTAAGAATTGATTTTACCACCACAAGTTACTAGCCAATGGGTCACAGAAGACCTTAGGCCAGCCCTGCCCCCAGAACAAACAGTCCTTTGCATGTTCCAGTGGGAGACATGTTTGTCAAGAAAAACATTTTCATAGTAACCTGGAAAGTTCTATGTAAATGTCAACTACCCTGGCTATTGTTGTTTTATTTTCATGATGACTAATACAGAAAGTAAAGCAACTCAGGTTTATCTTATCCCGGAATCCAATATCTCCCAAAATGTGTTTCACAGAACAATTCAGATGTTATTAGGCATTACTGAGAGAAAAGTTCCAAAGTCAGGGCAGTGATTATATAGTCAAATTTTGGGAAATTCTGGATTAAGCAAGGTTAAGCAGGTTTTTCCTGCAGAAACTCAGATCAACTTGTAAGCACTGGTTTCTTCACAAGGAGAGAGTTTCTGTGGTATTTTTAAAAATTACCTGACACACTGAACGTTTTTCTCGTTACATTTATTTCTCAGCCAGTGTATCATGGAACACACCGGAAGACATTTTTTGACCCCACTATGCAATTAATCAAATTTAGCCCCAAATTGCATATTTAGCTATTCTAAGCCTAATATTAACAGTATTTTGCCATGTTTCACCATAGGGTATCACTGATTTTCCATGTGTTTTTCTGTCTAGATACGTTTGATTATCCCTGTGCTAGGGTGCCGTGGGGGCATGTCGAGCTGAGCAGGGGGCAGAGAGGCAGGTGCTGGAGAGGATCACATAGGACATAGGATAAAGGACCTGGTGCCAGCCTAATGCTCTTCCTCCAAGGAACCGAGGCTTGCCATAGTCTTCTGAAACAGGGGCAGCACATGTTATTGGTTTGGAAAAAGTGAACTTCCCTCAGAGAGTGACAGGAGAAAGAAGGAGGCACTGTGGCTCACTGCTCCCCTACAATCTTGCTGTATCCCAGACCTTCTCAGGTCCTACCCTAGGAGGCCCTGAAATGTCCCCCTCTACATCCACTCTTCTAGTTCAATATTAAATTCCTTAAAGGCAGGGTCTAGCTCGTCCCTTTTTCCTCTATCCCATTTCCCCAGAGAAATGGCCCCAACCTTTTAAGAGGTTGAAGTCTTGGATGCAGAAAAGATACCTCTTCCCTCTGGGTCAGGATTGCCCAAATTGGCAAATGAAAATACAAGAAACCCAGTTAAATTTGAATTTCAAATAACAAAGTCTTTTTAGTATAAGTATATTCCAAATATTCCAAGGGATATGCTTATACTATAGAAGGGTTTGTGTTTCTCTGAACTTCACCTCGAACTGGGAGTCCTGTGTTTTACTTGGCAGCTCTATTCTGGGGCCTATGGTGTTTGCTTCTTGGTAGTGCTTCTTTAAAAGAATCCCAGGTGGAAGGAAGGAAGCCAT
Source organism: Theropithecus gelada (assembly GCF_003255815.1). Taxonomy (NCBI): domain Eukaryota; kingdom Metazoa; phylum Chordata; class Mammalia; order Primates; family Cercopithecidae; genus Theropithecus; species Theropithecus gelada. Next base: position 61,589,769 of record NC_037668.1, on the reverse strand, counting down.
GGGTTCTGTGGTTAGGAAGCAGCAAGGAGAGTTCTGTTCTGACAGCCTCTCTGTGGCCCCTCTGGTGCCATGATGGACGTATTTGCAGCCCCAGCTAGTCCAGGTTGGAGGAAAGGGGCCAAGGAGAGCTCTGACTGGGTGTGGGTTGGCATGCTCTAGGCCTGGCAAGGAGAGGACTGAAGGTACCAAGAGCATGGACTTCACACTGGGCAAGCAGTGAAACAAACAAAGGTCTTCAATTCTGGGAGATCAAATTACAACATGGCAAAGCAGCTTGGGTTTCAACCCCAGCTTTGATCCCAACCTGCAGTGTAGCCCTGGGTCAGAGTTAGCCCAGCTGTTCCTCAGTTTCCTCCCTGTAAAAAGGAGACATTTGTGCCTCCGTCCAGGTAAGATGAAATAGAAGATTACTGAGCAATGTGCCCAGCTCATAGTAAACACTCAAGCCGTGACTGTTATTACTTTCACTACTTCTATTACCTGTGTGACCCTTCGGGTCTCTAAATTCAGCTGTCTCTTTGGTAAAATAAGGTCATCATTACCAACCTAAGGATTAGCTATAAAGACTAAAAATGAATCCCATTTTAATGGGGAAGGGTGGAAGCTATAAATACACAAGCCCTTCCCTGCAGCCAGCACAATGCCCACCTGTCCCCAGGGCCACATGGAAGGGAAAAGGAAATTTGATGTAGGTCTCAATATTCAAGTGCCACCTGCCTGTCCCTTCCAGTACCTGCCAGTCACCTCTGTCCAGCACCCTCCCTGGTGCAGCCCACTTGCCCCACAGTCCCTTCCCATCCTTGACTCCCATCAAAACTGACCTTTCCTCACTCGCCTTTATCACAGGAGAAGGGTGGCTCCTGAGATATGAATCATGTGTCTCACGTAAGTACATAACTGAATAAACACTAGTTCAGGGTCAGCAAACCGTGGTCTGTGGGTCAGCTGGCTGTTCTTATAACTAAAGTTTGGTTGGAACACATATTGCCTGTGGCTACTTTCACACTGCATGGAAAAAATCAGGTCCCTGTGACAGAGATCGTATAGTCTACAAGGTCAAAAAAATTTTCTGTCTGGCCCTGTATGGAAAATGTTTGCCAATTCTTACACTAGTTTACCGCTTCATGTGTGTGTGTGTAATTCTGATTAATATATAATATATATTTTATTATGTATACATATAGATTTCATTTACTCAACACATTCCGGCTTCAACTGAGCACTCTCTTCCTGCCAGACATGAAATCAAATGCTAGATATATAAAGAATACAGTACCGTTCCTGCCCCTCAAGGAGTCCAGAGATGAAAATAGACACCTAAAGAAACAATTACAAGCAGGCCCAGCTCCTGTTTGGAAGCCAGGGTGTTATAAATGGATGAATGAATGAATTACAACACACAACAAAGTGCAGGAATTGAAGCGCAAGGAAACCCCCACATAACTCCTTAGGTGGGGTCCAAAAAAACCCAATCTTGTAAAATGTGGGATTGTGAGATTGCAACATTAACAAAATGAGCAGAGGGAGCCTGCGTATTTCGTGGGCCAGGAGATTCAGGATTCTAAGAGCCAATCTCCAATGACACTGTGACAGTATTTGTATTCAATCAAGATGTGTTCTTGCGGGATCTTATGGGTTATACAAGACATCAAGGGTATCAAGAAGGGCTTTACGGAGGAGGTGACATTTAAGTGTGGCTTTGATGGAGTCTGCCAGACGAAGAATTTGAGAGAAAAGGAAGGAGTGCTTGGGGAGCCTGTGGTTTAGAGTAGCAATTGTAGAGAGGACTACATGAGAGAAGGCACAAAACATCAGCAACAGTCAGATCACAAGGATGGGGGCTGCCTAGGCCTAAGCTTTAATTTATACTGATGGCAACAGAGAGGTTCTTAAGGTTTTCTTTTTATTTCCTTTTTTTAAATTAATCTTTCAAATCAGTACATATTCTCATGAGAGTCACCCAGAAGACCAGAGGTTCTGTGTTTGCCTGTGCCTTGGTGGTAAGGAACTTACTTTTTTTTTTTTTGAAATGGAGTCTCCCTCTGTTGCCCAGGCTGGAATGCAGTGGCCAGATCTCGGCTCACTGCAAGCTCTGCCTCCCGGGTTGATGCCATTCTCGTGCCTCAGCCTCCCGAGTAGCTGGGACTACAGGCGCCCGCCACCTCGCCCGGCTAGTTTTGTTTGTATTTTTTAGTAGAGGCGGGGTTTCACCGTGTTAGCCAGGATGGTCTCGATCTCCTGACCTCGTGATCTGCCCGTCTTGGCCTCCCAAAGTGCTAGGATTACAGGCTTGAGCCACCGTGCCCAGCGGAACTTACTTTTATAATGTGGGCTCCTGGCAGGGTCAATAGGGCACTACCATGGTGAATTTGTCATTCTAGAATGCTGGCTTCAGCATTGCTGGGTACAATGCATTGGAGAGGGCAAGGCCAGCAGTGAGAAGATCAGAGTTGGGTACAGAAGTCCAGGGAAGAGACATGAGGGTCTTCAGATGAGAAGGAAGTTGTAGGGCTAAGTGTGGTTTATGGAGGACAGGAAACTCCAGGAGAGAGGCCAGGTTTGCTGCTCTCAGAAGGAAAAACCTGAAAACAAGAAAGGCCCTGGAGATTGAGCAGTTAAAGCTCAGAGAGGTAAACCCAGCTGGGCCAGTGGAATAACTTACATGAATAGATTACTGGGAGTTGTTCTCAATCTCAGCTTTTCATTCTCCTGGAGCAGCCCAGGCTCTATTTCTCATATTATGATTCAGTAGGTTTAGGGATAGGGTCTAAGCATCAGTATCTTTATAAAACTTTCCACATGACCATGATGCTGAAGGTTGCAAAATCACAAACGTGAGTAGAGAGAATAGGCTTATGGCGGAGGGCTTCCACCTGACAATGGTTAGGGCAAAGCCCAGCAGGGTGGGGGCCGCTGACTAGTTGTGGGTAGCATCCTCTATCTGATGCCCTGGCACCCTTGCCTCTGTTTGATTGACAGGTAGCAGGAAATATACAGGACCAACCTAGAGGTCAACTTGCCTGGTTGTCACCCCAAATCCTCTCCCTGAGGAGAATACATGTGAATTCCTTGTGAGAATGTTTCACAGGACTAGTCACCATGGACGTCCTGTGGAATGGTCAGTGCAAGAATGGCCTAGTGCAGGCAGAAATGTGGAATCCCAGGCAGTGATGTGAAAACCCGCCTCTGTCCCTGGAGTGAGCTGTGTGGCCTTGGATAAATGCTCCAACATCTCTGGCAACCATGCTTATCTCAACAAGGGATGATAATAGCACCTCTCTCGATACGTTGTTGGGAGGATTGAATAAGATCACTAAGTCTCTCAGTAAACTTTTATGAAGGTATTAGTATACATCAGGCACTGTTCTGGGAACTGAGAAACAGCATTGAACAAAAAAGACCAAAAAATGCCTGTCCTTATGGAGCTGACACTGTCGCAAGGTGAGACAAATAATAAACAAATGGATGTATCAAGCAAAAATATATATCATATGTAGTATATGATGTATATTAACTTTATATATGACATATATAAAATGTATAATTATATATCTCATGTATAATAAAATATAAATATATATCAGTTGAGTGGAGAGGAAATGGAGACAGCAAGTATAGAAAACTCTTTGGGGATGGAAATACATGAAAAGCACTTGACATTAAGGATAGCACAGAGTAAGTATGCAATGAATTATGTTTAAAAGGCCAAACCGCTAAAAATAAGGGAGTTATAAAGATTAAATAAGCTAATATATGATGTAGAAGTGCCTAGCACAGATCCGGGACTCAAAAAAGAGTAGTTCCTATTCCTCCCTCCCCAATCCTGCCCACTGCCCCCAGATCACACACATATGGACACACCTACACAGGCATCACCTTCTCTTCTTTCCATGCTGAGGATTGTGGGAAGACTAAATCCTTCTCCCTGAATTCTTCTTCCCAACTAGCCTACCACTTGGTATCAATCATATGGCCATGGAGATGAAACAAGTTACTTGATGGAAGATAAGAAATCAAAACATATGGAGGGTGCTTGTCCAGAGAGCGTAAATGATTCTTCATTATAATATGGGAACCAAAGTCTCAAATTAAAAATAAAAGAAGGCATGGTGTAGCTTTTGCTGCACTTCAACCACAGAGGAGATTCATTGTCATACAGTTACTGAGAATATTATGTTGATTGGCAAGAGTCAGGCTTTGTAGAAGGGACAAAAATTCCCCACAGCTAATCTACAATGAAATTGTTCAATGTCAGGCACTGCTTTAATAATATTGTTCTGGGCTGTGCTGGATGTAAATATCTCCCTCTTCATTTTGTAAGCAATCAAAGGGAAGCTTTATAGATGGGAGCGCATGAACGGTTATAGTGTCTGTGCTAAAAAATACACGGACATTCTAAAAAAAAATCAAAGAACACGGTACCTTAGAAAGGATTGGCTTTGTAGCGTATCTCCAATCTCCTATGTCTGTCCAGCAAGTTGCGCATTAGATACATAACAAAAGACCACACTTTAAATGTTGCCCTTGACATTATTAAAAAGTACAGGATTGGCAAATCAGACTGAGAAAAAAAATCAGACTGTTAAATCTGGACAGGCAGGTAATCTCTCTTCATCTTATTGAAGTGCCTAGAATGATGAAGGGAGTAAGAGGACTCTTGTTTATTAAGCACCCACTATGTGCTTGGATGCTTTGCCTCTGTCAGAAGCAATCTCATATTCCAGAGTGCTGAACAATGGAGGCTGAACAAGAAAGACCAATGTCCTCAGCCTAGCTCTGCGATTTTCTAGTTGTGTGGCCTTGGGCAAGCAAGTGAATGAAGCTCTCTGTGCCTGTTTTTTTTTTTGTTTTTGTTTTTGTTTTCACCAGTAAAATGAGGATACTACATATCCCACAAGATAAAGTGCCTAGTATGTTTCAGGTCCTGGACTAAAAGTAAAATAAACTTTTAGTCCAGGACCTGAAACATACTTGGCACTCAGGGGTAGGTATTATAAGGTGAATTTTAATCTGCACAACAGCCCTGGGATGAGCTGAATTGTGTCCCCCTAAAAGCTATGTTGAAGACTTAACCCCCAGTACCTGTGAATATGACCTCATTTGGAACAGGGTCTTTGCAGATGATTAAGTTAGGATGAGGTCATTAGGATATACCCTATCCAATATAAGTGGTGTCCTTATAAAAAGGGGACATTCAGACACAGAAACAAAGCAAGAGAACACCATGTGAAGACAGAGGATTGGAATGATGCATCTGCAAGCCAAGGAACAGCAAAATTTGCCAGCAAACCACCAGAAGCTAGGAAGAGAAAAGGAAGGATTCCCCTACAGGTTTCAAAGAGATCATGGCTCTGCTGACACCTTGATTTTAAACTTCTAGCCTTCATAACTGAGAAAATAAGTTTCTGTTGTTTTCGGCCACCTAGTTTGTGGTGCTTTGTTACAGCAGTCCTAGCAAACAAAAACACCCTTACATGATGAAAAAGTATCGCCATTTTCATGAGAATTGAAGGCCAGTGAAAGTTTATGGCTCAAGATTGCACAGCCAGATCTGGGATTTGAACCCAGGTCTCTCTGAGCCTAAAGTCTGCCCTTTCTCCATTCACTGTGGGACCTCTCAGGAGTGGAGCGTGGCATAAAAAAGCAGGTGGGTTTGGAAATGAGCCCCATTCATTACACCCAGGTCCCAATGGAAGCGTCAGGTCAGAGTGGTCTGATTATGAACAGCTCATTAAGTAAAGAGCAGTGAGTGTTTGAGAGTGACTTTTTAAGAAGAATCGACTTTTATTTATAGTGACGTTCCAGTCATTAATTTCAAAGGAAGAAAGCCCAAAGCAGAAGCAGGTTCATTAAAAATTTGACATTAGTAATTTAATTAAATTGGGTCTTTGCATCTCATTGTGGAAAATGAAACGTTAGTTCTACACCAGTTCTCAGCTCATTTCCCCTAGTTGGCTCCCTCCCCTCACCTTAGCTTGCTTTTTTCTCCAAATGTTTACCTGACCTGTCCTTCCCACCCCCAACACTCATAAACATGCACACATCACAGTTATTGCCTCTGCTGTAAGCCAGCTGCATGGGATTATGGGAAACGCCAAGTGAACCAGCAGCAGGGCATCATGGGAAATGCCAAGTGAACCAGCAGCAGGGGACTGATCATAGAATATGCTAAATAAGCCAGGAGCATGGGATCATGGGATACACCAAGTAAGCCAGCTGCAGGGGATCATGGGAAATACCAAGTAAGCCAGTAGTGTAAGATCATGGGAAATGTTAAGTAAGCCAGCAACAGTACAGGATCATGGGAAACACCAAGTAAGTCAGCAGCAGATCATGGGAAGTATCAAGTAAGCCAGCAGCATGGGATCATGGGAAATGCCAAGTAAACCAGCAGCAGGGGATCATGGGAAATGCCAAGTAAGCCAGCAGCAGGACAGGATCATGGGAAACACCAAGTAAATCAGCAGTAGGGGATCATGGGAAGTACCAAGGAAGCCAACAGCAGGAGATCATGGGAAATGCCAAGTAAGCCAGCAACAGGAAATCATAGGAAATGCCAAGCAGCAGGGGATCATGAGAAATGCCAAGTAAGCCAGCACTGTGGGATCATGGGAAAAGCCAAGTAAGCCAGCAGCAGGGGATCATGTGAAATGCCAAGTAAGCCAGCACTGTGGGATCATGGGAAATACCAAGTAATCCAGCAGCAGTACAGGATCATGGGAAACACCAGGTAAGTCAGCGGCAGGAGATCATGGGAAGTACCAAGTAAGCCAACAGCAGGGGATCATGGGAAATGCCAAGTAAGCCAGGAACATGGGATCATGGGAAATGCCAAGCCAGCCAGCAACATGGGATCATAGGGAATGCCAAGTAAACCAGCAGCAGGGGATCATGGGAAATGCCAAGTAAGCCAGCAGCAGGACAGGATCATGGGAAACACCAAGTAAATCAGCAGTAGGGGATCATGGGAAGTACCAAGGAAGCCAACAGCAGGAGATCATGGGAAATGCCAAGTAAGCCAGCAACAGGAAATCATAGGAAATGCCAAGCAGCAGGGGATCATGAGAAATGCCAAGTAAGCCAGCACTGTGGGATCATGGGAAAAGCCAAGTAAGCCAGCAGCAGGGGATCATGTGAAATGCCAAGTAAGCCAGCACTGTGGGATCATGGGAAATACCAAGTAATCCAGCAGCAGTACAGGATCATGGGAAACACCAGGTAAGTCAGCGGCAGGAGATCATGGGAAGTACCAAGTAAGCCAACAGCAGGGGATCATGGGAAATGCCAAGTAAGCCAGGAACATGGGATCATGGGAAATGCCAAGCCAGCCAGCAACATGGGATCATAGGGAATGCCAAGTAAACCAGCAGCAGGGGATCATGGGAAATGCCAAGTAAGCCAGCAGTGTGAGATCATGGGAAATACCAAGTAAGCCAGCAACATGGGATCATGGGAAATGCCAAGTAAGCCAGCAGCAGGGGATCATGGGAAATGCCAAGTAAGCCAGCAGTAATACAGGATCATGGGAAACACCAAGCAAGCCAGCAGCAAGGGAATATGATAAATGCTAAGTAAGCCAGCAACACAGGATCATGGGAAATGCTAAGTAAACTAGCAGTGTGGGATCATGGGAAATGCTAAGCTGGGCCAATGGACAGGGCAATAGAGATAAATCTTTTCATCTAGGTCATCTCGCTTGTCACAGGTAAAGAATGGGCAAGGGAGAGCTCTTCAGTCTTAAAGATTCACTCTCACAAAAGTATAAGCCTCTGAGGGCTGGCCCCACTGTGCCAAGCACAGAAAGCCCATGATGAATTTTGTTGCATGAAGGAATTAATACATGAATGAGTAACTCCCCAAATAACTAATTAATGGACATGCACATATGTCCCTACAAGTGCCAGGCACTGTGCTAGTCTCCCGGGATATACCTGTGAACCAGACTAGGCCCATGCCCTCATGGCCCTGTGGCCCAATGGAATGAGAACATCTGCCATTTTGTGAGCACCTACTATGTTCTGGGCATTGTGCCAGGCGTGCGGCATTCATATTGGTTACCCCCGAAACCACTGAATATTTTTGGCCTCACTCCTTTCTCAGTTGAAGAAACTAAGGCTCAGAGAGTTCATGTGGCTCAAAGTCACACAGAATAAGACACGATGGCACCTGGTTTCACACCCAGATCAGGCTGGTTCCAAAGTCTACTGTTACCCTCTACACTGAACTACTTCCTCTCAGAAGAGGGAGAGAGGAACAGGGAGGGAATACCTTTTTTCACAGGGTTCTGAGATCATCAGGGCTGGTAGAGAGGGTTCTGGAAAGAAGATACTAACAGCAACATTGGCAGGAAGGGGGTATTGCAAGGACTAGGGGAGCCATTTAGAGTCCAGACCTGTCCACTTCCACTTCCCCATCACTGCCACCCCACTCTTTTACTCCAGGCTCCCTCAGCTCCTGGGTTATCTCTGGCCTCAGGGCCTTTGCACATGCTGTTTGCTCTTTTTTGTTTAGCTAAGTCTTACTAATCTCCCAGGGTTCTGCAGAGTTGTCACTTCCTCCAGGAAGTGATCTCTGACCTCTCCCCCAGCTGGGTTTAGTTCCCTACCTGTCCCTGTCCCATCATAACACTTAGTATGCCATTAATTGTGCACATCACCCGCCGGACTGAGACTTAGATTCATTTGTGTTGTACTCACTGTACATCAGGCTCTGTCCTAAGCACTTTGCATACCTCAACTGGCTTAATCCTTGCAACAATTAATTTGATATAAGGAAGGTGCTGTTGAGCTCCCTATCTTACAAATGAGGAAACCGAAGTGCAAAAAGGTTAAAAGACTTGCTCACGGTCCCACGGGTGGTAAGATGTCAGGCTGGGAAGTGAACCCAAGCACAGTGGCTTCCAAGTCTGCACTTTCCACTATCTGGCTGCATGGCCTCTCAGAGAGAGAGCCTCAATAAATCATTGCCAGGTGGATTAATGGAGAGGTACTTAAACGGTAGTCTGGGCATGACTAAGACCCCTACTCCTCACCCCATGGGGGTATCCTAGAATGATAGGAAGTGTTGACCTTTAAGGCACAGGCAGTTCCAACTCTGGGGGACAAGGCAGAGGGCAGGGGGAGCTGGGTCAGGTGGGACAGGTGACTGACTTATGGGCACAGAGAAGCTGTATCCTCCTCCCTCCTTATTGCCAGGTCATGGTGCTCTTGCATCTTCCCCAAGACTATTTCCTCTGCCTCATGAGAGCACACTTGCAGGTGACCATGATTGCTTGACTCTGGCCACACACTGTGCATGGTGTTCCCTGGCTCCCAATTTTCCCCCTTTAAACCAGTCAGGCTGATGAGAACCCAGGCTCTTGTCTTCCCACTTCACTGCCTATTCTGCCTAATCCAACCCTTTCAACTCCCCTGAACCTGCGGGGCCAAAGTGCCCCTCTGGCTGCCAGGGTGGATCACACATGAAAGAAAGGACACTGGATTTAATGAGCACCTACTCTTATGCCGTGCCTTATGTCCCTTCTATGGTATTTAGTGAGAAGGAGTGTGGAGTCTGAAATCAGGCCAGCCATGCCCAAGAGATTAAAGTGATATTCCTGGGATTGCATCTCTAGTGATCAGGATGGACATAATTCACATCCATGGCTGCACATTAGAAAAGGCAAGAAACCTGGATGTCCAGTTGTAAATCTCATGTGTGAGATTTTGAGTAACCCCTCTCTCTTCTGAGTAACCCATTCTCAGGGAATCCACAGCCTTGAGAAGCGGGCAGATCAGCAGTGGGCAATGCTGTTCACAGAAGAAATGAGTTCCAGGAAGCCCAAGTGACCTAGGGAGATGCTACTAGAAAACCCGGCAGGTCTCCAGCCCAACTCACAAGCTACCTGTCTCTTTCTCTGTCTCTCCTCACAGTTCTCCCCAGCCACACATGTGGGAACCCAGGGAGGCTGCCCAATGGCATCCAGCAGGGCTCAACCTTCAACCTCGGTGACAAGGTCCGCTACAGCTGCAACCCTGGCTTCTTCCTGGAGGGCCACGCCGTGCTGACCTGCCACGCTGGCTCTGAGAACAGCGCCACATGGGACTTCCCCTTGCCTTCCTGCAGAGGTAGGTGGCCAGAGAGGGGTCTGACGGAGTGGGGCGGTGGCTGGAAGGGGATGCTGGAGCTTCCAGTGACATCCAGTCTCGAAGGGGAAAGCTACACCCCAGCAGGGAGGGAGGTGCCTAAGTCTGGACAGCGCAGAGGATCTTCAGGGGCCCCAGGTGTTCTAGGGGTGTTTCAGCCTCACCTGACCTCCTCACCCTCAGGTGTGCACTCCCTCATTTTTTCTCCTGCATCAACAAAATTATATGTAGCCAGTCTTCCCTCACCTCTAGCCCTCCTGTCTCAGAAGAAACATCATTTCTCTTCCTATTGCAGACCCTCTCCTCTTGTGGAAGCCAGATCACTTTCCCAACAGCTTTCGTACTGACCTCACTGTAGGAATTATTCTTTTCTCTTTCCTATAAATTCAGCCTCTCTCCCTATCTAATAGTTTCTTCCTCTCAGCTTCCAAATATGCTCAAAATCTCTTTTCTCCAAGAACCCCCTCCCCTAGAAAAACACCTCTCTTCTATGCCTCAGCCTCCCAGCTAGGATGACCAACTTGTCCATATTTGCGTAGGACCTTCCGACTTTCAGTCCTGAAAGTTCTGCATCCTGGAAACCCTCTCAGTTTCAGGCAACAGAGACATTTGTCACCCTACTCCCAGCCTATTCCTTACACAATCTTTTTTTTTTTTCTCTTCCTTTTCTTTTCTTTTTTCTTTTTTCTTTTTCTTTTTCTTTTCTTTCTTTCTTTTTTTTTTTTTTTTTTTTTTTTTTTTTTTTTTTTTTTTTTTTTATTTGAGACAGGATCTTCCTCTGTCCTCCGTGCTGGAGTGCAGTGACATAATCATGGCTCACTGCAGCCTCAAACTCCTGGGATCAAGCAATTCTCCTGCCTTAGCCTCTGGAGTTGCGGGGACCACAGGCATGTATTACCATGCCCGGCTAATTTTTGTTGTTGTTGTTGTTGTTTTCATGGAGACAGAGTCTCTCTATGTTGCCCAGGCTGGTCTTGAACTCCTGAGCTCAAATAATCCTCAGGCTTTGGCATCCCAAAGTGCTGAGATTATAGGCATAAGCCAACATACCTGACACGTGATCATTTTTAAACGCTTAGGAAATACAGAAGAAAATAAAGAAGAAAGAAAATTTACCTGTTTTAACCATGATTTTAATGTATTTCATTTCCATCTTCCATACATATTGCACATAAGCATATGTTACAAATATGTACGTAAATTGAGATTATAATGCATGCAGACAATTTTTAGCCACCTTTGAAAAACAATCACATCACACTGTAAGATTTCCCATGCCATCTACATAGCTCAGCATCTTGGAAGCTCCATCCAGCCCTGTCCCTCCTTTTCCCTTCTCATTTGCTCCTCTGCAGACTGGCCTTTGCCCTCAGTATTTGCATCATTTTGCCAAATCAGATGGGAATTGTTTTGGCTCTTATATTTCTTGACCTCTTAAGAAACCTTTGCACTATTGACCACTCTTTTCTTCTAGCAACGCTCATCTCTAAATTCCATGGATCCTGAACATCCATATATCAGTCTAGGAGGAACATTTCCAGGAGTTGAGAAGTCATTGGAATAAGTAGGTCCTCCTTAGTTCAAGTTTTACTTTTCTTTTGGAGGAAGGTTTTCTGTAATTACTATAATAGGCTAGCTCCAGGGATAAGCAACTCCCTCTTCCTGCCACATGCACACACTTTTTGTTATTGACACCAAGGATAAAAATTACATGGCGTGTATACCTATTTCCCTTCTTCCCACTCCCATGGCAGACATAATTGGTCATTGCACCCTTTCTGCTTGAGTCCAGACACAGCTGTGAATTCCCTCCCAATAGGCAAGCCACAGCCAATCAATCTGAGTCGCCACTTGACTTCACCTTTGTTTACCTCTCCTCAACCAGTAGAATGGGCCTTGGCCATGTTGAGCCTTCTTGGTGGAGGGCAAAGGAACTAGAGTTCCCTTTCCTGATTTCCTAAGTCCCACCTTCCCAGGCTGCATTCCTAACTCAGGGCCTGCCTCTTTCCATGATTGACTTCAGGAATTACCAAACCAATCAGGTGAGACCTTGGTCCCTACACACAGGTGTGTGGCCTAACCACAGCCTGAAAGCTGCTGTATCTGCCCTTTCTTATAGCATCCTTACCCACCCCCGCCTTGAGGAAGTTACAGTTAACATTCTGATCTTCCAAGGAGGGTGTCAGAGTTGTGAAATGACGATAGAACTGACATATGATAGTAAATAAAATCAAGTGTCTAAGTTATGAAATATAAACTGCAGTTCTTTTTCTTTTTGCAGCACTGTAAATGTCATGCTATTTTGTTCAAGATAAAATCCAAAAACAAATGTAATCCAGTTATCGGATGCAGTGAGGGTATCACTCTGCTTAGTGAAGTATAAGTTGCAGCAATATCCCATGCTAATATGGTGGAAATCCACTAACCCTCCTAATATCTCCAGGAATCTGTCAGCTTTAGCTTCCTCTGAACCTTGAATTCACTACCATGTCTCCCTTCCCCTGGTTCTGCTCTGCCAACTTAGGTTGGGAACTGGGTCCATTTTTCTTGGATCCCCCACTTCTCCAAAAGACAAAATACAAGCCAACACCAAAAACACCAATGAAGGCGTCTGCATGTAGTTCAGGCTTTATGGAAGGTGTGGCAATGCAAGGAGCTTACATCTTAGCAATGCAGATGACTTAAAATGAAAGTATGAGCAACCAGGAGCCTCACAGTCTTTTGGCCCCTCCTCCCGGGAAGCTTCTCCCTGGCTTCTGTCTTGGCAGACTCCAGGTTCCCTGTAATGTGCATTGTACCCTCTCTTCTTTCTCCAGACTCTTCCACCTTGGTGCCACCTGCACCTTGAGCCCATTTCAGAATTTCCGTCATCCTCTTAGGCACAAGAGCCTGATTTCCTCTTGGTTTTGTCATCTCCTTGCAGTCTCATGTCTCCCCTCCTCATCCAAGCTATTTAGGTATAGGGTAGTATTTTCCTGAACAAAGAGAACTCTCATTCTATAAGAAACTCTGGGGCTGGATGTTAACATATCTTTGTGTTACCCCATCAGCCAGAGATAAGTGATGATGAGGGGCACCTCATGGCGGTCTTCTACCTCTTGGGGGTCTTCTAGGTCTGACCAAGGCTCACAACCCAGTGTCCTTGTGTCCAGGCCCAGCAGGCAGCAAGGGCTGGCCTTTCTGTGGGAAGGAGCAGGGTGGAGAGATACCACTCTTCTAGCATTCACACCACACAGAAATTCATGGGCCTGGGCGGAGGTGGCATGTCTTTTGGTGGCACGACTCTCTGAAGTCTTCCAGTTCTTTTTTCGTCTTCTGAAATGATGATGATTCTTTCCCTCCTTCTCCTTCACTGACTTTCCACCCTCCTTCCCGTTAAATACGGGAGGGCCAAGCGTGGCCTCTTCTCTGGGGACTTCTTCCATCTCTTGGAATTTCTCATCTACTATGTTGCTGTAATTGTTACTAGGGGGCAACTCTCCAATCCCCACCTCTAACCCCATTCTCTGTCCTGAGCTTCAGGCCCGCGTGGATAGTGAACTGTGCTGAAGTTCTCCTCAGCTTGTGTTTCAAACTTGGCCCATGAAAACCTCTCTCTTCCTGCTTTCCCCAAACCTGCTCTTTTTGCTGTCTTCTCCAGCTCAGTGAAGAGTGTCCCCACCAACGGTGGCCAAGCCAGACCCCTCAGGGCATCTTACACTCTTGCTTTTCTTGCTGTTCACATCGCTTCATTGGCCCCCATGTCCCTCTGCACCAGCCCACTCCCTCCACATCTCTGTCGCTCTTCAGATGGTGGTCCAGGCCCTCTTGTCTCTCACTTGCCTCACTGAAGGTTGACCCTCTGTAGGCAGGTGTGCCTCTGTTCTCTCCTGCTCACACCAGCCCATTCCTACCTGTATTGCTAGGGAGAACTTTCTAAGGCACAGATCTGACAAAACTAAGCGGCTCAGTCTCTTAGTAGCTCTTCATCACTGACAGGGTCTAGTTCAGATTCCTTAGCATGGAGCACAAGGCTCTTCCAGAAAGAGTCCCACTCCAATCTTTCTAGTCTGTCTCTTAGACTTATTTTAAGTAGCTTCCGCTTTAGCCACACCAGAGAATGCTCCCTTCCAAACGCCCTAGGGAAGCCAGCTGAGGATGTCAAGTCCTGCTTCCAGAAGGGCTTCCAGCCCCCTGCTGCCTGAGGGGACTGAGATGTGGTTCTGCTCAAAGGCTGGGAGAGAATAAAATGGCTCTCCTACTCTCAGACACCCTAGGGCCTTCCCCCACCCCCAGCCACCTCCCTACTTTCAGGTTCATCTCTCTGTTCTAATTCCCACAGGCTACAAGAATATCCTAAGAAACATCCTCAATAATGTCAGTGATTTTACGAAAGTGATTTCCCAAACCCTTCTTCCTTAGGAGGCCAAGCTAAACAGGAACAAAGAGTACCCACCATACACCCATCCTGTGCCAGCAGCGGTGGTCATGCCAGAGTGAACGGGTTCATACTTGGGAAGCATTAAAAGCCTTTTGGCTTTTCTTCCTCTCATGTAGAACTCTCAAGAGCTGGCATCTGCGAGCAGATAAACCTCATCCACTGGGCAGTGGTCCGTAAATATTTGCTGAATGAAAGGCTGTCTGGATGGGTCTAATTCACCATCAGAATCGTGCTGGCATACAAGCCCGAAAGGGAAATTACTAGCCTGGGTTACCCCACCTGCCCAGTAGCTCTGAATGACAATATCTTTAAGTCCAAAGCTTCCCAGAGCAGACTGGAGAGTCGTATGTGTCTGTTTTATCTAGGAAATGTCATGTGCCCAGCTGGAGGGTGGACTTGGTCTGGGGACACAGCACAGACTAGGAGTGGGGGAATAAGGAACAGCTGGGAATAGAAGGGAGCAGGTGTGAGGCCAACCCCCAAGGAGGCCCATCCCAAAGATCCTGACCCATCAGGACTCGGTCCAGCTGACAGAGGGAAGGTGGGGCCTGTGACCTCCCTTCACTTTGTGTCACACCGGGCACATTTTCAAAGGCAGAGGTCCCTGGGAGGGGCTGAGCTTTGTGTCATCTCTTTGATCCACAAGAAGGAAGACCATGTGAATTTCAGCAACAGGCCTCTGACTTGTGAAGGCCATTGGCCCTGGATCAAAGAAGGCTGTATGGGGAAGCAACGGAGTTCATATGCGCTGGGGACTGGGAGGCAGGTGGTAGGGAGAAAGCTAGCCAGAGCAAGAAGTGCTTGGCCTCTGAGGTTCAAGCCAAACATGGCAGGCTGCAGCCATACCTGGGGAAGAGGGAATATGGTCTGCAGAAGCTTGGACTGCAAGTGCTGAGCTGTATTCCAAATTTTCTGGCCCCAGGGGAAGAAGCCTGCAGAACGTGAAACAGAAGCAGCGGTGTCAGGTATGGACAGTACATAGAGACAGACTGGCCTGGGTTCAGCCCTAGCTAAGCCAGCCCCTAGCTGTGTGGTTGCCAGGGTGCTGCTAAACCCCTCTGAGTTTTAAAGGTGGGACACAAGTAGCAGCCTTACAGGGATGATTGCATCCTCATTCATTCACTTGGCTACTCAACAACTTTCTCTTGAGTGCCTGTTATGAGCCAGCCAGTCATTAATTCAATTATCATTTATTGACTGCCTATTAAGTACAAAATATTGTTCTAGGCTCAGAATTACAATGATGAACAAGTCAGACCAAATTCCATAATCTCTTGGATCTCCTAACAACCAGGAGGCAGAAAACAGATATACAAACCAAATAAACAAATTTCAGGTGGTGGTAGGAACTATGAGGAAATAAAGTCTTAGCCAGTGATGAGGAAGGCAACTTTAGATGGAGCAGTCAGGAGAGGCCTCTCTGGGGAGGTGGCCTCTGAAATGAGTCCTGAATGACAAGAAGGAGCCTGTTGTATGAAAACCTGGAAAATGGCATTCCTGGCAAAGGCAGCAGCAAGTGCAAAGGCTCTGAGGTGGGGGAAAGTACTGGACACGCTAGAGGAACAGAAAACAGGCCCCTGTGGCAAAAGTAGAGTGAGGGGTGGGCAGAGAGGGCAGGGATGGGGTGAAGCAGGGTAAGAAGGTAGAAGCCGAGGCGGGCGGATCATGAGATCGGGAGTTTGAGACCAGCCTGACCAACATCGTGAAACCCCGTCTCTACTAAAAATTTAAAAATTAGCTGGTGGCATGTGACTGTAATCCCAGCTACTCAGGAGGCTGAGGCAGGAGACTCTCTTGAACCC
This sequence comes from Theropithecus gelada, assembly GCF_003255815.1. Lineage (NCBI taxonomy): Eukaryota > Metazoa > Chordata > Mammalia > Primates > Cercopithecidae > Theropithecus > Theropithecus gelada. The sequence continues at coordinate 61,573,423 of NC_037668.1, read as the reverse complement.
AGGAGGTGGAGGTTGCAGTGAGCTGAGATCATACCACTGCAACAGAATGAGACTCCATCCCTCAAAAAAAAAAAAAAAAAAAAGTATAGGCTTGGTTCTGAGTCCAGGAGGCAACCAGGGGAGAATTTGAAGCAGAGGTCTAGTTCAATTTAACTTAATTTTTTAAAAAGATCATGCTGGATACTAGCTGAGCAAGAGGCACAATAAGAAGACCAGTTAGGCAGCAGCTATTATGGGCAACCAGGCTGGAGATGCTGCATCTTGGTTGAGGGTGGCTGGAGTAGAGGTGGAGGGACATGCATAGATTGGGGCTGTGCTTTGGGGGTACAGCCAACAGACCTTAGGGATGGATTGGATGGCTGATAGAATAAAGGATCAAAGTTGACTCCGAGGCTTTTTCTGGAGGGCTGGTGGGTGGGGATGCCAATGACCAAGATGGAGATGACTGGCACAGAGGGCAGGAAGTGTGTGCCCTAAAGGGAAGCAAGACTTTGTCTGGGTAAAGTTTGAGATGCCTGTGAGACATCCAAATGGGGGCATTAATTCTGCATCTGGGAGGAGTCCTATGCTAGAAAGGTATCTGGGAGAGGCATAAGAGGGCAACACTGGGCCGGGCATGGTGGCTCATGCCTGTAATCCCAGGACTTTGGGAGGCTGAGGCGGGCGGATCACGAAGTCAGGAGATCGAGACCATTCTGGCTAACACGGTGAAACCCCGTCTCTACTAAAAATACAAAAAATTATCTGGGTGTGGTGGCAGGCGCCTGTAGTCCCAGCTACTCAGGAGGCTGAGGCAGGAGAATGGTGTGAACCCGGGAGGTGGAGCTTGTAGTGAGCCGAGATCACACCACTGCATTCCAGCCTGGGTGACAGAGCAAGACGCCATCTCAAAAAAAAAAAAAAAAAAAAAAAAAAAAAAAGGGCAACACTGTAGATAGCAAAGAGGGTCTGGGCACTCCATGCTGGACACCATTGTGTTGATCAAATTTAACAACATGGAGAAGACACTAAACACTATGCACCTTGAGTGATTCTGAGCACTGGGGCCTTAGCAGGGACCACAGCTACCCAAGGCCACTCTTTACTATAGGATACCTCTACTACTGCTGGGATCACTAGCCTTCCATCACCTTTGCAATTACTGTTACTATACCAGAACATTTCACAACATGGGCTCTGGAGGCCAGTCACCTGGATTCAAATCCTGGCCTTGCCACTTACACCCACTGGCTGAGTGGCTTTGGACAAGTTACTCAACCTCTCTATGCCCCAGTTTTCTCATTTGTAAATGGGAATAATAATGGTACTTAACTCATAAGTTGGCAGTGAGGTTCACATTAATAAATGCTAAGCACATAGCAGAGGGCCTATTCATGGTTATGACCCAGTGAGGGGTATCAATCATTGCCATTCTCACTGCCACAGCCTCACTGGCCACCATTTGTTGAGCCCTAACTAAGTGCCAGGTCCTGCATTACCTGTTTTAATCCTCACAAATCTGAAGGAGGTTAAGGTATTGTCACCTCCTATTACAAATGAGGGAACTGAGGCCCAGAGAGGTGCAGTGCTTTGCCTGTGATTACATAGCTTGAGAGTGGTGGAGCCAGGATTCAGCCCAAGTCCACGTGCCTAACAGCCATGATCTTGACCACCACCCTCCACTACAGGCAAGGATGGTGGCCTCTGGCCCACAGCAGGAGACTCACAATGACGCTGTGATTTCCAGAGCTTCTCCAGCCTGGTGGTTCAGGGCCTGAGAGCTTGGCCTGCAGGTGCATGCATTCACTGCATGGCTCCACCAGTCAGGGACTGGCAGTGTCTTGTGATTTCCCCTTGACCTTCCACTTTAACTTGTTCCATGAACTCCTCAGGAGAGACACCTCTGGGAAAGGGCCTGAGGTTATTCTGCTGGGCAGATGCTGCTTCAGGGTGGGGGTTGGGAACTACTTTTCCATCCTATGAAGAAAGCCAGACCCAAGGTTCACCAACCTCCACTTGAGCACCAGTAGCTGAGCTAACACTTTTGAGGCAGCACAAAGGCCCCTAGGCAGAAGAGAAAGGAGCAGGAGGAAGCGTCTCATGCCTGGAAAACCCCATCTCCACGGCCTGTTGCTTCCAGGAGCCTGCTCCTAGCCCATGTCAGGAACAGGATTACAGTGACTGAGGCCCAGGAGGCAGAGAAATAGGTGGGTAATGGTGTGGGCCTGGAGTCACAAGGTCTTGGGTTCAAACCCTAGCTCCAACATTTAGTAGCTATGTGGCCACAAGAAGTCTTAAAAACTCACTGAGTCTGTTTCCTCATCTGTAAAATGTGCATGATAATACCTGTGCTCTCGCAGGTTTGAGGATTAAAGGAGAAAATGCAGGTGAAGCATTTTGCACAATGCCTGGCCCATAATGAAAGCTCAATAAGAAATGTCATGTAATCAAATACCATGTTCTGTCTACATTCTTCCCCTCAGAAGGATACCTCAGGTGGCTGTAACTGTAGGAGTCTGGGGGCAATAGTGATGTTCTCGGAATTGGTCATTTCTTCATTTTAAGGAGTGTCACTGATAAAGCCAAGGATAAATGGGCAGAGTCCAAAGTCCCTGGGAAGAGGGGACTGAAGAAGTTGAGCAAGTTATGGGGGCCCCAACATGGATAGGCACACGGAACAATTCACCACAAGAAAAGGGGGCGGGCTGCAGCTTTGGGGCACTCCTGCCCTGGTGCTGTCAGTCTTGCACTGGAATTGCAAGATGGTGGCTTCTCCTTTGGGGCCTGTTGGCATCTTCATTTCCACAGAGGCTGAGGGGTCCTGGGGAAGATGATATGAACAGAAACTAATTCCAAGAACCCCAAATCTTCTAGGCATGCAAGATGGTACCCTAGAGCTGGCCTGAAATGGAGAGGATAATGTCCTGTTTTCTCCGTTTCCCACCTGAAATTTGTCAGTCATTGTAGAGTTAACAGATATCAAAGAGGATTGAGGGATAGTTCTCTAAAATTATGGTTAATTGAAGAGATTTCTTTAGAACTTAAGTCGATCGTAAATAAAGTCATAAACTTGGAAAGGCAACTCTCAGCATAACACACCTGCACCTCAGAATATGCATGACTTAATGGTGGTGCAAAATGCCCATTGCCAGAGAAGGAGAAAGAGTGTAAATGAATATTTTAGGACTATGGTGTCAGCTGAAGGTTATATTTTATGACTCCGGAGTTGTAGCCATGAAATATGATGCCTTGTTTAAAGTGTGAGAAAACCTTCAAACAGCTTCTGCAGGATCTTCAATCAAAACAGGATGATGCCAGGGCCAGGGTGTCAGATGAGCCCAAGAGGCAGGGTTGGCTAAAATGGTAAAGGTGCCACCTTAAGAGGATACTGGTAACTCTGGCCAGAGGATCTCAAGTTCTCAAGTCCTCAGTTCTAGCACAGTCCAGAAATCATTGCCTACAGTTGGGAAGTTTGAAAATCTCGGGATGGCTTACCAAACCACTGTCAAGCAGGGATGTGCCTTATAGCAGAGGAGACCACCATCCTGGTACCAGAGAGACTCAACTGAAATCTTGACTCAGCCACTTCCTATGTGACCTTGGGAAAGCTACTTAACCTCTCTGAGCTTCAGTTTCCTGTTACATTTATTTGTTCAGCAGATATTAGTCAAGTGCCTGCTATATGACAGAAAATCTCCTAGGTGCTCGGGACAGAACAGACATGGCCTCTGTTCTCATGGAGTTTACTATCTACATGTTAACTAAGTAATGACATAATTGATCAATTAATTATGGAAAATCATTAATTATGGCAAAATATGTGGTACTCAGAAAGTATATGATGGGGGAGGGGTTATTCTGTTTCTATAAAGATCCTTGAGGAAGCAGCACTTGCACTGGGACCTAAAGGCGGAGGGTAGGGGGCAGTCAGGCCCAACGAGATAGGGAGGAAGTTTCCAGAAAGAGAAAATAACACTTTCAGAGACCCTGGAGCAAGGCAATGCTTAGTGAATCGGAAGAGCTGCGAGGAGGCCAGGGTGGCTGCAGATAATAGGGAAGGAGAGACTGGCATGAGGCAAGGCCCTGTAAGGTCCTTGTGAGTCATCGGGTATTCCACTTTATCCTGAGTGACAATGGGGGTTATTGATGGTTCCAGCAGAGAGAATGGTGTAATCAGGCCCATGCTTTCCAGTATTACTCTGGCCTCTGTGAAGAATGGACAGAGGCTGCAAAGCAATCTACAGATTCAATGTAATCTATATCAAAATACCAGTGTCATTTTTCACAGAAATAGAAAAAACAATCCTAAAATTCATATGGAACAAAAAAAAAAGCCTGAATAGCCAAAGCAATCTTGAGCAAAAAGAACAAAGCTGGAAGCATCATGCTACCTGGCTTCAAAATATATTACAAGGCTATAATAACCAAAATAGGATGGTGTTGGTATAAAAACAGACACATAGACCAATGGAACAGAATAGAGTCCAGAAATAAAATCACATACTTATAACCAACTGATTTTCAACAAAGGCACTACGAACATGCATTAGGGGAAGGACACTTGCTTCAATAGTGCTGGGAAAACTGGATAACCATATGCAGAAAAATGAAACTAAACCCCCATCTCTCACCATATACAAAAATCAACTTAAAATAAATTAGAGACCTAAACTTAAGACCTGAAACTATAAAACTACTGGAAGAAGACATAGGGGAGTTATTACAGGATATTGGTCTAGGCAAAGATTTTATGGCTAAGACCTCAAAAGCACAGGCAACAAAAACAAAAATAGACAAATGGGACTATATTAAACTAAAAAGCTTCTACAAAGAAAAAGAAACCATCAACAAAGTGAAAAGACAACCTGTTGAAGATGAGAAAATATTTGCAAACTATTCATGTGACGGGGGACTAATGTCCAGAATGTGCAAGTAACTCAAACAACTCAACAGCAAAATAATAATAATAATAATAATTCCATTAAAAAGTGAGCTAAGGACATGAATAGATGTTTTTTCAAAAGAAGACATAAAAATGGCAAACAGGTATATGAAAAAATGTTCAACATCTCTAATCATCAGGGAAGTATAAGTCAAAATCACTATGAGATATCATTTTACCCTAGTTAGAATGGCCATTATTAAAAAAGCAAAAAACAACAGATGTTGGCAAGGATATGGAGAAAAGGGAGCCCTTATACTTTGTTGGTGGGAATGTAAATTAGTGCAGCTACTATAGAAAACAGTATGGAGATTTCTCAGAAGACTAAAAATAGAACTACCATATGATCAAGTCATTCCACTACCGAGTATTTATCCAAAGGAAAGGAAATCAATATATCAAAGGGATACTTACACCCCTGTGTTTACTGAAACATAATTCATAACAGCAAAGATATGGAATCAACACAAGTGCACATCATTGGATAAATGTATAAGGAAAATGTGATATACATATATACACACACATACGTGGTGGAGTACCACCCAGATGTTAAAAAATGAACTTAGCTAGGTGCAGTGGCATGCGCCCATAGACCCAGTTACTTGAGAGGCTGAGGCGAGGGATCTCTTGAGCCCAGGAGTTCAAGTCCAGCCTGGGCAATGTCCAGCACGACTCCATCTCTATTTCTTTTTTTTTAGAAGGGTGAAATCCTGTCATTTGCAGGAACATGGGTGGAACTGGAGGTCATTATGCTAAGTAAAATAAGCCAGGCACAGAAAGACAAATATCACCTAACACTCATACGAGGAATTAAAAAAGTGGATCTCATGGAGGTTGAGAGTAGAATGATTGATAGTTCCAGAGGCTGGGAAGGCTGTGTGTGTCCAGGATTGGAGGATGTAGGGGATGAAGAGAGGTTGGTTAACAGGTGCAAACACACAGTTAGGTCAGTGGTCCCCAACCTTTTTGGCACCAGGGACCAGTTTCATGGAAGACAATGTTTCCGTGGACAGGAGGTGGGGGATGGTTTCAAGATGAAACTTCCACCTCAGATCATCAGGCATTAAATAACTTGCTCAACACTCCCTCCTGCTGTGCAGCCCAGGTTCTAACAGGTCCCAGTCCACGGCCCAGGGGTTGGGGACCCCTGAGTTAGGTAGAAAGAAGAATAAGTTCTAATGTTCAATAGCAGACTAGGGTGACTATAGTTAAAACAACGATGTATTGTATATTTCAAAATAGCTAGAAGAGAGAACTTGAAATGTTCCAACACATAAAAATGATAAACTCTTGAGGTGATGGATGTCCTAAATACCCTGACTGGATCATTATACCTACCATGTTAGGCTTTTCTTGCATTGCTGTAAAGAAATGCTGGAGACTGGGTAATTTATAAAGAAAGGAGGTTTAATTGGCTCATAGTTCTGCAGGCTGTACAGGAAGCATGGCATCAGCATCTGCTCAGCTTCTGGGGAGGCCTCAGGGAGCTTTTACTCATGACAGAAGGTGAAGTGGGAGCAGGCACTTCACATGACCAGAGCAAGAGCAAGAGAGGGAGTGAGGGAGAGGTGTCACACAATTTTAAACAATCAGATCTCGAGATGACTCACTCACTATCACAAGGACAGCACCAAGCCATGAGGCATCCCTCCCCATGACCCACACACCTCCCACCAGGTCCCACATCCAGTACTGGAGATTACATTTCAACATGAGACTTGGGAGGGACATTCAAATTATATCACCTACTGTACATGCCAAAAAATAACACATATACCCCATAAAAGTGTACAAATGTTTTATAGCAATAAAGCTTTTTAAAGGAGTGCTCCAAGATAATGTTCTCAATGCAAAAAAAAAAGTGTGTGAAGTGATTGATATGTTAATTAGCTTGATTTAATCATTCCACAATACATACATATATCAAAACATCACAGTGTATTCCATAAGGACATACAACTATTGTCAATTAAAAATAAAATTTTAGAAACTGCAAAACCGAAAGAATGGATGGGCTGAAGGAGGAAGGAGGCTTGGAGACCGGGAGGGGGCTTCATGGCTCTGGTTAACTTGGAGTGTGACATGGCTTGGGGTAGAGCAATGGCAGTGATGGCGGGGGACAGAATTGAGAGCCACTTAGATGACTGCCAGGTGAGTCTCCGGCTGGATGTGGGGGTGCGGGAGGAGTTGAGGATGTCCCCTGAGCCTCTGCCATGAGGAAGTGGGTGAATAGTGCTGACACTCCAAGATGGGAAAGTCTGGAAGAAGGCTAGGCTTCTGGGAGGAAAGGATGAGACTGATTTTGGTTGGGTTGGGTTTGAGAGCAATGTGGAATATCTAGTTGGGTTTCTAAGACTGGAGGTAGGCAGAAGGCTCTGGAGTCACTGTCTTTCCCCCAAAACCTGCATTTCTTCTGGAATTCTTTGTTGTCCACCTGGTTGTGCAGTCCAGATTAAATGAGACCATGTGGACCAAGGGCCTGATTAGAGACTTGGCCACACAGAGTGGCTGCGCCTGCTCTGCAGCTCCTGAGCCACTCCCTCCCTCTAATGTTTCTCTTTGGTCCCTGCTCACTTTCCACCTGAGTGCCCCTCCCTTCCCACCTTCTCTTCTTTCAGGTATCTTTGCTTCTGCCTGCTCCGTACATGTCTGTTCAGTCCCCAGCCTTCTCCACTCCTGTGGTGGGAGGTTCCCTCTTTGTCCTGCTGATTCCCTGCCTCACAGTCTCTGGGATCTCAGACCCATAGGTATCCCCATCTGTTTATTCCCCAGGATCTCACACTCAACATGGGAGTAGGGAAGAGCAGGGGAGGAAGGGCCATCACTCTTCCTGCAGAGCTGCGTCTCCTCTAGCGTCCCTGTCTCCGCTCTCTCCTTCACCATCCATGTTCTGTTGGAGACCTCACCCTCTTATTCCTCCACAGCCTGCCTCCTAAATCGCTTCCTGCTGCTTCTCTTTCCTTCCTCCCTAGTTGCAGCTTTGATGATGGGAACAACCTCTTCTTCGTTCTCTGTCTCTGGTCTCCCCACCGGCCACCTTCCTCAGACACCAAACCATATCATTCATCCATTACTACGGGACCAAATCATCTTTCTAAAATAGGTCTGGACTTGTACTTCTTGCTGAAAACCCTCTTCTCCACACCTACTGTGACTCCCCTGCACCTGCAGAGGAAAGTCCAAACACCTCGGCAGCCCCATCAAGGCCTTCACCCAAGCAGCGTGCCCTTCCAGGCCTTATTGCCTCTGAGGGCCTGTTTGCTCTGCCTGGAACCCCTCTATTTCTTCCCTTCGAGCACACTCCTACACCTTTTTGAAGGTTCGGGGTAAAAGGCCCTTCCTTCACCATGATCCCTTTCCCCAGTACAGTCAAGACTCAGCCATTGTGCCCGGGGCTGAAGACAGTTCCACCTGGTGTAGTGAGCGCCAGTGACAGGACTGTCGGGAACCAGTGGGCCCAATGCTTGCTGGGAACAACATTGACAAATCTCTCGTTTGTTGGCTGGCTCCTGTGGCTTCTCTCCCTGGTAATGTTCACGGTGAATTTATTTACATCAGAAGGAGACAAACTCTGCCTCAGATGTCAGACATCATAGCCTCCTGCCAGAGAGATACTCAAGGCAGAAATACTGTGCAACTTGACAAAACGAATCAACAGCACCACTAAACTGGATTTAAAGCCAAGCAAGGCCAATCTTGCCTACCTTCTCCCCCTTCCTGCTTCCTGGGGCCTGGGCAGCTGGGTTGGGGTTAGCAAAGCAGGAAGAGGGGAGGAGAATAGAACCTCAGCTCCTCTACTTGGCATTCAAGGACCTTCACAGTCCAGCTCTTGCCGTCCTGCCCAGCCCAGCTCTGTCATCTCTGCATGTCCCTTTCTGTTTAGATGGTCCTGCCTAATAAGTCCCTAAACATGCCACGATCCCCAACTTCAACTGTCCTTGCTGTTTTTCTGCCTAAAACACCCTTTCCCCTGAGGTTTACCAGGCAGGCAGCCCTCAGCTGATGTATGCTGCCAGCTCAGTGTTGGAAACGAAGCCAGACTCTGACTATGTCTCACTGTTACCACCTGGTCTAAGCCACCATCGCCTCTCACTGGATTATCGTGGTAGCTTCAAGAGGCCCCCAGCTTCTTCCTTTGCCCTCTTTGGTCTGCTATCTACCTGGCATCCCAAGGGATCCTGTTAATACACAAATGACCTCATATCATCCTTAGCCCAGAACCCTCCACTGGCTTCTCAACTCATTCTGAGTAAAAGTCCACATCCTTACACTGGCCTCTCAGGTCGCCCTGCCTCTTAGCTCGGAAGCCCTGCCTCTACTAACCTCATCCCCTGCCACTTTCCTTCTTCTTCCTGCATTCCAGCCCCTTGGGTCTCTCTCTCTCTCTCTCTCTCTCTCTCTCTCTCTCTCTCTCTATCTATCTATATCTCTCTTTTTAGATGGAGTTTCTCTCTTATTCCCCAGGCTGAAGTGCAATGGCACAATCTCGGCTCACTGCAACCTCCACCTCCTGGGTTCAAATGATTCTTCTGCCTCAGCGTCCTGAGTAGCTGGGACTACAGGTGCACGCCACCATGCCCAGCTAATTTTTTTTGTGTGTGTGTGTGTATTTTTAGTAGAGATAGGGTTTCATCATGTTGGCCTAGCTGGTCTCAAACTCCTGACCTCAGTTGATCCACCCGCTTCGGCCTCCCAAAGTGCTGGGATTACAGGCGTGAACCACCACACCCAGCCCTTCGGTCTCTTGATGCTCTTCAATGGTGCCAGGCCTCTGCACCCTGTGGCCTTTGCATTTGCTGTTCCATCTGCTGTGAATGCTCTTCCCCCAGATAACCATGTGACTCCCTCTCTCATTCCTTCAAGTCTTGGTTCAAATGTCAACTTCTCAGTGGGGTCTTTCCTGACCACCCTTTCTGAAATGTCCATACCCCCACTTCCAACACCAGACACCCCATTTTCCTCTGCACTTACCACTTCATTTACCATAGAGTTAATTATTTATCTTGGAGTTGTCTTTATCCTTCTGATCAGAATGTAAGCTCTGGGAGGATAGGAATTTTTGTTTTATTCACAGCTGAATCCCCAGCACCTAGAACAGTGGCTGACACATAGTAGGTGCTCAGTTAGCATTTGTTGAGTGAATGAATGAATGAATGAGTGAATGAATATTAATACAAATTCTGTCTCTACCATAAAGCCCTTCCTACCCATGTGCTATCCCTGCGCCTTGAGCATCCCTGTCATAACTATTCTTTGTTGCCATTGCTGGCTTGCCTGCCCACCTCCTCTCTCAGAAGAACTTGAGAGCAGAGAAGAAATCAAGCTTTTCACATTGTAGTGCTGGCCCTACCCAGTATTTGGCCCACAGTAGGTGCTCAGTTAATGAGTGTAGGAGGGAAACCTTCATAAGCACCCACTCTGGGAGAGTAGGTGTATTTCTTACATTTCTGCACTCATACAAACTTAGAAGTTAGCAGTGAGAAATGCTATGAGTTGGCTCATGATTGTCTTGACCCTGTAAAGAACATTAATAAGAGTAGTTCAGAACTGCTAAACAAGATCACTTTTATCTCTAGCCCAGATGGCTCCTATAGATCTGTTAATCTGATCTCACCATTGGAGGCCTCACAGACATACCCACTTCTACGTGTCCAAAACTGAACTCCTGGTTGCCTTCCATACCACAAGGAGCTCCCTTCCTGGGTTTTCTGCCTCAAGAAATAGCACCTTTCATCCATCCAGATGTTTGTACCAGCAACATGGATTTTATACCTCCTAGTTGCTGATTCCTGGAGATTCTCCTTCCTAAATATCTCTCAAATAAATCCTTTCCCACCCTCCACACGACCTTAGCTCGATCTCATCCAGCCTCACCTGGACTTTGGTGACTTTGGTGATACCAAGAGCATCCCATGTGCTTCCCTGACTCAGACCTCCTTTATACCATAGCGAATGTTCTTTCTAAAATGCAAGTTTAATCATACTTCTTCACTGCCTTTGATCCTTAAGATGAAATGGAAGGAAAAAGGAGAACTTTGCATTAGCATCTACCACATGTCAGTCACTGGCTAATACTAGTTGCTGTCACATTAACTATCTAATTCAGTTATCACAACAGAGAAGCAAACTGAGGCTTAAAAAAATAAATTTCCCAAAGTTATGCAGATGACTGGGAAATTGTGGAGCCTAAATTCAAATCTAGACCTTTCTTACCCTAAAATCCATTTCCTTTCCAGTGCACTCCCCTGTCTCCAAATCTTTTTGGCTCAGTGCTCTCTGCCTTGTGACTTCTCCTACATGCCATTACTATCTTGTAGTATTCCTCTTTTTTACCCTGTGGTGAGCCATCTAGAGCTGTTTATCTTAGACATGCCTTGCACATTCATATTTCTCTGCTTATGACCATTTAGTTCCTTCTTCCCTGAAATGTCCTTCCCTTTCTTCTCTATCTAGTGAACTCCTACTCATTCATCAAAACCCAGCTCTAATGACACTTCCTCTGTTAAGGCTTCTCAGATGGACTCATCCAAACAAAGTCATTTGCTGCTTTATCTATGTCCACAAACTGTGAATTGTACTCTTGGGAGACAGAAGGATGTACCGCAGGTAAAGCCCATGGTGAGTGCTAGGGGCTTGAAAACCAGACTACTCATGTGAGCCTCTTGTCTCTGTGCCCACAGCTGATGATGCCTGTGGTGGGACCCTGCGGGGCCAGAGTGGCATCATCTCCAGCCCCCACTTCCCCTCGGAGTACCATAACAATGCCGACTGCACATGGACCATCCTGGCTGAGCTGGGAGACACCATCGCCCTGGTCTTTATTGACTTCCAGCTGGAGGATGGTTACGACTTTCTGGAAGTCACTGGGACGGAAGGCTCCTCCCTCTGGTAAGCACAACATCCCCTTCATTTCCTACCCTATTCTCTGCAACTGTGAATTACTAGGATGCTTACAGTCTCCTCAGCGCCTGGACTCACAGCCAGAGGCCTCTTAGCCTCTTCCGTATACCTACTGTTACAGTCCTTTCATCTCATCCTAATGAAAAAGCACTACATATTTTTAGAGCTGGGATAATTTTTACAGTGATTTCGATATGTGATTTGAAACATGTTCTTGCTGAAGAATTTTATGATGGGTCTTGGTTGAATAACTTGCATTAACACTAAAAATGTTCTGGTCTCAGGATGTGGACAGGGTCTAGTAAAATGATTTGAAATATTGTTCCATTTCTGGAAGACATATGCATAGCATCCAGAAAGGGACTAGAACCATAAGTGACCATTGCTGACACAAGAACATTTTTAGTCTTAATTCTTCCCACTCCAGGGGTCCTGAGACATCAGAAAGGCATTATGTCTCGGTGTCTGAAGGGCTAAAAAGTGCAGGCTCTTCTGTAGTGTGCTCCGTGGAGAGTCTTGGTTGTTGATGGGTTAGGGAGGATATGAGTTATTGAAGATTTACAGCCATCGTGTCTTGTCTCCCAGACTTGGGCTCGCAGGATGTGCTCAAACTGAGCATGGCTTAAGGAAGTATCTGGCTTCCTGTTTGGGTGACAAGCATCACAAGTGGTGTTGTGGCATTTGGAACACTCTCTTGTATTGTCATTGTGGCTGTGTTATCAGGAGGACTTTTGTTAGCACATCAGGAGCCAATAGAAGGATATGTCCAGGTGTACTTCAGGCAAGGATGGGGCATCATTGGAGCCTCAGTTGCTGCATGGTGTCAGCTGAAGGTGGGGATTCCACTTCCTGGCGTCAGGCAGGCATCGCGGCGTTGGCTCCCAGGGGGCGCCTTGGTGGGAATAGCAGTTCTGGTGGAGGCCCTGGGTGCGGGGCTGGGCCAGGCCGAAGCTGGTGGGGCCACGCTCCAAGAGTGGATGGACGGAGGGGATAGGAGTGGGTGGGAGGAGGTGTCACTGAGGATTCTGAGCGGAGCAGAAAGTGGGTGTCTGCAAGAGTCAGAGAAGACAGAGACGTGGCAGTCAGTGGGAGTAGGGAGGAGGAAGATGGGAGGGAGAGGAGGAAAGGAGGGGAATGGGGCACATTTATTGCACACCTTCCCTGTGCCAGGTTTCATGGTGGTAGGAACACCAGTTGAGTGAGACATGGTTTTTTAAGGAGCTCATTGCCTATTAGGTAAGAAAATCAGACAAACCATGGTAGGAGCCAAGTGTGACTATTAAATATTTAAGAGGGATAAAGGGGGAATGGATTCTTCCCAAATATAGGCTCAGATTTGGGAACTAGTGTAACCAGAAAACTCAAGTTTCCTGGTGCAGTGGAAGGTGAGCCAACATGGGATTCAGAAGACCCTGGTGTCACCGCTAGCTTGTCACAGGAAACTGGCCAGGTTATTTCCTACCCTGGTCAGAGGGCTGAGAGAAGCACAGGTAAACCCCCTGCTCTGTGGGGGTGACAGTCTATAAACTAGTCCAAGAGCAAAAGCTGGTGATTTTAAGCTAGGAGTTGGGTTGAAGGTTTAGGTGAGTCTTCACTCAACTGGAATCCTGATGACCTGCCCAGTGTGAAGACCCTTGGACCTCTGCCTCTTTTTGTAAAATACCTGTGTACTGATTGTAAATGTAATGCATATGCTCCTTGTAGAAAACATGGAAAATCGACAAAGGTATGGAAAAATTCAAATTATTAAAATTTTGATGTACTCCCCCTTGACCTTTTTTCTTGGCCTAGGTCAAGCTAGCTGGCTATTTATATATATTTTAATGTTACCAAATTAGGATCAAAAAATATCTGTAGTTATATATTTTTAGCTAATCATTGTGTCATGAAATTTTTTCCTGTACCATCACAGATGCCTCCAAAATATACAAGGTCTGATAGTAATATCATTTGTTGACCCTTTACTACCAATATGTGCCAGACAGGTTATAAGTTCTTTACAGCTGTAATTTCATTTCATCTTTATAAAAATTCTACGAATATGTAGCATAGTTTTCCTCCTTTTACAGAAGAGGAAAATGAGGCCCAGAGAGTTTATACTACCAGCTTGAGATCACACTGGTGAGTAAGGAGCAGAGCTGGGATTCAACCCCAGGTTAGTTTGATACTAAAGCCTGTCTTCCAAGCCATGACAGCATACTATTATGCTATTAACATGCGATATTTGTCATGGGTTTTCCAGGCTATGTAGCATTCCCTTGTAAGTCTGTAGCATAGTTTACTCATCAGACCTCTTGTTAGGTGGTTCCCAGGTTTTCACTTCTATAAACAGGTGCCAAGATGAATATCCTTGCCAGTTCCCTCTCTTCCAGTCCCAAGGCCTTTTCCACTCACTTGTTCATCCGCAGGCCAAATGGTCTCCTATAGCTTCTGCCCTCCAGGTGTGAGTCTACACATTGTCCAAACTTTTGGAGTGAAACAAATCTGAAAGAGTTCCTTTTCCTATTAAGTCACTCAGTGAGGAAGGAATTAAGCAGAGGAAATTGTTAGGGGAGTCATTCAGAACTCTTTGCTATAAGATTAAATTATAATTATTTACAGGGTTGGTGTCACCACTGCCAGGCAGGATGCATTTGTTGTTCTAATTTATACTTGCATAGCAATTATGGATAAACAAACTTGGAGGCTCAGGATGTATGTGTGGGAAGAATCAGCTCTCTCCCTTGCCCCTCTCCTTTATGGATCCCTGGATTCCTGTAAAGGTTTGATGCTGCTGGTTTATGAGTATACCGCTTTTGTAAGCATACATTAAGATTTCAGGCTGTTCTCTTGCATTCTGTGCCAAGGCATATAAAAACAACAGATCCCATTAGCAAAGATGGATTTGGACAACTGGGCACCCCCTTCACCTATCAAGAAGACAGGAATTCCTTTGAAGGAAAAAACATCCACTACCTCCGTTACCAGATAACAGGTTCCCACTGATTCAGAAGGGCGAGTGGCATGCAATCTCCCTGACTCCATTTCCCTACTCTTCTCCTCCCCCTAAATGGGATAGCAACAGGAGAGTTTAAATTAGGGCTTCTGGACTAGTAGAATTTCCAAACAATTGGCGAAACATGGGATTGGTCATTTTTTATTTTGCCAAGTAAGGATGTTAGAAGAAAACCTGCCAACTCCTCAGAATATTATTCATAAAACAAAGGACAATTCAAAGCCAAAACTGTGGCAGGAAGTAATCAATTGGAAGTGTTGTGCTGACATCATGAAAGATAAGGTGGGGGGAGCACACATAAATAACAGTGTGTGCCCATCACCGGAGTGTCCAACAGTATATATGCAGCAATCAGTGGACCAATTCTGCCTGTTCTGCTGGTCCCGGACCAGCCTTTGGGAATCCAACAATACATGTTTTGAACAGGAAAAAGCTGTTACTATGGTGAGCACTGGACCCTGTAGCTCTGACATGTTGAGAGATTCACTAGTATTTTAGACTTACTCCCCCTAAAAGTTAATTGCATTTTTGTATGTATGACCATGAGCAAAAGCTGGGCTTGGACTGACTGAGGGTTACAACCCACAGAGAAGAATTGGTATTACACCCTGACTACACATACATGTGTGCAACCCTCACCCCAACACACACACAAACACACACACACACTGGCAAATCATCTCTGACACATACCTTTCCAAGTCGCTGCCAAATTCACATCACCAAGTCATCCCCTGCCCCCAGACCACCTTAAGCACATGTACACACCTGCCCCTCCTTACACACAGTTCCATTTCCAGTTCAATATAGGAGCCAGATTTTCTCTCACTGACCCTGCTGGAGGGTGGAGGTGGTGGTTCTTCCTTCTCTGCTCTGCTCTGACCCAGTCACTTGGCGCTGACCATCATGGAGCTCCATTCCTTTCCATCACGTTCTAAGGAAACACTCTCACCTTTGCTAAGCTTCCTCCTGAGGCCCCAGGACTTTTTTGAAGGACTGGGACTGGCAATACAGAAGACCCTTTTAACAATATGGGGATGTAGGTCCCTGGAGGATATCAGGATCATGTTATACTGAGTACAAGTGGTCTCCAGCCCATCACAGAACTGGCCTCTCCATTGGTGGAGAAAATCAGCAAAGTGAAGACCCCTGAGAAGCCACTAGATCCAGAATCTGTCTCCTCCTTCCTCTGCCTCATACCCAACGCTCTCCATCTGAATCTCTCCAGAACCCTCCCCAGACTAAAAGAAAGGAGGGAAAGCCAGACATCCTCTCCTAGAATACGGGAGAGGAAGTTTGTGCAGTTTCTCTGGAATTAGATATCGAGCCTGCACCATGGCATCCACCTGGGAAGGGGGCAGGCTTCGGAGTCAGCAGATAGACTTGGGCTCAAAACCCGCTACCTCTCAGTAGTTGTGTCATCTTAGCATATTTACCAGCTTTTCTGAGTCTGTTTCCGCATCTGAAAAATGGGTCTCCGTATACCAACCTACAAAGCATCTTGAGAGTGCACAATGTGGCAACTGCTGCCTGGCTCACCATAGGTACAATACTCCTGGGATGAGGCTTTGAGAAGAAAAGAGTAAGATGAGGCAACCACAGCAATTCATAGCCTTGTTGACCTCATTTTTGGTGGTCCCACTGAAGTCAACATATGAGCTTTCTAGCCCAGTGGCATCTCACCAGCAGAAAGGCACAGCCTGGCTGCCCTGGTTCTATCTAGCTTCCAGGGGAATTGCCTGGAAACTCAAAGAAGGTTAATGTGAGGAGAATCTCTGGGTGAGACTGGAGGATGTCCTTGCAAAAGTCAGAAGAGGGGACAGTGATTCTGTTGGAACTATCTTCCCAGAGCTGCACTTGGCAAGCACGTTATGGATAGCATCACTTCTGTGCCTAGATCTAGCCCCAGACTGGCCAGTTAGCTGCTTTGTTAGAAGAGCAGAAGAGGGCCGGATGCGGTGACTCACACCTATAATCCCAACACTTTGGGAGGCTGAGGTGGGTGGATCACTTGAGTCTAGGAGTTCAAGATGAGCCTGGGCAACATGCATAAACCCATCTCTATAAAAAATACAAAAATTAGGTGGATGTGGTGGCATACACCTGTAGTAGCTGCTACTCAGGAGGCTGAGGTGGGAGAATCACCTGAGCCCTGGAGGTAGAGGCTGCAGTGAGCTGAGATTGTGCCACTGTACTCCAGCCCAGGAGACAGAGTAAGACTCTGTCAAGAAAGAAAGAAGGAAAGGAGAGGGGAGGGGAGGGGAGGGGAGGGGATTCTACCAACGCAGCTACCACTAAGAGCTCTGTGCAGGACTAGGAAAGCAGAGACACTCCACAGTGAGTCAGGCACAGCCCCTACACAGGGGTGCTCACAGAGTAGGGGGATGGGGACCATAAGTATGGAGAAGGCATTCAGGAGACAACTACCAGAGATGGGAGGGGCATCTCTTCCTGGCCCCCCTCGCTCTCTCTGGACCATGTGATTGGAGGGTTCTACTGGGCCTTCTTCTCTCCTTCTTTCCTCTGCCCCTCCCCAAGGGGCAATTTCTTCCTACTACAGGGAAGGCAGGCAGGCAGAGTCTGACTTGCGCTCAGAATTGAAGCCACCCTTGTCTTGGGGGCCAGTGGAAGTGCCAGCCTCAGGAATGTTTGTGGGGTGTGTATGGTTTGGGGGACATCCAAAGCTCCTTCTCACCTGTAGGATTTCTGTGTAGATCCTGGAACAAACCTCTGCCCCTCCAATTTCCTTGGCTGTGACTCTGTGGGTCAGTTTCGGCCAGTGGTTCCCACTCTCTTCCTCGCCCTGGCCACTGTACATTGATTTTCCTTTATATCTGTTTCACTCTGATCACCCTGAATGGGCTCTGCCTGCCCGTTCTCTATGTCCCCACACTCCCAGGCCCAGTCCCCACAGACTTGTGTGCCAACAAACTCCACCACCATTCAAAGTAGGAAAAGAGAGGAGAGCACCTTCCAGGGGTCAGAGGAGAACACTGTCCTGGGGCAGGAGACCAAGGCCTCAAGGCAGAGGCTGCACTTGAGACAGGTCGAGAAGGATGCATACCATTTTAATATAGGAGATGAGGTGTTGGGAAGGGCATTCTTCTAGGGCTTCTGCCTAGTCCTCCTGGCCAAAATGTGGGAGTTCCTTGATCCCTGGGAGGCAGTCCAAGAAGAAATGGTCCCAGAAATTCTCTAAGGAAGATGCTCTCCACCGTGCACCCACCCCGGGGCTCTGGCATCTACCTTTGAGCCTAGGCATCTCCCTCCACCTGCAGAGGAATCGAATGCCTGCTCTATCTGTCTGGACTTCCCAGATCCTGGCCCTGTGGCCACTGGGTAGACTTTGGCTGTTTTTGGAAAGAGAATTTCCCTGGAAACCAGGCTCAACCTACTCTGTAGGTCTAGCAACTAACCCCTTTGAGTTTCATCATTAAATTTCCTTAATTTCATCCCTCCTTTTCATGTCCTTAGAGCTTTGATGGATTTGCTTCACTCTGTTCCCTTCATTCGTTTGCTTTTGTTTTTGTAGGTGGCGATACAAAAACTCCTGTCTATTCTGCAGACGTTCACTTTGAAAATTGTGCTAGCAACACTCTTTCTCCTCTTGAACAATCTTGCTTTAGTTATTAGGCATTTTACACATGGAAGTTGAGCCAACTAGAACCATTTGATCTCAGCAACTTTTAACTAGATATTTCATTTAAGAGCCTTTAGATCCAGATAGAGTTAGAATGAGAATTGCACGCCAATGGAGATTTGTTAATAATAACTATCCACTTATTTATTTATTCACATATACTTTATCAAACCATTGGTTTAGCTCATTCACGTTCTTTGTTACTTTCCCCTATTTATTTTCTGTAATCATTTGTTGAGACTCTTCTATGAACGAGGCTCTCCTAGGTGCCAGAGGGACAAAGCCACAGTCTGGGTTCCTAAGGAGTTATTTATTCCTTCCACAAATGTTTATGTAATAGCCAAGCACCGTGCTGGACCCTGAAGCTCACAGTTGGGGCAAAGAGGCAGAATATAATTAAATGCTTTGCAATATCATGTGTTAGGTGCTTTTCTAAGAGGTATAAAGAAGTTCCCCTAGGAAATAAGGAGAAATGTAATGGCCAGGATTCTTTGAGTTTAAGAAATAGAAACTCACCTCCAGCTAACTCAAGCTACAAAGGGAATGTGCTGGCCTCTGTAACTGAAAAGTCCAGAACTTGACTTCAGGCGGCGCTGGACCGAGGCATGCAAATAATGTTTCTCCCTGTCTCCTGAGGCTTTGCTCTCTTGTATGTTAGTTTCATTCTCAGGCAGGCTTTCCCAAGAGATGGCAAAGGTGACCACCCTCAGCTCCCTATAACCTACCTGTCTTGGCAATCCCAGCAGAAAGGGAGCATATCTTTCCTAATGGGTCCTACAAAAGCCCTCAGATAAACCTTGGTGGACCAGCCTGAGTCATGTGCCCACCCCTCAACACCAGTGTAGCCAAGGGATGTCCTCATTGATCTCAGATCATGTGACTGTCCGCCCTCCCCAAAACTCAGGCTGGGAGTGGCAGCCCTGGCAAGACCGAAACTAAGACTGTCCTTCAAACAAGTCATCAGCCTTCCTGTAAGAGGGTGGTGATGCTGGAAGGGCTCAGAAAAATTAGTCCCACAGGATGATTTTTAATTTGAACTGAGGGGTAAGATTTTGCCATTGGCATGGAGCCAAAAAGAGCCCGGGTGTGTTTGGGGCATTGCAAGTCAGGTGCAGAGGCAAGGGAGGAAGAGCAGGACACGAGACCCAAAGTGAACACAGGAGGAGCATGGACCAGGAGCAAGAACCCTGCCCCTTGTTCATAAGCCAGAGAGGATTCCATAAGCTATGGAAAGCGATTAAGAGACTTTAAGCAGGGAGGTAAAATAATCATTCTGAATTTTAAGTGGGTTAAACAGGAAGGCCCAGAAATCAGCTATAAAACTTTTTGTGTAACTCCGCAGGCAAGAGAATCCAGCCTTGAACTGAGACAGCTGTGAAGGGGTAGAGAGGAGGAGGGGCTGATGATTACCAAGTTTCTGGCTGAATGACTGTGGTGGGGCCATGTACTGAACAGAGGAACGCAAGAGAAGAAGTGGGCTGGGGTGGAGTGGGGAATGGCAATGCCCATTGGTCTGTCCAGCACAAAATGAGCACTAATAGGGAAGTCAAGGCTGCAAGAAGGAAGAAGATAAGACTGGACGTGCAGGGACACAGCTGCCCTTGGTAACTAATTCACAGTCATTGGGATAAGACTGGTGAGGGTGGTCAGAAGAAATCAACAGCTACACCTGAAAGCTTGGTGTTCAGTACCCTGGCAGGACCATGAGCAGTCATCTTCACAGTGAGCACCAGCATCATCTTTCATCAGGAAAATCTCCTTCATTATGGTCACTGTCATCTCACCGTTTCATCTTCATTACCAGCATCTCTCTATCATCATTCAGTCATTCAAACAAGCTACTCAGGCCCTTCTCCTGCTTGACATTGAGCTTGGCACTGGGAACGCAATGGTAGAGAAGACAAGGCCTCTGCCTTTGTGGAACTTATGGTCTATTTGGGGGAGACTGAAGTTAGTAAAAGATTCAAACATAAATGTAAAACGTATGACACATGTCATAAAGGAAATGAACAGGATGGAGAATAACAGCAGTGGGGACCCTATTCTGAATCTGACCTCTCTGAGGAGGGTAGGATTTAAGCTGAGACCTGACTTTTGAGAAGGACTCACAGGGAAGAACTCAGGCAGCAGCCTTCCAGGCAGAGGGAACTGCATATGTAGACTTATCATTTCAATGTCCTATTTGCTCCTAAACTTCGTCCATGGAAGTAGCATAGATCTGGTACCTGTCCTCCGAGATTTCCTCTTTGAATGTCAGGAGCAAGGCAGAGTCAAGGTCTCAAGCTAGCAGAGACACTCAGAAAACAGCTTAGATGGTGCATGACTAAGGATGCTGAACCCTTGTTGGCTGAGCTGGTAAGCAAATAAGGCCCATTCTAACCGAGCCTCAGACCTCCTGCCTTCCTGTGGGCTTGTGACGCCCTTGCTTCTCTCTCCTTCCTTGACACATCGCAACTCTTTAAGTCACAGTAAGTAACTGTCCTTTTTTGATGGAGCCCATGAAATTGCATCTGCTGTATCCATCAGGAGCCAGGCCATAAATAACCAGCCCTTTAAAATCTCATCTCCCGTATCTCTTGGATACAAGCTCTGCAGCAGAGCAGTAGGAAAGGATTAGTGCCTTAGCATGCTGCTGGCACAAATGTGTCCGGAGGGGTGAAGGCCAAGGCTCCAGCACTCTCTATGGAGTATCAGTGTGACTTCCTTGCTTCCACTAGTGAGAACTTGCTCTCAAAAAGAGAACAAAAGCCACAGCTGGGAGGAGCAGGAAGTGAGCCGGTGGTGTCGCAGTAGGCACAGCGGCTCTGCTAAAGCTTGTGACTTGGCAAAGTTCTGTGCATGGGAAGCTGAGGTCGGGCAGCTGGCCTGCCCCCCACGGGTCTGACTGCATGCAACAGGTTTGTACTAAGTGCCTCGTCTGCGAGGAGGCCTGTGCCAGGACTGTGAAGGGCACCAGACAACAAGATGCTGTCCTCGACCTCTCTTGAGGCACTGCCAGATGCCTGATGGTGCTGCTAAGACAGATGGAAGGAGTTGTTCTGGGCCCTCCGGAGCCCCTCGTTCTGGCAAGACCTGTCTTCTGGAATGATGTTGGTTCATTCTGAATGTTCAAGACCCCCTCCTGGTCTCTGTTTTCATGTTTGGCCCCGAATGTTTGTTCTACTCACTCACTCTCAGCTTAACCTACGCGGCATTTCACGTTGGTTTACCTCTCTCCTGCTGTTGCAGCCACTTCCCAGGTTCCCAAGACTGAATTAAGTCTTTGGTTCTATCCCTTAGTCTGTTCTTTTTTTTGTTTTCTTTCTTTCCCTTTTTTTTTTTTTTTTTGTTTTTTTTGTTTGTTTGTTTGTTTTTTTGTTTTTTTTGAGCTGGAGTCTTGCTCTGTCACCCAGGCTGGAGTGCAATGGCATGATCTCGGCTCACTTCAACCTCCGCCTCCTCGGTTCAAGTGATTCTCCTGTCTCAGCCTCCCAAGTAGCTAGGACTTCAGGCACGTGCCACCACCCCCAGCTAATTTTTGTATTTTTAGTAGAGACGGGGTTTAGTAGAGACCATATTGGTCAGGCTGGTCTCGAACTCCTGACCTCAGGTGAGCCACCACGCCAGCCCAGTCTGTACTTCTTTTCATCCTAGTTTCTCTTTATCCAGTGGCTGATGAGTGACATCCATAGACTCACCAGAGAGGCAGGATTCACACAGAAAACTAGCAATGACAGTCTGGTGAAATGGCAAAATCACCATTTCACGCATGGTGAAACTTCAACAGTTCAAATTCACATATGGTGGATCTCAACAGTTTGGGTCATTTGGGGAGGGAGAGGGCAAAGTTTCTTTGAACAAAATGAGGTGGCTTCATGGAGGAGGTAGATCTCTAGCATCCCTGGGAATTTCTCAGCCAAGCTTCTTGAAGAGTGGTCTACATTGGCTACCTTCAAGTCTTCTCTCCCCATTCATTCCTTACCTACTTCACTCCCACTCTTCAACCCTCCAGCCTCCCCCTGAAATCATCCACATTAAGATAATCATCAAAGGGCTGGGCGTGCTAACTCACACCTGTAATCCCAGCACTTTGGGAGACTGAGGCGGGCAGATCACGAGGTCAAAAGATCGAGACCATCCTGGCTAACACGGTGAAACCCCGTCTCTACTAAAACTACAAAAAAAAAAAAAAAAAATTAGCTGGACGTGGTGGCAGGTGCCTGTAGTCCCAGCTACTCAGGAGGCTGAGGCAGGAGAGTGGGGCAAACCCGGGAGGCGGAGCTTGCAGTGAGCCGAGATCAAGCCACTACACTCCAGTCTGGGCGACAGAACGACACTCTGTCTCAAAAAAAAAAAAAAAGATAATCATCAAATAACCATCCCCACCCCTACCCCATTCCAAAGACTACCATTTCCAATTACCAACGCCAGAAGGCGTTTTTCAGGTCTCACCTTCTGGACATTTCTGCATTACTTTACACTGTCAGTCATTTTCTCCCCTGGGGGCTCTGCTTTCTCCTTGCCTTCATGCCACTCTTTCCTTCTGTGTCTCCTTTGATGTCCATTCCTTCTTGCTGTGCTGCTCTGCTCACTCCACGCATCTCCCATGGTAGTCTTACCTGTTCTCAAGGTTTCAGATACCACCTATTTCCTCCCAAATATGGCTCCCTAGCCCAGCCTACCCACTGAGCCAGTCAAACTGTAGAGCCAGCTACCTGATGGACATCTCCACTTTAGTGGACCACCAATATCTGAACTTAAGTTGTCTCAACTTTGCTCATAATTGACCCACAAAATCATCAGTCTGTATCCTTTCTTAGTTTATGGTACCATTAGCTACCTAGTTATCCAGAAATCTGGGAATATCCCTATTTAATCCCTCACTCTCACCAGCCAAATTCAATTAATTGCTAAGTTCTCCCAATATACCATATCCTTTCCATCATTTCTACCACTTCCTGAATTCAGCCCATCGTGTTTTCTTCTTTGAGGGAGGTAATAGGCTTCTTAGTGATCTCCCAGCATCTTGGCACTGTCCAAGTCATTCTCCTCACTCCTACCAGAATGGCTTAATTAAAATGCAGATCTGACATGCTAAGCCCCAGGCAAAAGCTTTCAATCATCTTCTGTTGTCTACAGAATAAAATTCAATCCCTTGATAGGGCACACAAGGCCCATCTGGATCTAACCATTGCCTAAAGTAATTGCCCCAGCCTCACATCTTGCCACTTCCTTCTTTAAATTTCATTAACCCTAAAACTCAGTGGTATAATGTCACAAAGATTTCTTTCTTGCTCATGGTACACATTTGTGATAAGCCAATGGGAGTGGCTCTGATCCACATCGTCACACATGTGTGTACTCAGGCTGGAGGGGGTTGCACCATATTCTTTTTTTTTTTTTTTTTATACTTTAAGTTTTAGGGTACATGTGCATAACGTGCAGGTTTGTTACATATGTATACTTGTGCCATGTTGGTGTGCTGCACCCATCAACTCGTCATTTACATCAGGTATAACTCCCAATGCAATCCCTCCCCGCTCCCCCCTCCTCATAATAGGCCCTGGTGTGTGATGTTCCCCTTCCCGAAACCAAGTGATCTCATTGTTCAGTTCGCACCTGAGTGAGAACATGCGGTGTTTGGTTTTCTGTTCTTGCGATAGTTTGCTGAGAATGATGGTTTCCAGCTGCATCCATGTCCCTACAAAGGACACAAACACATCCTTTTTTATGGCTGCATAGTATTCCATGGTGTATATGTGCCACATTTTCTTAATCCAGTCTGTCACTGATGGACATTCGGGTTGGTTCCAAGTCTTTCCTATTGTGAATAGTGCCACAGTGAACATACGTGTGCATGTGTCTTTATAGCAGCATGATTTATAATCCTTTGGGTATATACCCAGTAATGGGATGGCTGGGTCATATGGTACTTCTAGTTCTAGATCCTTGAGGAATCGCCATACTGTTTTCCATAATGGTTGAACTAGTTTACAATCCCACTAACAGTGTAAAAGTGTTCCTGTTTCTCCACATCCTCTCCAGCACCTGTTGTTTCCTGACTTTTTAATGATAGCCATTCTAACTGGTGTGAGATGGTATCTCATTGTGGTTTTGATTTGCATTTCTCTGATGGCCAGTGATGATGAGCATTTTTTCATGTGTCTGTTGGCTGCATGCGAGTCTTCTTTTGAGAAATGTCTGTTCATATCCTTTGCCCACTTTTTGATGGGGTTGTTTGTTTTTTTCTTGTAAATTTGTTTGGGTTCTTTGTAGGTTCTGGATATTAGCCCTTTGTCAGATAAGTAGATTGCAGAAATTTTCTCCCATTCTGTAGGTTGCCTGTTCACTCTGATGGTAGTTTCTTTTGCTGTGCAGAAGCTCGTTAGTTTAATTAGATCCCATTTGTCAATTTTGGCTTTTGTTGCCATTGCTTTTGGTGTTTTAGACATGAAGTCCTTGCCCATGTCTATGTCCTGAATGGTATTACCTAGGTTTTCTTCTAGGGTTTTTATGGTATTAGGTCTAACATTTAAGTCTCTAATCCATCTTGAATTAATTTTCATATAAGGAGTAAGGAAAGAATCCAGTTTCAGCTTTCTACTTATGGGTAGCCAATTTTCCCAGCACCATTTATTAAATAGGGAATCCTTTCCCCATTTCTTGTTTTTGTCAGGTTTGTCAAAGATCAGATGGCTGTAGATGTGTGGTATTATTTCTGAGGACTCTGTTCTGTTCCATTGGTCTATATCTCTGTTTTGGTACCAGTACCATGCTGTTTTGGTTACTGTAGCCTTGTAGTATAGTTTGAAGTCAGGTAGCATGATGCCTCCAGCTTTGTTCTTTTGATTTAGGATTGTCTTGGCAATGCGGGCTCTTTTTTGGTTCCATATGAACTTTAAAGCAGTTTTTTCCAATTCTGTGAAGAAAGTCATTGGTAGCTTAATGGGGATGGCATTGAATCTATAAATTACCTTGGGCAGTATGGCCATTTTCACAATATTGATTCTTCCTATCCATGAGCATGGTATGTTCTTCCATTTGTTTGTGTCCTCTTTTATTTCACTGAGCAGTGGTTTGTAGTTCTCCTTGAAGAGGTCCTTCACATCCCTTGTAAGTTGGATTCCTAGGTATTTTATTCTCTTTGAAACAATTGTGAATGGGAGTTCACTCATGATTTGGCTCTCTGTTTGTCTGTTACTGGTGTATAAGAATGCTTGGGATTTTTGCACATTAATTTTGTATCCTGAGACTTTGGTGAAGTTGCTTATCAGCTTAAGGAGATTTTGGGCTGAGATGATGGGGTTTTCTAAATATACAATCATGTCATCTGCAAACAGGGACAATTTGACTTCTTCTTTTCCTAACTAAATACCCTTTATTTCTTTCTCTTGCCTGATTGCCCTAGCCAGAACTTCCAACACTATGCTGAATAGGAGTGGTGAGAGAGGGCATCCCTGTCTTGTGCCAGTTTTCAAAGGGAATGCTTCCAGTTTTTGCCCATTCAGTATGATATTGGCTGTGGGTTTGTCTTAAATAGCTCTTATTATTTTGAGATACATTCCGTCAATATCAAATTTATTGAGAGGTTTTAGCATGAAGGGCTGTTGAATTTTGTCAAAGGCCTTTTCTGCATCTATTGAGATAATCATGTGGTTTTTGTCTTTGATTCTGTTTATATGCTGGATTACGTTTATTGATTTGCATATGTTGAACCAGCCTTGCATCCCAGGGATGAAGCCAACTTGATCATGGTGGATAAGCTTTTTGATGTGCTGCTGGATTCGGTTTGCCAGTATTTTATTGAGAATTTTTGCATTGATGTTCATCAGGGATATTGGTCTAAAATTCTCTTTTTTTGTTGTGTCTCTGCCAGGCTTTGGTATCAGGATGATGTTGGCCTCATAAAATGAGTTAGGGAGGATTCCCTCTTTTTCTATTGATTGGAATAGTTTCAGAAGGAATGGTACCAGCTCCTCCTTGTACCTCTGGTAGAATTCAGCTGTGAATCCATCTGGTCCTGGACTTTTTTTGGTTGGTAGGCTATTAATTATTACCTCAATTTCAGAGTCTGCTATTGATCTATTCAGGGATTCAACTTCTTCCTGGTTTAGTCTTGGGAGAGTGTAAGTGTCCAGGAAATTATCCATTTCTTCTAGATTTTCTAGTTTATTTGCGTAGAGGTGTTTATAATATTCTCTGATGGTAGTTTGTATTTCTGTGGGATCAGTGGTGATATCCCCTTTATCATTTTTTATTGCATCTATTTGATTCTTCTCTCTTTTCTTCCTTATTAATCTTGCTAGTGGTCTATCAATTTTTTTGATCTTTTAAAAAAAACCAGCTCCTGGATTCATTGATTTTTTGAAGGGTTTTTTGTGTCTCTATCTCCTTCAGTTCTGCTCTGATCTTAGTTATTTCTTGCCTGCTGCTAGCTTTTGAATGTGTTTGCTCTTGCTTCTCTAGTTCTTTTAATTGTGATGTTAGAGTGTCAATTTTAGATCTTTCCTGCTTTCTCTTGTGGGCATTTAGTGCTATACATTTCCCTCTACACACTGCTTTAAATGTGTCCCAGAGATTCTGGTATGTTGTATCTTTGTTCTCATTGGTTTCGAAGAACATCTTTATTTCTGCCTTCATTTCGTTATGTACCCAGTAGTCATTCAGGAGCAGGTTGTTCAGTTGCCATGTAGTTGAGCGATTTTGATTGAGTTTCTTAGTCCTGAGTTCTAGTTTGATTGCCCTGTGGTCTGAGAGACAGTTTGTTATAATTTCTGTTCTTGCACATTTGCTGAAGAGTGCTTTACTTCCAATTATGTGATCAGTTTTGGAATAAGTGTGATGTGGTGCAGAGAAGAATGTATAATCTGTTGATTTGGGGTGGAGAGTTCTGTAGATGTCTATTAGGTCCACTTGGTGCAGAGATGAGTTCAATTCCTGGATATCGTTGTTAACTTTCTGTCTCATTGATCTATCTAATGTTGACAGTGGGGTGTTGAAGTCTCCCATTATTATTGTATGGGAGTCTAAGTCTCTTTGTAAGTCTCTAAGGACTTGCTTTATGAATCTGGGTGCTCCTGTATTGGGTGCATATATATTTAGGATAGTTAGCTCTTTCTGTTGAATTGATCCCTTTACCATTATGTAATGGCCTTCTTTGTCTCTTTTGATCTTTGATGGTTTAAAGTCTGTTTTATCAGAGACTAGTATTGCAACCCCTGTTTTTTTTTTTGTTCTCCATTTGCTTGGTAGATCTTCCTCCATCCCTTTATTTTGAGCCTATGTGTGTCTCTGCATGTGAGATGGGTCTCCTGAATATAGCAAACTGATGGGTCTTGAGTCTTTATCCAGTTTGCTAGTCTGTGTCTTTTAATTGGACCATTTAGTCCATTTACATTTAAGGTTAATATTGTTATGTGTGATCTTGATCCTGTCATTATGATATTAACTGATTATTTTGCTCGTTAGTTGATGCAGTTTCTTCCTAGCATCGATGGTCTTTACATTTTGGCATGTTTTTGCAATGGCTGGTACCGGTTGTTCCTTTCCATGTTTAGTGCTTCCTTCAGGGTCTTTTGTAAGGCAGGCCTGGTGGTGACAAAAATCTCTAAGCATTTGCTTATCTGTAAAGGATTTTATTTCTCCTTCACTTATGAAACTTAGTCTGGCTGGATATGAAATTCTGGGTTGAAAATTCTTTTAAGAATGTTGAAGATTGGCCCCCACTCTCTTCTGGCTTGGAGAGTTTCTGCCAAGAGATCTGCTGTTAGTCTGATGGGCTTCCCTTTGTGGGTAACCCGACCTTTCTCTCTGACTGCCCTTAACGGTTTTCCTTCATTTCAACTTTGGTGAATCTGACAATTATGTGTCTTGGAGTTGCTCTTCTCGAGGAGTATCTTTGTGGCGTTCTCTGTATTTCCTGAATTTGAATGTTGGCCTGCCTTACTAGGTTGGGGAAGTTGTCCTGGATGATATCCTGAAGAGTGTTTTCCAACTTGGTTCCATTTTCCCCCTCACTTTCAGGCACCCCAATCAGACGTAGATTTGGTCTTTTCACATAATCCCCTACTTCTTGAAGGCTTTGTTCATTTCTTTTTACTCTTTTTTCTTTAGACTTCTCGCTTTATTTCATTCATTTGATCCTCAATCGCTGATAGTCTTTCTTCCAGTTGATCGAGTTGGTTACTGAAGCTTGTGCATTTGTCACGTATTTCTCGTGTCATGGTTTTTATCTCTGTCAGTTCGTTTATGGCCTTCTCTGCATTGATTATTCTAGTTATCCATTCTTCCATTCTTTTTTCAAGATTTTTAGTTTCTTTGCTCTGGGTATGTAATTCCTCCTGTAG
Source organism: Theropithecus gelada (assembly GCF_003255815.1). NCBI lineage: Eukaryota > Metazoa > Chordata > Mammalia > Primates > Cercopithecidae > Theropithecus > Theropithecus gelada. The sequence continues at coordinate 61,544,639 of NC_037668.1, read as the reverse complement.
CTCTGAGAAGTTTGATGGACTGAAGCCTTCTTCTCTCATCTCATCAAAGTCATTCTCCATCCAGCTTTGATCCGTTGCTGGCGATGAGCTGCGTTCCTTTGGAGGGGGAGATGCGCTCTTATTTTTTGAATTTCCAGCTTTTCTGCCCTGCTTTTTCCCCATCTTTGTGGTTTTATCTACCTTTGGTCTTTGATGATGGTGACGTACTGATGGGGTTTTGGTGTGGGTGTCCTTCCTGTTTGATAGTTTTCCTTCTAACAGTCAGGACCCTCAGCTGTAGGTCTTTTGGAGATTGCTTGAGGTCCACTCCAGACCCTGTTTGCCTGGGTATCAGCAGCAGAGGCTGCAGAAGATAGAATATTGCTAAATAGCGAATGTACCTGTCTGATTCTTGCTTTGGAAGCTTTGTCTCAGGGGTGTACCCTGTGGTGTGAGGTGTGGGGTGTCGGTCTGCCCCTAGTGGGAAATGTCTCCCAGTTATTCTACTCAGGGGTCAGGGACCCACTTGAGCAGGCAGTCTGTCCATTCTCAGATCTCAACCTCTGTGTTGGGAGATCCACTGCTCTCTTCAAATCTGTCAGACAGGGTCATTAGTGTCTGCAGAGGTTTCTGCTGCTTTTTTTTGTTTGTTTGTTTAGCTGTGCCCTGTCCCCAGAGGTGGAGTCTACAGAGACAGGCAGGCCTCCTTGAGCTGCTGTGGGCTCCACCCAGTTCGAGCTTCCAAGTGGCTTTGTTTACCTACTTAAGCCTCAGCCATGGCGGGCACCCCTCCCCCAGCCTCACTGCTGCCTTGCGGTTAGATCGCAGACTGCTGTGCTAGCAATGAGGGAGGCTCCGCGGGCATGGGACCCTCCTGGCCATGTGTGGGATATTAATCTCCTGGCGTGCCGTTTGCTAAGACCCTTGGTAAAGCGCAGTATTGGGGTGAGAGTTACCAGATTTTCCAGGTGTTGTGTGTCTCAGTTCCCCTGGCTAGGAAAAGGGATTCCCTTCCCCCTTGAGCTTCCCAGGTGAGGCGATGCCTCGCCCTGCTTCAGCTTTCACTGGTCGGGCTGCAGCAGCTGACCAGCACTGATTGTCCGGCACTCCCTAGTGGGATGAACCCAGTACCTCAGTTGAAAATGCAAAAATCACCCATCTTCTGTGTCGCTTGTGCTGGGAGTTGGAGACTGGAGCTGTTCCTGTTCGGCCATCTTGCTCCCTGGACCAGGTTGCACCATATTCTAACCATACCATCTGGAACATGTGGCCTTCTCTAACACCATGACAGGGAAAATGAGTGGAGAATCCAGCATGGCTTTCCACCACCCTAGCCCAGATATGCTATACATAATTTCCAACTCATATTTCATTGGCCACAAACAGTCACACGGTCCAACTTTGCTGCGAGGGAGCCAGGAAATGTCGATGAGCAGATGAGATGCTTGGTGAGCCAAGTTGTCTGCCACACCTCATGCTTCTGTAGACAAGATGCCCTGGTTCCTGTCAAAGGCCAGCCCTCTCCTGTGCTCCAGAGATTATCTTCCTCCAAAACTTCCCTACTATATGTATCTCCTTTTTATTGCATTCCACCATTGTTCTCTCTATTGAGCACTTCTAACACCATAAAGGCATGTTTGTTCTAATATCTACCACCTAAAATCAAAAACAGCACTCATTAGACCCCTATTACTCCATCCCACTCAGCTACCATGGAATGGCTCAGCTGCTGCCAATTGCTGAGACAGTTCTTTCTCAGTTTCTGCCCTGCTTTGTCACTAAAGCTGACCTTGCTAAAATTGACAGCAACTTCCAAGTTGCCCATTCCAGTGTCGTTTCTCCATCTTTATCTGACTCAGCCTCTTGCAACACATGACACTGGTCACCTGTCCTTCTTGGACTATTTCTTTCTCTTGGCTCCTGTCCTTCTTGGACTATTTCCTTCTCTTGGCTCCTATGAAACAATGTAGCTGGTCACCCTATGGCCATTCCTTCTTAGTCTGTTTTGCTGTCCAGCCTTTATGCTTGGACTGCCCAGAGGGTCCTGGGACTCTCCTCTTTTTTATTCTCTTTCTCAGCTAGCCCCAACCAATCATACATGGGCTTTCAATGTCATCCAGATGCCAGTGGCTCTTGATTTAAATTTTCAGCCCTGAAGGGTCTTCTGGGTTTCATGTATATTAACAGGAATATTAAAATGAACATATCACCAGGCACAGTGGCATGTGCCTCTAGTTTCAGCTACTTGGGAGACTGAGGTGGGAGGATTTTGCGTGAGCTCAGGAGTTCAAGACCAGCCTGAGCAACATAGCGAGACCCTGTCTCTTAAAAAAAAATGGAAAAATATATATAACATAAAACCTATCGGCCGGGCACAGTGGCTCATGCCTGTAATCCCAGCACTTTGGGAGGCCAAGGCAGGTGGATCATGAGGTGAGAAGATTGAGACCATCCTGGCTAACACGGTGAAACCCCATCTCTACTAAAAATACAAAATATTAGCCGGGCGTGGTAGTGGGCGACTGTAGTCCCGGCTACTCAGGAGGCTGAGGCAGGAGAATGGTGTGAACCCAGGAGGTGGAGCTTGTAGTGAGATCGTGCTACTGCACTCCAGCCTGGGTGACAGAGCGAGACTCGGTCTCAAAAAAAACAAAAGCAAAAACAAAAAAACCCTATTATTCCATTTTTTAAGTGTACAATTTAGTAGCATTCAGCACTTTGGCTATTTAGCAGTGGATAACACCACTATCTATCTCTAGCACCGTTTTTGCCTTCCCAAATGGAACTCCATGGCCATTAAAGAAGAATACCCAGAATAGCCAGATTTATAGACAGAAAATGGAAAAGTAGTGACCAGGAGATGGGCCATCATTTCTTTTTAAGGCTGAGTAATATTCCCTTGTATGTCTAAACCACATTTTGTTTATCCATTGATCTATTGATGGACATTTGGGTTGTTTCCATCTAATTTGGACTTTTCATCCCCTCCCCATTCATAATCTGTTCTTCTCCTAGCCTTCCCCACAACCTGCCACATTTATGTTTTCCTAAGAGGAAGCTGCTTCTGCCCATTTGGTGCTGCCAGCACCTTTGGGCTACTCGGGGGCCTTATCTCCCTGCTTTTACCCCTCTGTAATCCATTCTCCAGATGGTACCCAGAGTGACTTGGGTTTATTAATCAAATCATGTCTCCCCTGTTTAAAGCCTCCTGATGGCTTACCATCACATTTAGAATAAAATCGTACAAGACCCTATATTGTCTATCCACTGCCTATCTGTCTGACTTCCCTCCTATCCCTCATTCACACGCATTCTCTGTGCCCTTCATCCTGTCCCTAGGGTGGGCTAAGCAGGTTCCCTCCTCAGACCTCTGCACTAGCTGTCCCCAGGGCTTAGGATCCTCCTCCTTCACAGTCTTCAAATCTTCCTTCCAAGTTTAAAAAAAAAAAAAAAAAACTGGCTTTTTTGAAATATAGAGTTCAATGTAAATTTCCTATCTTTAGAAAAGCCTTTCCCATCCATGCAGCCTAAAGTAGCCCTTGCTCTCTATCTTGTTTTATTTTAAACATTCATCAATACCTGATATTTTCTTGCTGACTTATGTATTTATCTTTCTTCTGTGCCCTTTCCCTCCCCTGCCATTGCCAGCAGAACTGTCACAAGCCCCTAATGTGTGTCTTGGCACTTAGTAGGTATCCAAGGTTGATTTGTTTGGAGGAGAGATCTGCTTCTGCCTTGCCAGTTACAATGTCCTGTGGCTAATTGCAAAGGTTAACATGGAGCCTCTCCACCAAGTATTTTCAGTAATAACCTTCCTGGGGGACATTTGCAAATTAGCACTGACTCTTGCTGATTACTCATCCTAAACTCAGTCTGATTAATAATTAATCAGCAAACTGCTTGGCCAGAGCGGGCTGATCAGTGCTAGAAAGGATCTTAAATTATGCAAGTCACTTGGCCAGTCTTAAAAAAAAAGAAAAAAAAAGCTCAGCAGTCGACAACAGAACTGGAGAGGTTTGATTGCAATGTGAGTGAGGTCTCTCAGTTGTTTGTTTTTCCTTTTTGGCTTTTTTTTTTTTTTTCATTTGACTAAGAAATCAATTAGGCTCAAACTTGCAACCTCAGAGAGAGACTGTGTAGCACAGAAATAGAATTGTGTTAAATATCACTTTCTTTTTGTTTCTTTCCTCCAAAAGAGTTCTGGTCTGGGAGGCAGAGGTTAAAATTAGCCAATTTGCTAAGCAAATGCCTGTCTGGCACTTGATGTCAATTTCTGCAGCCACGTCAGTTTCAGCTATTCACTCACTTCCTCTGAGCTGCAGTGCACTGTGTCTGGCAGGAAGCAGGTGAGAGATTTGATGAGTACTGTCTGCTTGCCCACCCTGGGGTTGGGGGTGAAGTCAATTTGCCAGCCACCTGTCCCACCAGGAGTCTTTATAGTGCTCTTTGTCTCTTGCCTACAAACCCCAGGGAGACAGGAGGAAAGGCGATCGGAGGGTGATAAATAGGCTTCCTACTCAGGAGTGAACTTGGGGCCGCCAGGGACCCCTCTTAAGCCTTGTCTGTAGCCTCCAGCCTCCAGAGCCAGTCCTGCATGTGGCTTTATCTTTCTTCTCTAGATGCCTCTTCTGGTCACTGGAGATATGGCTGAGGGGGATACTCCTTGAAAGCTGAGGGGTCTGTGGACATTGATCTCTGGGCCAGAAAAAAGGTGAAGGGATAAAGGGTTTAGTGCAGTCCATGCAACCCGGATCCTGATTAGAACCAGCAGGGTGACAAGGTGATGCCCCAGACCAAATAAGTCAGCATGCCCAGGGAGGGACCCAGGCATCCGTGAGTTTTACAGCTCCCCGTGGATTCGTGTGCACCAAAGCAGAGAAACTTGATGTGATGGAGCAAGAGAGGCTTTTGGGAAAGAGATTATGAAGGACATCAAAGAGTGAAGTAGAAAATGGGCTTTTCAGGAGTTGATTGTCTTTCTGGAAATAGAGAGACATCTCTCTATGTTGTGTCAGGCAGGGTGAGAGGAGAAGAGGCGGCCAGATGGGGCGGCTTCCAGGAGCCCTGCAGTTTCTGATCCATCTCAGTTATACCCCCCACTTTAAAAAAGATACCCTGCATTCCCTTTAAAAAAAAAAATGCTCTCTAGGACTTATCCCATGTCTCTCAAACTGGGTTGCACTGACCAGCTCCCTGTTTCAGAAGACTTGCTTGAATGCTCTTTGGAAGAATGCAGATTCCTGGGCCCCACCTCTGTAAAATCATGGATTCTTGAGGATGGAACTCAAGTAATTCAGTATTTTTAACCTTCTCCTGGGTGTTCTGAAATAGACTTAAGTTTAAGAGCTACCCTGGGCCTAAATAGAATACTTTCCAGAGTGATAACATAAAGGAAGTGGATTTTGCCCATTATGAAATGTTTTATCTTTTAATGAATGGATTCATTATTGAATTTCTTCCCAGTTATGTTTGACGTATAGGTTTGGTTACAGCTTATGCGTGAGTTTGGGCAAGCACATCTATTCCATCAAATAAAGCACATTGACTCCTAATAAACTGTATTAATTTATTTCACGAACATTTTTGCTTGCCTACTCTGTGCCAGTTTCTGTGATAAGCCTTGTGATTATGATGCTGAACTAGGAAGTCTCAATCTTTCAAGGAGCTGCTAGAGTTTAGTCTTGAAGTCTAGTCTCACCTCCTTGTCTACCTGGTATAAGCCTGTTCAAGGGGTCTCCCTCCTGAAACCTTTAGATGCATTGGTACCTCTGCCCTCCCTCAGCCCCACCCACACTGGGCCACCCCAGGCTCCTATGCCACTGGCACAAGCCAGACTTTTCTAGAATACAGAATCCTCCTCCCAACATGAACTCTTTCAGAGAATGGACTTGGCCCATCATCTCTGAATCCTCAGGGCTCAGTAGAGTCCTGGCACAGACAGGTGTAAAGATTTTCTGACAATTTGTTGAATAAATATAGCCTCTGAGATCTTAGAGTCTCAGCACCTTCCTTACAGCCAGCCGCATCTCACCAGCATCAAAGTGAAAAGCATATGGCACTTGGCTCACCTTGCCTGGTGTCAGAGCCCTTTGGCAACAGGACCAATGTCAAGATAAACAAACAGGCAGATAGTCATTGTTTGCCTCTATGATTGAATTGAGGCCATCACATGTATGGAATGCCATCTTGTCACACTGGGTCTTCACCCCCATGTTTGAGTTAGGTAGTGGCATACCCATCTTGCAGATGAAGAAACTGAGCCTCGGAGACTTAGCTTCCTCCTCACCTACACGTGGTCCTTCCCAGCTGAGTTTTCCCATTTTGTTCCCTCTGCAGATCCTAGGCCAGCCACTCCTGGGATCATTTCTCACCCTTAGAGCAGGCTCTGATACAATCTGTCCCCTTTGTGTCTCTATCTGCCTTCCTCCTGCCTTAATATACCTTCCACAGTATAATCACTTTAAGAGCTACCATGTGTCAGGCACTGTACTACAGTTTTTATGTGTATTGTCTCATTTAATGCTTACAAAACTCTTTTTTTGGAGACAGAGTTTTGCTCTTGTTGCCCAGGCTGGAGTACAATGGCGTGATCTTAGCTCACTGCAACCTCTGCCTCCCGGGTTCAAGCAATTCTCCTCACCTCAGCCTCCCCAGTAGCTGTGATTGCAAGCACCTGCCACCACGCCTGGCTAATTTTTTTGTATTTTTAGTAGAGATGAGGTTTCACCATGTTGGCCAGGCTGGTCTCGAACTCCTAACCTCAGGTGAACCACCCACCATGGCCCCCCAAAGTGTTGGGATTACAGGCATGAGCCACTGCGCCCAGCCACAAAACTCTTGTAAAATAATAATATTATCATAAAGAGATTAAGAAACCTGATGTAATATAGCTGTTAAGTGTCTGAGCCAGAAATTAGACCCCCATCCTCTGGACTCTAAATTCTGATCTACCCCTCCTTCTCTTTTGCTCTTCCAGACTCTAATTCATTTTCTTTCCTGACACCAAGGAGGGCAGCATGGAGCATAGATAGCACTTGGAGTCAACGTTGGGTTCAAATACCAATTCTGCTACCAACTAATCATGTGACCTCAGTTAACTCTGACCCTCTCAAGGCCTTACATAGAGTTATAAGAAATAATTGGGCACAGAAGACTTTGAACAACCCCAGATTCCCAGATTGTAAATCCGGATTGTGTCCTTCCTCTGACCTTGCATGGTTACAGCACCTGGAAGGGCCTTCCTCCCCTCCTCCCCTGCCCCTCTTTCACCCCACTCCCAGAGCCTCCCAGCATGTGCTCCATGCAGACAGCTGCACACAGCTTCTTTCAGAGATTCAAAGTCCTGTGGGTCTTGGCCTCTGCAGTTGATAAGTCAGGGAGGCAGCTTCAGGCTGACCGAGGCGGAGGCCACAGCAAGAGGCTGTCGTGTCTCCTTGGGCCAGGCAGCTCTGAGGTCCCAGGGCCATTTGGCAGTACCCTGAAGGGCACATGGGGAAAGTTGGGGTTGAACAATAATGGCTTTTACTCTTCTCTTATAGCAAGTCACTTAGCTTTCTGAACTTCAGTTGCCCTGGTTTTATAAGGCAGGTGATGGGTCCTCACCACCTCCAGTGTAACCTGCTGGAAACATGCAGCTTGGTACACAGAGACTTCCTAATTTTTCACATATAAATCCAGCCCCACAGGTTCGCTTCCAGTGGGATCTGCCTCCAAAGGTGATTTTTCTGGAACTGAGAGGGTTTTAAGGAAGAAAATACAATTACTATGTGTAGGGTACCAATGACATGCCAGGAATCTACACTGATTATTTCCTTTGCGCCTTTAAGCAACTCTGAGAACCCGATACTCAGTGAGGTCATTTACCCAAGGTCACAGAGCTAGGAAGTTGCAGCCTGAAGCCAGGGCCCTTTGCCTCCCAACCTCTGCTCTTTCTGCCCCTCTGGATTTTGGAGGTTGGGAAGAGACCTTGTATCCTGAAAAGATGGCCCTGGGCCTATGCCGTTGGCTTCAACTTCTTCCCCCTGGGGCTGCTTTTATCCCATGGGCTGTGGTTGCTTGAAACTGTGGGCTGGCTTCACAGATAGCCAGGCTCATCAAGGCCTTGGCTCCCACATCCTGCCAGCTCCCTAGATGCCAGCCCTGGTGAGCATAGGACAGACTGCCATCAGCCTTCCCCTTTCAAGAGAGCCCTGTCAATGCAGATAAATGGCCCGTGTCATTTAGCCACATCCGTCGCGTCCTTCTCATTGCTGGTCTGTGGCCTGGGCTGTCCAGATAACCCTTTTCATTTAGTGTTGTCTTTATAGATGCCACAGAGGTCCCCAGGCAATGACAGCCCAGCCTTTGCCCCGACCAGGAAGAGTCACAGGCAGGCCTGCTTCCTGACTTCTGTTTGCTGTCTGTTCGGCTCCCACAATTATTGGAATCTGTCAAGCTCCATCAAGTGACATTTTTTACATGAGGGCAAGTGTCCTTTAGGCCTCACTCTGAGCTGGAAATGACATCCTGGATGCTGACGTGGCCTCCCTCTTTCCACCAGCAGTTTCCTTCACAGTTGCCAAGCTTCCTTCAGCCCTGGCTCAACAGTGCCCTCCTAAGCTCTCCCCTCAATCCCCCCAATCCCTCTTCTTGTAATTACCCTCCCCCAAGCCGTTTCCCCAGCCCCACGTCCCCCTGGTGCCTTAGCAAGTAATTACCTTCACAGGGAAGTTGACAAGTCTCTGGCGACTCCTAGCCCCGGCTGGAAAAGATTCATTATTCTGTATCTGGAAATAACCAGCCCCATCAGCACAGGGGCTGAGATAACACCAGTGTAAAAGTTCCCTATTCAGGGGGATTAATTAGGATTCCTTATTAAAGATCCAATTAGGCAAAAGGGCATTTTTATCTGTGATAGTCAGCTGCTCCTATTTTTCTAAAGCTATAACTCTAAGTTTTTTTAAAAAAGGAAAAAGCAGGGGGTTGTGGTTTTGTCTAAAACAATTCACTCTTTCATTGTCAGCTATGTCTTCATCAGGATGTGAAAATAGATTTTCTCATTCAATTTGCAATGCTTTATCTTTTCGGAGTCTGGTAATGACTCCACGATATCCCTTCAACAAGAACCGCAGTTTGGATGGATTGTTTGGGGAGTGGGATGTTTGGTTGGCAAGAGAAATAGTAATAGCATTTTTTAGCAACCTGACTCCATGGGCCGGCAGGAAATGCCATCTCTGCCATGTAATGTCTGTGTGACCTTAGGCAAGTTGCTTCATCTCTCTGAACCTCAACGTTCTCCTCTTTCAATCTAGCTCCAAGGATCAGGGTAAGGATTTAACGGGGGCAATATTACAAAGTGACTAGGAACCCAGGCTCTTGACTGAGACCATCTTACACCCACACTCACAAGCCATGTAGACTTCTGAACCTTGGTTTCCTCATCTGCAAAATGGGAGGGAAATACCTCCTCCATCGGGTCTCTGGGAGGACTGGGAGAGAGAACATTTGTGGAACCACCTTGCCCATGGAGGGCCCTTGATACCTGTTTACCAAACGTGAATCAACTCATTTTGTATTTCCCTCAAAGAAGCTCAGTGAGGTTCCCTGGAGTGAGCTGTTACCGCTCCCCACCTCGGGTGAATGGAGCTCATTTTGTCCCTGGTAGTGCCTGGGTGATTCCACAGCACAGTGAGGCTGAGACTCCTGGCTCTGTGTCACCCGGCTGTGTCCTGAGTGGCTCCCTATGGAAGCAGTACTGGCTCTAGGAGGGGTGACCTCTTGACCTCAGTCATGATGTGGACATACACAGCATGAACCCACATGTTTTTACTTGCATTGTTAAAGACAGCAGCAGCAGCTTGTTTACCGCAGGAAAGAGAAGCCCTGGAGAAAAAAAATAATCTGACTTCCAGACAGTTCAATAGAAAGTGTTTTGTCCAATTGCCGGATTCCACAGATAAGGAAACAGCCCTAGCATCACTCAGCAAACATGTGGCAGAGCCAGGGCAGAATCTAAGCTCTCCATGTCTGATCCATATCTGTTTCCACCACTTTCAATGTTTCCTGGCCACCTAGCACTGAGCCGGCGTTTGTAGACTTCACATGAGAAGGTCATAGCAGCACTTGGCTCCAGCAGGATCTGAATCCACATAAACCGGATTTCACGTGGTGTTCCTCACCTGTCTGCCTTTCCTAGCTCCTCAATGCTTGTGCCTCAGTGCCTCAGTTTACCCCACAGAGGAGCCATTTTAGCTTCCGGTTCATCTTCTCACCTTTCCACAATATTGTTTTGGCCTGAATATCCTCTTTTACAGGCCCTGCCCCCTGTAACCCTGCCCCCTCCACCATGGCCTCTCTGACCTTTCCTCCTCCTACCCTCCCTCTTATTCACTTCCCCAGCCACAATGACTTCCTTGCTGTTCCTTAGACGCCATGCATGCTCTTCCCGCCTCAGGGCCTTTGCAACATGCTTTCCCCTCCACTTGGAATGCTCTCCCCCCGAGATATCCACACATCTCACTCTCTCCCCTCTTTCAGGTGCCACCTTTAAGATCACATTCTCAGTGAGGCCTTCCCCAACCACCTATTTAAAATGGCAGGTGCCTCCTCCCAGTCAGTAGAGTGTCTGTCCATGTCTGCTCCTTCTCAGCCTGGATCTTCACACCTCAAAGTGTGCCTAGCTCACAGGGAGCCTGGAACTTGGGAATTCAACCCCTCTTCTTGGCTCCAGTCCTGAAAGCTCTGTTGCTCGACAGCCATCATTCTCCTTCACCAGATGTAGAAACTGAGGCACCGGGAGGTGGCATGTGACTTGCCAAAGTCACCCAGGGAGTTCGTGTCACAGGAGTGACTGCTGGGGTAATCTAAAAACAATGGTAAAAATAGTTGTACTTGTGGGGTTATTTATATCTCTCTCCCTGGTTTGCCCTGGATCTTGGTGTGACCTCACCAGGTGATGTCCTCAAGCTTCACCGAGGCCTCCAATATGTGGCCATGTGTAAGACCCATGTCACAGAAACAAATGGTCCTATTGCAAAAATGTCTTGCTGGAAGAGAACTCAGCCTATGCTGAGAACCAAGAAATCCTCTCCCCCTCACTATTCCCCTCCTTATCCTCCTACCCCCTCTGCCAATTCCCCCATCAAATAATTCCTGATAATGAAGTTAGGATGATTCATTGGTTTTCTGATGAGCATGAATTCATCATCAAAATCTACATATTTCAATCCCCTGATATGTGCTCTCATATTCCTAACCTGATTAATATGTAAAGTGCTTTATCCTGTGACTTAACAAAAGAAAAATCAGCTTAGATTTAGGGACCTGCATGGCTCCCAGACTCTGGGGTTCTGGGAAGTGTGGAGAGATGCCACTGCCTCTGTCTTAGGGGAAACGACAGCCTCTCATCAAGGACTGGGTCAAGGTGCCAGCAGGTGCTACAGTGGAGAGGGGAGTTGGTTGCTCAGGACCAGGCCCTGGAATACCTGAGCACTGCAGCTTCAGACCCCTCATGCCATAGCCCAGAAAGACCTGGCTACAAAGTTGTTCAACATTCACAACCCCGCAAACTCGTGGAGGCTGGGAACAGCCTGCATCCCATGCCTAGGAACCTGGACGAGATGTAGCATCCCCCTCTAAGCCTTTCTGGAGGACGGCCAGTGTGGCCTGCCACCTCTCTGCTGAGGCCACCTAAGCCACATCCCTGCACCAAGTCCCCCTGCCTCTCCAGAGGGCGGGCTCAAGCTCTGCAGGAAAGCCTCAAGCCTCCCTTCCCCAGCCACCACCCCTGGGGTGACCCTGCTGCTGTTAACCTCTTGTCTTATCCATGATTCCCTCAGTATAAGATACAGCCTCCCAAACCTCTGTCACTTCATTCTCCATACATCCCCACCCCTCTACTACCAATTTTGGCCCACACCTCCTTGGACTCAGACCATTTCCCAGTACCCCCATGTAGGGCCAATCCCTGCCTCTTTCACCACTGACCCACAAACCCATAGACCACACAGGCATTCCCACCAGGTGCTCTGTGCCCATATCATGAGAAGCTGTTTGCCTAGAGGGCTCTGGGGTCCAATGTGAATTCAAAGTTCTGCTCCAGGATTTGGAGAAGCTATTTAACCTCTCTGATCCTTGGTTTCTTTAGCTTTAAAACAACGCTATCAGGAATAATAATTTATATTTCTTAGGGCTGCTGTCAATTTCAAATTAACATTAAGCAGAAAATCTAACATACAACATATAGGTAACACTCAATAATGTAGTGATTATTGATATTCATCCTTATGGCCACTGAAGTGGAAGCTCAAAGATGTTGGGGTTGGATGTGGTTGAGAGGAGCAAGGCAGCACCTCTTCTCCACAGAAGTACCTGGGGCATCTTGGGGGAAGAGGATTTGGGACCCTGTGGAAGACAGGATACGTGAGAGGAGACTTGCCCTGCAGGAGATGGGGACCCAGTCAGTGACCCAGATGCCCCAACAAGACAGAGGTCCCAAAAGAGGGCTGCTCCTAGGCATATTATGTGTCTGATGCCTGAGTTCTTGCCCCTCTGGAACTAGGGTATTTTCTAAGTTTGGGTTCCCCAAAAGCAGGCCTGAGATAAGGGTTCAAGCACAAGTGTTCTATTAGGAAGTACAGGTGACACTAGCAGATAAGAGGGACATAATACAGGGAAGAGACAGTAGCTAATAAAGGGTGGTCATACCAGCTACCACAGTGGGGGCCTGGGCCATAATCCCACAGGGACACTCTGGGAAATCCAGGTCTGCAGAACCCAGATCTTAAAATTATCCCACACAAGGAACGAGGGAGCTGAGGTATTTATACACCAATTCCTGAATGTCATTGAATGAGGACTGCTCCTGAGGGGTTATTAATTCCCTAGCCCTTCCAGCCTGCTGTGCACATGGGCAAAGTGGCCTAGCATTGGGGGAAAAAGTCCTTTGAGCACAGGGATACAGACACGGGGAGCTTGCAGTCAGCTGGCCCACTCTGAAAGATGAAGTATTACAGGCAGGACACTGGCAGCACCTGCTACAGGTGTACATGTATGAAAGGGCAGTGTTACTGACAGAGCTGTAACACTGGGGGCCTAGGCAGCCCTGGGGTGAGACCCAGCTCACTAAAAGTGACCTTGGAAGGACCACCTTCCCTTCGGCCTTGGGGAGCCACTGAAATTTGGGCAAATCCACAGAAACCCGTGGAGTAGTCAGTGGTCCTAGCAAGCAGGCACAGAGAAAAAGAAGAATTCATTATCCAGGTAGCCCCATTAACAGTAATCCTCCTGTCCCCGTCACCACTGTCAGACAACGGCTGTAGACCCCACATCAGGATATGTTTGATCTCCTGCCCTTCTAGCAGGCTGCAGCCAGTGAGCAAGAGGACTGCCTTAAAGCCCAGTATCACCCACCCCAGCATCCTGGGAAAAGGCATGGCTGCCTGCTAGCTTGGCAATTAGCCATTGAGATTTGGAAAATCAGGGCTATGAAACTTACTTTGTATAGTCACAGAATGGTAAATTCTGTGGATTTAGGTCACACATACACTCATACAAACCAATTATTCACTGGAATGCAAGAGAGTCTGCTGTCAACATTCAAATATTTTTGGAAAGTTTGTATGTTTCTGGCTGTTCTCTGAGTGAAGTCGTGCTTATTTCACAAGTTGTAGGCTGGAGGATGAAGTCACAAAGAGCTCATGCATAGCTGAGCAGGAACGCCCACTTAGGGGCTTTATTTAGATGTGCCCCAGCATTCCCTCCATCGCTCTCTGGAACCGCCAGGAGAAGTTTCAGAGCTCAGCCTGGGGAGGAAGAAAAGGGCTCAGAGTTCAGATACATTCTTCTCTAGAGTATGTAGGTGAAAGCTGCTTTGTGGTCACTTCCCCATCCTTTCTCCTCTCCCATCCTCTGCCTGGGAGGCCTGTGGGATGATGCCAGGATCTGGACTCAGATAAACCAAGTTCCACTGGGCAATCTTAGGCAAGTGGACTAATCTTTCAGTGCTCCCAGCTGCAAAATAGGCAGAATAGTGCCAAAAATGGTTCTTATGAGATAAGTAGCACAGAGTGAGTGCTCCATAATAGCCACTCCCCCTCCTTTCTTATAAGTAATTTTAGCTCCCTCTCTGTTTTAATTTCTTTCCCCTCCTCTTCCATTCAGATTGTACCAGGCAGAGCTGTGACCCAGATGTTTCTCCTGATGTGGGAATCGGATGGATGGAAAGCATGATGATCCATTCACAATCATAATCAAGCATCATCAATTTATTATACACATACTATTATGCTAGGAATATCCCATTAATCATTTTTGATAGGATAACATGAACCCTTTCGCCAGACCTGTTTGCTCTTGAGCCTGTCTGCATTTGGTCATTCACCTCCTACAAATGCACTCGAGTCAGTGCTGAGGGCCCAGGGATGCCCAGCCTCACTTTCTGCTTCAAAATCACCCAACCAGACTCAGAGGGAAAGAGAAATTATTTTACTGCATTTTCTTACAGCAAAAAGTAAGCAGAACTTTAAAAGAATAAAGAGTATTAGTAGCACAATTTGCAATTGCAAAAATAAGAAACCAACCTAAGTGCCCATCAACCAATAAGTGGATAAAGAAAACATGGTATATATACACCATGGAATACTACTCAGCCGTAAAAAGGAATGACTTAGTGTCTTTTGCAGCAACTTAGATGGAGCTGGAGACCATTATTCTAAGAGAAGTAGCTCAGGAGTGGAAAACCGAATAACTTATAAGAGGGAGCTAAGCTATGAGGATGCAAAGGCATAAGAATGATATAATGGACTTTGGGGACTCGGAGGAGAAGATTGAGAGGGGGTTAAGGGATAAAAGACTACATATCGGGTACAGTATACACTGCTTAGGTGATGGGTACACTAAAATCTCAGAAATCACCACTAAAGAACGTGTCCATGTAACCAAAAACCTGTACGCCCAAAAACTATTGAGATGAAAAATAAATCAATCAATAAAAATTTTTAATTTTAAAAGAATAGGCTGGGCACAGTGGCTTATGCCTGTAATCCCAGCACTTTGGGAGGCCGAGGCGGGCAGATCACGAGGACAGGAGATCGAGACCATACTGGCTAACACGGTGAAACCCCATCTCTACTAAAAATACAAAAAATTAGCCGGGTGTGGTGGCAGGCGCCTGTAGTCCCAGC